>NC_136057.1:1428131200-1428531200 GCF_964261635.1 Lissotriton helveticus
TTCTGAGGTATTTTGCCTTCTTTCCTTCACTGATTTAACTAAGGTGCTTGGATCATTAGGTCCCACAGACAAGTTTTCTTTGCTTCACCATTGGGACATCTTTATTCATGGAGACTTTGCAATTCTTATTCACAAATACTTTCTCTTTGGCATGCTGGGCCACTCCGAAACCTCTAAAGGGGCTATCCAGAGAATCATGTTACAATAGGTCTCAAAATCCAAGCAGCCATCTTCAAACCAGGGAACATTTGGGAATGCCTTTTGTTGGTGATCATCAGAAATGCATTGTCCTTATAAAGAACTGTTATGTACTCTACACTAAATGGCCCTCTTAACAGTCTAATTCCAAAGAAATGCCTGAAAGATTAGATAAAGAATCTTCTTCAAAAGTGAATAGTTTCTATTAGATTAATACTTCACATTGGATGAATGAATAGAGACCCTGAATTCAGGATCTGTACAATACAGAGCACACAAAAGAACTGAGTGTGAATAAGCGTCACAGTAATGCCACATGAAGTTTTGGGGCTGCGTAACTGCCTTGCCTAAATCATAACTTTAATATTCATCTTCAGTGAAAATTATGGCTAATATAATTTCCTGCTTTTTTTCTTGTTGAAAGGGACGTTAAAAAAGGTGGGACCACCCCAATTGTTTTTTTTTATCTGAGTTTTTATTTTATTTTTAAAAAGAAAAAGATAAGAAAAAGTCACTAACTAAATATAGGGGCAGATTTATGAGGCCCTTGCGCCACGTTTACGCCGCTGTTGCGTCACGCAAGGCGGCGTAAACGTGGCGCATCCCTACGACCGATTTACAACGTGACGCATCTAGGCAGATGCGTCACGTTGTAAAGCCCTGCGCCGCTTGTGGGCGTTCCGGCGCAGGGTGGGCGTTCCGGGGCAGGTGCGCCTCGCAAAAGTGGCTGAGTGAAATCTATAAGATTTCACTCAGTCACTGTCAGGCCAATGCTGCGTCAAAACCATGCGCCTGCTTGAAGCAGGCGTAGGTCTTGACGCAGCATTGCAAAGATGGGGCACCCCCGAGCCTTGCTGGAGCTGCGTCGCGCTTGCGACGCAACTCCAGCAATGCGCCACCTTAACGGCACAGATGCGTCACGCATCTGTGCCGTTTTTGCCCCATGGTGCGCCGCATTGTAAATGCGGCGCACCATGGGTGGCGGAGCAGCGGCGCAAGATAACTGGCGCTTCCCTGGGGATGCGCCAGTTATCATAAATCTGCCCCATAGTGTTTTGCAAAATAGATTTCTATTAATTCAACAAAGATACCAGTGATGGAGTACTACGTTTAGGGATAGGTTACTTTTTCCTGATAGGCATTTTGGATTTAAAACTGAATGTAAATAAAGAAATCATTTATTTTTATTCAGTGACAAATTTGTATAGGGCAGATTGAGAAAAAGTATGTATTTGTTGATGGATTGTGCCTTCTACGCTCTTCTATTTGAGGAAAAGCATTGAAGGTAGTCCTATTCAAGATCAAAAAGTATCACAACTTATTTTATTATAGACGTTTGCATAATTGAGATATATAAGACTCACATGACCATCTGTACATCCAGTCATACATATGTCATCAGTGTACAGATCTTGATTACAGTCCTACTGCCATGTTGGCAATTGTCTCTTGCCAAAGCTTTATATTCATCTTTCTGGTTACAAGGGCCTCACTTCTCTAAAGGTGGATTCATGAATGGAAGCATCCTTGTACAATATGTTGAGGCAGACTTCGGGTTTCCAAGTCCAGGACTGCCATAACCATACCTGATTTTCTGGATGAACTCTGACTATGTAACTAATGTTGCACTAAATGTTATTGTTTGCAAATCTATCTTATGGGGGTATCTAAAAACCCTGCCATGGAACAGGCACTCCTGGAGTAAATAAATGTACCTTATTTATTTGAAGAGTTTTCTATAGCGCCAGCAAGACCACATAAGGGTAACAGAGTGCTTTACATCCTGGCAGTTCAACGAGCACACCCCGTGGTAATCGAAACACAATCAGAAAAGAAAGCAAACATAACAGATCATGAAAATCAAAACAGAACTAAAGGGAACAAAAGAAAGTCAATGCATCTTAAGGTGATTGGAAGCTAGCCCAAAAATGTATTCATCAGTTACTCTTTGGCTTCCTTTTTGAAGGAAGCCATGGAGTTAATAAGTCTTATTTCAGGTGGCAAGGTGTTCCAGATTCTTGGGGCAATACCCAAAAAAGGTTGATTGTAAGTTTTTTTTTCATGGAATTTCGGTGGCTAGAGCCTCTAGAGGAGCGAGCACCCCCAGAAAGCTCACATTTTTGTGAAAGATAGATTAGGGTGTTGAAGTGTAAAGCTTTATGCGTCATTCAGGCAATTTTCAGATTAATCCTTGCTTCATACAGGAGCCATTTAAGAGATTTCAACTCAGGCGTGACGTGATAATAGCGTTTGTAGGCTGTAATGAGCCTCTCAGCGGAGTTGAGAGAGGCCCTAAGTGGCACCATCTACGCTCAAGGAAGGCCACAAAGGGTGGTACTACCGTAGTCCAATTTAGACATCACTAGGGCTTGCACCGCATTTTTGAAGTCCTTATGGGGTAGGAACGATTTAATTTACCTCAAGACTCACAGTTGGAGGTTCGTACCTTTGGTGAGATCACTGATGTGCTTTTGCATGTTTAGATGTTTGTCGAGTATCATTCCAGAGAGCTCACGGAATCAATTATGTTTGGAGTGCAGTTGAGAGCTGTGAGTTGTTGCATCCATTCTTTGAAGTCTGGGGAGTGATTGGTTGGGGCACTAAGGAGATATTCTGGTTTGAGTACATTTAGTTTCAAGTGATTGATAGTCAACCAACTTTGTGTTTCCTGAAGAGTTGAGTTGAGGGACCTTATGTCCTACGGAGAGGAGACTTACAGGTACTACTGGATACCTGCAAATGTCCACTCAAATAGTTATGTCGTATATACTTCTTTTTAGCAAAAGGATATATCCTTTTGAAAAAATGAAATCCTACCAATAATTTGAGGACCCTTTGATCTGATATTACAAAGCATTTGTCCTCTCTAGTAACTGTGTAGAATACGATAGCCCTATTAAAAAAATAAAAACCTACTCACTATGGGCCATATGTATGAAGAAAACATTTTGCAATTCCCTAATTGCGAATCCTTGCTATTCTCAATTAGGAAATCGCACAATGGCATGCATAAAAGTGTTTTGAATTCTTTCTATGATTCCCAGTGGGTCACAAATGATCTACCTCATGAATATCAATGAGGTAGGGCGCAATTTGTGACCCATTAGGAATCGAAAAAATCACAGGGATGGTGGCCTGCTAAGGTAATCAGACCACCATGTCTGTGATTGCTTTTAAATAAAGAAATCTTTTTCTTGTAAAGCATCCCATTTTCCTTAACCCCTTGTATGCTCATGACGAGCTGAGCTCGTCATGGCATACAGTGCTCGGGTGCTCATGACGAGCTCAGCTCGTCATGAGCTCCACCCGTGGGGGGAGCGCCAGTGCTCCCCCCGTGGGTGCCCGATCTATTTCGTTTGTACGGGGGAGAAAGGGGAAGACCTTCCCCTGCCTCCACTGCCTCCCCCCGCCCGCGTCATCAATGACGTCAGCGCGCCTGGTGAGTTTAGGGGCTGGGGAGGGGGGGATTGAAACGAAAGAGGCATCGGGGGAAAGGAAAGGATTTTCCTTTCCCTCGATGTCTCTTTCTGCATTCCTGCTGCACGATCGTGCGATCCTGCAGCAGGAATGCCCACTAGACACCAGGGATTTTTTTTTTGTTTGAATTGGCAAAGTTTGTTGGTTTAGGGAGCGGCCTCTTGGGCAAGGGTTGCTCCCATATTTGGGGCCAAATAGTTTCGCTTTCTCTGCCCCCCGGGTGGGGGCCAGAAGTTGCATATATTTTTTTAAAAATCTGCATTTTGGGGCATTGTTTGTGCGTTCGGGGACTGGCCCCTTGGGCAAGGGTCACTCTCATTATGGGGGCCATTTTGTGCAGCCCTTTTGTTTATTTTTGTTTTGGGGAGCGTCCCCTTGGACAAGGGACGCTCCTGTATTTGGGGGGCATTACAAATTTTATATGTTTTTTTCCTGGGGCAAAGAACAGTGGAGTGGCCCCTTGGGCAAGGGCCCCTCTTTTTTGGGGGGCTATCTTGTGTGGCCCTATTGTTTTTTTTAGTTTTTGGGAGCAACCCCTTGGACAAGGGTCGCTCCCCTTTCGGGGGCAGTAGTATACAAATATTTCTATGCACTGGGGCAAAGAGCAGGGGAGTGGCCCCTTGGGCAAGGGTCACTCTCCTTTTGGTGGCCATTTTGAGTAGCCCTAATGTTTTTTGTTTTGTTTTGGGGAGCAACCCCGTGGACAAGGGTTGCTCCCCTTTAGGGGGCAATTACTTTTGCTTTGTCTGCCCCCCGGGGGGGCATTATTAAAACATTTTTTTTCATAGAAACCATGCATTGGGGCAAAGTGCAGGGGACTGGCCCCTTGGGCAAGGGTCACTCTCCTTTTGGTGGCCATTTTGAGTAGCCCTAATGTTTTTTGTTTTGTTTTGGGGAGCAACCCCTTGGACAAGGGTTGCTCCCCTTTAGGGGGCAATTACTTTTGCTTTGTCTGCCCCCCGGGGGGGCATTATTTAATTTTTTTTTCTCCTAGAAACCATGCATTGGGGCAAAGTGCAGGGGACTGGCCCCTTGGGCAAGGGTCACTTTCATTTTGGGGGCTATTTTGAGTAGCCTTAGGGGCATGTTGTAAGCTTTTGGCTGCCCCCGAGGGGGGGGGGTCACATTTTTAGAAAAATAACCATAATGGGACCGGTTACTGGCTAATCAGCCATTATCAGCCAGGTTAGCTTGAGTGCAGTGCCAAAGTGAGCAAGGTACCCACGTCTGCCAACTTAGGGCAATCAAAGGGCACAGGGTCAGTCTGATTTGCATATGGCCATGTCTGAACTGGGTTGGTGAAGTGAGCTAAACAATGATGATGGATTAATTCAAGATCAGTTGCCTGGGGGTGAGTGTTAGATTTGCGCATGCGCTCCGTCCGTCATCCCCTTTGGTATCTGGAAGGGCAGTTCTTGTTTTTTTGTTTTTTTTGGGCCACTAGGGCACCAGGGTTTATTTTTATTTTGGTGATCCGCCCCATGGTCATGGGTCGGTCCCCTTCCTTTATGGGAGGATGATTGTGGCCTTTTCTGCCCTCTTTGAGTGGCAGAGTAGCAGTTCCATCTGTTCCCAAGGGGGGCAGAAGCCAGTAGACACCAGAATTTTTAAAAAGTTTGTCTTTTTATGGGTGGCCTCAAGGGCAAGGGTTGCTCCCCTATTGATGTTATACTGTTAGGCCCACCTAACCCTTAACTTGGCATGTTGGACTAGTGAATTTTTTGTGTATGTGAATCTAATGTTTTTTTTTCTTCTTTTTAAATCTAGTCTCAAGATTTTGATTCCTGTTTACGGTTTCGACAGTGGTTGTTCTGCCGTTTTGTGTATTTGCATTTTTGTAGGTAAGAACATTATTTTTGTTGTACGTACTCCAAATGAGCAATATTGCAAAGTTTGGATTATTTTTTGTAAGTGGTGTCTTAGTGGCATTTAATTAGTGTTTTGAGCATGAACATTTTTGTGATGTGTTTTGCATTGTCTTATGTCTATTTTTTTCTCTTTCTTTTTTAGTGGGATATTGTTGATCCATACTGTGTCAGTGCAGACTATGTGGTGGTGAGTTTAGTTGCTTCTGGCAAGTGAGTGGTATTGTTTTGCACTGTGTAGTTATTTTTGATAAAGGTGAATTTTGTTCATTGCTTATTTCACATAGTGATTATGGATCACTGACATAATATCGACAGACAGAATATCGACTATCAAAAATATCGTTGACAAAATATCGACAGACAGAATATCGAGTTTGTATCTACAAACAGGTAGGTACAAAAATATCGAGTACAAAATATCGTTTTACAAAAATATAGTTGTTAAAAATATTGACTTTATTAAAAACAGTGTTAAATTAAATTAATAGTAAAAATTCATTACTATAATATACTATTCCCACTCCAGAGAGTGCAACAGTAGGGAAAGCGTTGGATAGCGTAGGGGTAAAAATTACTATTCCCACTCCAGTGGGTGCAACAGTAGGGAAAGCGTTGGATAGCGTTGGGGTTAAAATTACTATTCCCACTCCAGTGGGTGCAACAGTAGGGAAAGCGTTGGATAGCGTAGGGGTTAAAATTACTATTCCCACTCCAGTGGGCGCAACAGTAGGGAAAGCGCTGGATAGCGTAGGGGTAAAAAACTGTCTATATTTTTAACATTCGATATTACATTACTTACCTAAAAAACGATATTTTTGATGTCTATATTCTGTCCTGTCGATATTTTGTCCATTCGATATTTAAAACTCGATTATATGTCCATTCGATATTTTGAAGTCGATATTTTGACTGTTTACCAGTGATTATAGTTGTTGACTTGTGTGTCAAGTTACCTTTGTTAGTAATCATTATGGCTAGCCGTAGAATGACTGCTCAGCAGGTGGTAGTTATGCTTCTTGAATCTTCCTCTGAGACGGATTATGACACTGACAGTGCGTCTGAGGGAGAGGAGGGAGGGGAAGATTCTGGCAGTGAGTTTTCTCTCCACATGGAATCATCGGATGATGAAGGTACTCTCAGTTCAGATGAAGGGCCTGTGTTAGAGGAGGACACTGCTGTGCCGATGGTGCAAGAGGCAGCTGGATTTCAGCCTGAGGCTGCTAGTCATCCTACTGGAAGTGTTGGGCTCTGGGTTGATCCTAACATGGTGCAGCCGGTGTTGTCTGCCTTTAGCGGTGATGCAGGGTGTAGAGTGGATTGTGAAACTTTTTGCCTATACAGTATTTTCAGTTATTTATGGATGATGTGTTTTTGGGTGAGATTGTTGAGCAGACTAATTTGTATGCTGAACAGTTTTTGAGGGTCAACAGTGACAAACTTAGGCCCCACTCTAGAGCTACCCGGTGGACTCCCACAAATCTGGAAGAGCTGAAGGAGTTTTTGGGATTGACTTTATTGATGGGTTTGTTAAAGAAGCCGAACCTGGCTTCATATTGGTCTACCAGTCCTTTGATGGCAACAGCCATATTTCCAGCTGTTATGACTCGTGATCGGTATTTACTTTTGCTACGCATGTTGCATTTTGTGGATAATTCTGAGGCGTTGCCACGTAGTCACCCTGACTGTGACCGTCTTTTTAAGATTCGGCCTGTTCTTGATCACTTTGTTGATCGTTTTTCAGAGATTTACATTCCTGAGAAAGAAATGTCTATTGATGAGTCTTTGGTTTTGTTTAAGGGTCGTTTGGTTTTTAGGGAGTACATCCCTAGCAAGAGGGCACGCTATGGAATTAAACTGTATCTGTTGTCTGAGAGTAAGACAGGGTATGTTTTTAATTTTTGTGTGTACACTGGTAGAGATTCCACTATTGACCCCCCTGGTTGTCCGTCCACTTTTGGAGTGTCAGAGAAAATTGTGTGGGATCTTGCTAGAAGACTGTTCAACAGAGGCCACCATTTGTACCTTGATAACTTCTACACTGCTGTGCAATTGTTTAAAGAATTGTTTAAAGTGGACACTTTTGCATGTGGCACAATCCGCTCTAACCACAAAGGTTTTCCAAAGGAGCTTGTTTGCAACAAACTTCAGAGGGGTCAGTGCAGTTCCTTACTTTGTGGCGAACTACTAGCTATGAAATTTGTGGACAGGAGGGATGTGTACATGCTGAGTACCATCCATGATGAGAGTACTTCACCTCTGCCAGTTTGGGGTCAGGTTGCTGAAGTGCACAAACCTGTGTGCATTCCGGACTACAATAAGCACATGGGTGGTGTTGACAGAGTAGATCAGAGGTTGGAACCTTACACTGCTATTCGGAAGGCTTATGTTTGGTATAAGAAGTTGGCCATCCATTTTTTCAACTTAGCAACTTTCAATGCTTTTATTGTGTTCAAGGCGTGTTCTCCTGGGTCAAAGTTGACCTTTCATCAGTTTCAGCACTCTGTGATATCTAGCCTTGTTGTTGTGGAGCAAGTAAGTGTTCCTAGTTTTGGAGTGGTGGAGGATGTGGCTCGATTGAAAGATTGCCACTTTCCTGATTACATTCCTCCCACATCTACAAAAGACTTTCCCACTAGGAGATGTAGAGTCTGTTGGCGAAGAGGTTTGCGGAAGGAGACTCGTCTTTACTGCCCTGGGTGTCCTTCTAACCCTGGGCTGTGTGTGCCTGCTTGTTATAGAGCTTACCACACACCAAAGAATTTTTGGAAGTATCCATGAGTGGTAAAATGTACTGCCTGGTCTGTGTTTTTTAAATAATTTGTATTCTTTTTTAAGGTTGGCATTTGTGCAATGTTTTTAGTTACAGGTTTTGTGTTACTAGATTTTTATCTATTTGCAATTATTTTGTTAAAAAAATATCAAAATTTGATGGTGTGCGTAGGCTGGCGGTGTGGGCGGAGTGGTGCTTGGCTGGTGGTGTGCGTGGCATGGCGCTTGGCTGTCAGTGTGCGTGGAGTGGCTTTTGGCTGGTGGTGTGCGTGGAGTGGCACGTGGCTGGTGGTGTGTGTGGAGTGGCGCTTGGCTGGTGGTGTGCGTGGAGTGATACTTGGCTGTCTGTGCACAGAGTGGTGCTTGGCTGGCGGTGTGTGTGGAGTGGCGCTTGGCTGTCGGTGTGCGTGGAGTGGCTTTTGGCTGGTGGTGTGCGTGGAGTGGCGCTTGGCTGGTGGTGTGTGCGGAGTGGTGCTTGGCTGGCGGTGTGTGTGGAGTGGCGCTAGGCTGGATGGTGTGCGTGGAGTGGTACTTGGCTGTCTGTGCACGGAGTGGTGCTTGGCTGGCGGTGTGCGTGGAGTGGCGCTTGGCTGGCGGTGTGCGTGGAGTGGTGCTTGGCTGGTGGTGTGCATGGAGTGGCACTTGGCTGGTGGTGTGTGTGGAGTGGCGCTTGGCTGGTGGTGTGCGTGGAGTGGTACTTGGCTGTCTGTGCACAGAGTGGTGCTTGGCTGGCGGTGTGTGTGGAATGGCGCTTGGCTGGCCGTGTGCGTGGAGTGGTACTTGGCTGTCGGTGAGCGCGGAGTGGTGTTTGGCTGGCGGTGTGCATCATCTGGTGCTTGGATGGTGGTGTGGGTGGACTGGCGCTCAGCTGACGGTGTGTGAGTAGTTACTTTCTGTTGGTCACTACACACACTGCTAGTTGAGTGACACTCCACGCAGTCCATCATTTTGTGTAGTTTCAGTGTCAGGAATGTGGGCGTGGGAAAGTGATGGGCCCTTGAATGGCGGTGTCTGCTGGTGTGAGTGTTGTAATGTGATGGGTCCGCGGCTGGCGGTGTGAATGTTTTGTATGTGTCACACATACGACAGGTGTATGAATGGCCTGTAAAGAGGTTGGTGCCTTGACGTAGCTTTACAGCTAACGAGCTGTGAGTCAGTGGTTCAGTTTCTCATACTTTCAATTTATTCGCAGTGCATTTCATTTTTGTGAAATTACTTGCGAATACAATTGTATGTACTGAATCATCACTCACCCTCGTGCCAAATCCAACCAGTATGTGTGTGTGTGCTTGCGGATTAGAAGGCTGTGCAGTAATATTTGTCTTTTTTCTCTTTCTGAAGTAGGGTGTACCTTGTCCCTTTTTGTGAATGTTGTAATGTGTTGCTTTTCCTTCCGGATGGTGTCAATGGTCTGGTGTGTATCAGGTATGAAAGGTGCGTGAATGGCCTGTAAAACGGTTGGTGCCTTGTCGTGGCTTTACAGCTCACGAGTTGCGAGTCACTGGTTCGGTTTTTATGCATTTATTTATTGACAGAGCATTTCATTTTTTTTAAATATCTTGTTAATAAAATTTTATGTACTGAACCATCACTCGCCCTTGTGCCAAATCCAACCTGTATGTGTGTGTCTTTGAGGAATAGATAGCCATGCTTGAATGTTTGACTTTTGAGTAACTCTGTTAAGGTGTACATTATAGCTATAAATAACTTACTAAATGTAGATATTTTTGTTAAACCATGGGAGTATATGGTCATGTCTTTCTTGTGAATTCTATTGTTTTTTTTATCCACAATGTCCTGCAAACTTGAAAATGTCTGTCACAATTTTCATGCAATATTGTCCCAAGAATCTAACGCTCTCAAATTGAAAACTTAATTAATTAAAAAAAAAATGGTTTTGCAAGGGGGTTCCCATGAGTTTTTGGCCCGTGGCTCGGTGGCCATCTTTGGAAACTACCAAACCCAAACAGTTCTGAAAACTAGACACCTGGGGGAGTCCAGGGAGGTATGGTATGCGTGGTACCCCAATGTTTTCCTACCCAGAATTCCCTGCAAACCTTAAATTTAGGTTAAAAAAACACTTTTCCATACATTTTTGCGTGGGATCTCCGTGCCGGCACAAATGTCCTACCACCCAGCATTCCACTTGATCTCCCGAGTAAAATGATACCTCACTTGTGTGTGTGGGCCAAAGGCCTGTGACTAGGATGACCCCAAAACAGTAGAATTCTCTGTGCTTAATTTGTCAATCCTCAATGCTACAATTTCTAAAAAATACATTTTTGGCCTGTTCTGCTTTGGCCCACCCACACAAGTGAGGTATCATTTTACTCGGGAGAACAAGGGGAACGCTGTGTGGTAGGACATTATTGCCAGCACGGAGATCCCACGCAAAAAAGTTGGGAAAAGTGATTTTTTTTTTCTGTGAAAATTCTTTTTATTTCTTTTGTTTGTGACAAAATAACCATTTATACAAATATGTCCCCTAGTTTACTTTCAACAAGGAAAGCCATCCATTACAAGACAGACAGAAATCCAACTTTTAATAGCTAAGCAGGGAAATCTTTTTCCAAACTTTTTCACAGAAAGATGGGAGTAAATTAAGCATTTACAAATAAAAACACATTATGACAAGTTAGCAATGTCCATGAAAGAAACCTACTGTATCTAATATATTTCAGTACCTACAAAAATATATATACATTTAAATATGGACACTTCGGCCCTGGAGCTAAGGAAGAACTCGGCACAAGTATACAACGTTTGTATTGGTGTTTCAGGTGGAAAAAAAACCTACCATTTTCAAAAGACAAGTAGTGTATACAACTACTGTAGTTAGTTTTTTCTTGGATGCTCACAGGTTACACCTTGTGTGCCATGGCTGGCTGCTACTGCAGCTATATACGTTCAGCAGTACTGATGGAGTGAGTGGGGAGTCACTAACATCGCCTGGTAAGCTGTAAAAAGCACTGTCTCTGGCTGTCACTGACTTCCTGCAGGGTACACTGTAGCAGCGAATTACATTAGCTACCTCTGGTTTCAGTGTAAGCAACTGCAGCTTGCTCCAGAAGCACACCCAAGTACCCTTGAAAGGTGTATGATAAGAGCAACTAAACT
This sequence comes from Lissotriton helveticus, assembly GCF_964261635.1. Classification (NCBI taxonomy): domain Eukaryota; kingdom Metazoa; phylum Chordata; class Amphibia; order Caudata; family Salamandridae; genus Lissotriton; species Lissotriton helveticus. The sequence continues at coordinate 1,428,142,630 of NC_136057.1, forward strand.
TGTTTGGTGTTCTTTATGCCCAGGCACTTTGAGAATGGCTTCTGCAAGGTTTGTATAGCACAGAACCAAAAAAACATAATTTCTAATTCCAAGCACTTGTACTCAACAAGTCGACCCGGCCATTAAGAGCACTACAGTCTCTAGGTTTGTACCTCATTTTTCTCTTTTGAGTACATTTTTCCACTGTTTAAAGTTACCAATGAGATCATAGGAGGCTCAGAAGTTACTTAAAAATTGCAGAGAAACTGTACGGAGGAGCTAATAAAATCCCAGGTTCAGTGACAAGAATTTGATGCCCTGGAGTGTGGCATCGCGTTGCTTTCTGCTTCGATATCTGTTCCTGATGTTTTGAAACCTGTTTTGAAGTGTTTCCTCATTGCCCTATCTCTTTCTAATGTACTAAATGATGTCTTGGAATATCTTTAAATTTGCCAGTTTAGAATTCACTGAGCTGCTTGGTGATCTGTAGCAGCAGGATTTGGCTTGCTAACAAGCTTTTGATATGACAAGTGTGCCAGCCATTCTAATTTTCTTGGGATTCAAATTTAAATTTTGTTTAAAAAGAAAAAGGGGGCCAACTTGAAACTACTGGGCAAGTTTTTACGACCATCCTAAATTTGCTTTCTTGGGCATGATAGGAGCAGCAGTTTTTTTTCCATTGTACAATGAGGCATACAACTGGTCTGATAGATTCATAAACTGTTTCCTGAATCACTGTACTTTTGCACTAGTCGAAGAAGGATCTTTGTGTGCAACGTATTTTGTATCACTCACTGAACGTACTCGGATCCAGCGACCCACTCAGTTTCTGAAAGCAATCCTGATGGAAGTATTTGCCTGCAGCAGCAGTAAACCTCAAACAAAATGGAATACTTGGAGCAAACACATGAATGTTCGATGAGTTACTACATAAAAATAGACATGAATGCACAATAATGCGTAGGCTAACTTTGTACCCCTGTAAGCTTTCACATTTTTTTTTTGCACCTTGGCATATAGTGCAAAAATGTTCAGCATGTGTTGAAAATCTGCTAGCCCATCTTTCCTTTTTTCCTTCCTCTGACAATCTATTTTCTACGTTTAAGTATATTTAAAAAGGGATGTTGCCCTATAATGGTGTGCACTGATTTTATGCACCCATGCCGTCTCAGACCCTGTTCTTTTTTGTATGCATTTTCTCTGTAGCATTGCTTTGGTGCTCTACTTCGTGTTGCTGGTGCACCATCTCAATTCCCTCTACCAGCACAGTCCCCTCAGTTTTGCGTTTTTAACATGCACATTAAGTTTACTATTTTGCTGTAGTAGGTTGTATCTAGTTTCCTTTTGCCGAGTTGATCTGAGATGAAGACTACAGCAGCCCATATCCACAATCACAGTGAGGAAAGTTGGCATTGAAAAATTCCATTGAGAGGGTATTTTCACAGCCCTCTCAACATGCTGCCTGCTTACTTTGGGAAAGGACCAATCAGCCAAGTCTTCCTTTACACTTGGACCATTTGTTTCTGTAGCACAAGGCCCTGGAGCAATGTTAGTGTGTAAACAAGACTTTGACAAATTGTTAGACCACTAAATGTTTTCAGGATGCGTTCTATTTATTTGGTATTCAGTTGTGGGATCCAACAGTTTTGTTCCATATGTAGAGAACTGTACAGAAAAGAAAACCGTAACATATTTGCTGTTTTGTAGTTAATTTTATTGGCACTCCTTCCAGTCGTAGTCTGCTCTGGGATGGTTTGGTTTGCGTTTGGTTTGCAGAGTAGACCTTGCACTTTTGTCAGCTGTTTTCGTATTATCTACTCTGTCGGGGAAAATCACACATTCCTCGCAGCATGTCTTAATTGGTCAGCACTACTTGTCTTTTGGAAAAGTGATTTTTTTTACCTAATTTTAAGGTTTGCAAGGAATTCTGGGTAGGAAAACATTGGGGGACCCATGCATGCCATACCTCCCTGGACTCCCACGGGTGTCTAGTATTCAGAACTGTTTGGGTTTGGTAGTTTCCAAAGATGGCCATCGAGCCCCGGGCCAAAAACTCAGGTGCCCCCCTTCAAAAAATAAGGTAGTTTTGCTAAAGGTAATTTTTAAGTCTCCACCGTACGATTTGGGCCTTTTGCTGTTGCAGCCACTATGCCTACCCACGCAAGTGAGGCACCATTTTTTTCAGGAGACCCGGGGGAACACTGGGTGGGAGGAAATTTGTGTGAGCCCATTGATGCCACGCTGGTAGGCACTTTGCAGAAAAAGGGCCCTTTTTCACTGCGAAATTGCGGTGCGACCATGTTGCGTTTTGCGCTGTTTCCTGTCGCAGGCACTAGGCAGACCCAGGCAAGTGAGGTACCATTTTTTTGGCAGACCTGGGGAAACGCGGGGTGGGTGGAAATTTGTTGATCCACGCAGATTCCAGAACATTCCACCACAGAAATGTGAGGAAAATGCGTTTTTTTGCACAACTCTTTAGCTTTGCAAGGGATTCTGGGTAACATAACCTGGTGGGAGGCAGTTGCTTTACCCCATCCTGAATTTCCCTGGGTGTCTAGTTTTCAAAAATGTATAGGTTTGCTAGGTTTCCCTAGGTGCTGGCAGAGCTAGTGTTCAAAAACAAAAGGTAGGCACTTTGCCAAAAAAGGGCCAGTTTTCACTGCAAAATTGCGGTGCGAATACGTTGCGCTTTGCGCTGTTTCCTGTCGCAGTCACTAGGCAGACCCAGGAATTTGAGGTACCATTTTTTTCGGGAGACCTGGGGGAACGCGGGGTGGGTGGAAATGTGTTGATCCACGCAGATTCCAGAACTTTCCACCACAGAAATGCGAGGAAAATGCGATTTTTTTTTACAATTGTTTAGCTTTGCAAGGGATTCTGGGTAACAGAACCTGGTGGGAGGCAGCTGAGTCACCCCATCCTGAATTTCCCTGGGTGACTAGTTTTCAAAAATGTATAGGTTTGCTAGGTTTCCCTAGGTGCTGGCAGAGCTAGTGTTCAAAAACAAAAGGTAGGCACTTTGCCAAAAAAGGGCCAGTTTTCACTGCAAAATTGCGGTGCGATCACGTTGGGTTTTGCTCTGTTTCCTGTCGCAGGCACTAGGCAGACCCAGGCAAATGAGGTACCATTTTTTTCGGGAGACCTGGGGGAACGCGGGGTGGGTGGAAATGTGTTGATCCACGCAGATTCCAGAACTTTCCACCACAGAAATGCGAGGAAAATTCGATTTTTTTTTTACAATTGTTTAGCTCTGCAAGGGATTCTGGGTAACAGAACCTGGTGGGAGGCAGTTGAGTCACCCCATCCTGAATTTCCCTGGGTGACTAGTTTTCAAAAATGTATAGGTTTACTAGGTTTCCCTAGGCGCCGACAGAGCTAGGGTTCAAAAACAAAAGGTAGGCACTTTGCCAAAAAATGGCCCATTTTCACTGCAAAATTGCGGTGCGAATACGTTGCGCTTTGCGCTGTTTCCTGTCGCAGGCACTAGGCAGACCCAGGAATTTGAGGTACCATTTTTTTGGGAAGACCTGGGGGAACGCGGGGTGGGTGGAAATTTGTTGATCCACACAGATTCCAGAACTTTCCACCACAGAAATGTGAGGAAAATGCGTTTTTCTTGACAATTGTTTAGCTTTGCAAGGGATTCTGGGTATCCGAACCTGGTGGGAGGCAGTGGAGTCACCCCATCCTGAATTTCCCTGGGTGTCTAGTTTTCAAAAATCTATAGGTTTGCTAGGTTTCCCTAGGTACCGGCAGAGCTAGGGTTCAAAAACAAAAGGTAGGCACTTTGCCAAAAAAGGGCCCGTTTTCACTGCGAAATTACAGTGCGAACACGTTGCGTTTTGCGCTGTTTCCTGTCACAGGCACTAGGCAGACCCAGGCAAGTGAGGTACCATTTTTTTCGGGAGACCTGGGGAAACGCGGGGTGGGTGGAAATTTGTTGATCCACTTAGATTCCAGAACTTTCCACCACAGAAATGTGAGGAAAATGCGTTTTATTTTACAATTTCTTAGTTTTGCAAGGGATTTTGGGTAACATAACCTGGTGGGAGGCAGTTGAGTTACCCCATCCTGAATTCCCCTGGGTGTCTAGTTTTCATAAATGTATAGGTTTGCTAGGTTTCCCAAGGTGCCGGCAGAGCTAGGGTTAAAAAACAAAAGGTAGGCACTTTGCCAAAAAATTGTGTGTTTTCACTGCGAAATTGCAGTGCGATCACGTTGCGTTTTGCTCTGTTTCCTGTCGCGGGCACTAGGCAGACCCATGCAAATGAAGTACCATTTTTTTTCAGGAGTCCTGGGGGAACGCGGGGTGGGTGGAAATTTGTTGATCCACGCAGATTCCAGAACTTTCCACCACAGAAATGTGAGGAAAATGCGATTTTTTTTACAATTGTTTAGCTTTGCAAGAGATTCTGGGTAACAGAACCTGGTGGGAGGCAGTTGAGTCACCCCATCCTGAATTTCCCTGGGTGTCTAGTTTTCAAAAATGTATAGGTTTACTAGGTTTTCCTAGGTGCCGACAGAGCTAGGGTTCAAAAACGAAAGGTAGGCACTTTGCCGAAGAGGGCCCATTTTCACTGCAAAATTGTGGTGCGAATACGTTGCGCTTTGCGCTGTTTCCTGTCGCAGGCACTAGGCAGACCCAGGCAAGTGAGGTGCCATTTTTTTGGGAAGACCAGGGGGAACGCGGGGTGGGTGGAAATTTGTTGATCCACACAGATCCAGAACTTTCCACCGCAGAACTGTGAGGACAATGCGTTTTTTTTTTTACAATTGTTTAGCTTTGCAAGGGATTTTGGGTAACAGAACCTGGTGGGAGGCAGTTGAGTCACCCCATCCTGAATTTCCCTGGGTGTCTAGTTTTTAAAAATGTATAGGTTTGCTAGGTTTTCCTAGGTACCGGCAGAGCTAGGGTTAAAAAACAAAAGGTAGGTACTTTGCCAAAAAAGGGCCCATTTTCACTGCAAAATTGTGGTGCGAACACGTTGCGTTTTGCGCTGTTTCCTGTCGCAGGCACTAGGCAGACCCAGGCAAGTGAGGTACCATTTTTTTGAGAGACCTGGGGGAACGCGGGGTGAGTGAAAATTTGTTGATCCACGTAGATTCCAGTACTTTCCACCACAGAAATGTGAGGAAAATGTTTTTTTTTTACAATTTCTTAGATGTGCAAGGGATTCTGGGTAACATAACCTGGTGGGAGGCAGTTGAGTTACCCCATCCTGAATTCCCCTGGGTGTCCAGTTTTCAAAAATGTATAGGTTTGCTAGGTTTCCCTAGGTGCCGGCGGAGCTAGGGTTAAAAAACAAAAGGTAGGCACTTTGCCAAAAAAGGGTTAGTTTTCACTGCGAAATTGCGGTGCGAACACATTGTGTTTGGCGCTGTTTCCTGTCGCAGGCACTAGGCAGACCCAGGCAAGTGAGGTACCATTTTTTTCAGGAGACCTGGGGGAAATTTGTTGATCCACGCAGATTCCAGAACTTTCCACCACAGAAATGTGAGGAAAATGCGTTTTTTTTGGACAATTTTTTAGCTTTGCAAGGGATTCTGGGTAACATAACCTGGTGGGAGGCAGTTGAGTTACCCCATCCTGAATTCCCCTGGGTGTCTAGTTTTCAAAAATGTATAGGTTTTCCTAGGTGCCGACAGAGCTAGGGTTCAAAAACGAAAGGTAGGCACTTTGCCGTAAAAGGGCCCATTTTCACTGCAAAATTGTGGTGCGAATACGTTGCGCTTTGCGCTGTTTCCTGTCGCAGGCACTAGGCAGACCCAGGCAAGTGAGGTACCATTTTTTTGGGAAGACCCAGGGGAACGCGGGGTGGGTGGAAATTTGTTGATCCACACAGATTCCAGAACTTTCCACCGCAGAACTGTGAGGAAAATGCGTTTTTTTTACAATTGTTTAGCTTTGCAAGGGATTCTGGGTAACAGAACATGGTGGGAGGCAGTTGAGTCACCCCATCCTGAATTTCCCTGGGTGTCTAGTTTTTAAAAATGTATAGGTTTGCTAGGTTTCCCTAGGTACCGGCAGAGCTAGGGTTCAAAAACAAAAGGTAGGTACTTTGCCAAAAAAGGGCCCATTTTCACTGCAAAATTGCGGTGCGAACACGTTGCGTTTTGCGCTGTTTTCTGTCGCAGGCACTAGGCAGACCCAGGCAAGTGAGGTACCATTTTTTTTGGGAGACCTGGGGGAACGCAGGGTGGGTGGAAATTTGTTGATCCACGTAGATTCCAGTACTTTCCACCACAGAAATGTGAGGAAAATGTTTTTTTTTTACAATTTCTTAGATTTGCAAGGGATTCTGGGTAACATAACCTGGCGGAAGGCAGTTGAGTTACCCCATCCTAAATTCCCCTGGGTGTCTAGTTTTCAGAAATGTATAGGTTTGCTAGGTTTCCCTAGGTGCCGGCAGAGCTAGGGCTCAAAAACAAAAGGTAGGCACTTTGCCAAAAAAGGGTTAGTTTTCACTGCAAAATTGCGGTGCGAACACTTTGTGTTTTGCGCTGTTTCCTGTCGCAAGCACTAGGCAGACCCAGGCAAGTGAGGTACCATTTTTCTCAGGAGACCTGGGGGAACGCGGGGTAGGTGGAAATTTGTTGATCCACACAGATTCCATAACTTTCCACCACAGAAATGTGAGGAAAATGCGTTTTTCTTGACAATTGTTTAGCTTTGCAAGGGATTCTGGGTATCAGAACCTGGTGGGAGGCAATGGAGTCACCCCATCCTGAATTCCCCTGGGTGTCTAGTTTTCAAAAATGTATAGGTTTGCTAGGTTTCCCTAGGTACCGGCAGAGCTAGGGTTAAAAAAAAAAGGTAGGCACTTTGCCAAAAAAGGGCCCGTTTTCACAGCGAAATTACGGTGCGAACACGTTGCGTTTTGCGCTATTTCCTGTCGCAGGCACTAGGCAGACCCAGGCAAGTGAGGTACCATTTTGTTCGGGAGACCTGGGGGAACGCGGGGTGGGTGGAAATTTGTTGATCCACATAGATTCCAGAACTTTCCACCACAGAAATGTGAGGAAAATGCATGTTTTTTTACAATTTCTTAGCTTTGCAAGGGATTTTGGGTAACATAACCTGGTGGGAGGCAGTTGAGTTACCCCATCCTGAATAACCCGGAGTGTCTAGTTTTAAAAAATGTATAGGTTTACTAGGTTTTCCTGGGTGCCGACAGAGCTAGGGTTCAAAAACGAAAGGTAGGCACTTTGCCGAAAAAGGGCCCATTTTCACTGCAAAATTGCGGTGCGAATACGTTGCGCTTTGCTCTGTTTCCTGTCGCAGGCACTAGGCAGACCCAGGCAAGTGAGGCACCATTTTTTTGGGAAGACCTAGGGGAACGCGGGGTGGGTGGAAATTTGTTGATCCACACAGATTCAAGAACTTTTCCCCACAGAAATGTGAGGAAAATGCGTTTTATTTTACAATTTTTTAGCTTTGCAAGGGATTCTGGGTAACAGAACCTGGTGGGAGGCAGTTGAGTCACCCCATCCTGAATTCCCCTGGGTGTGTTGTTTTCAAAAATGTATAGGTTTGCTAGGTTTCCCTAGGTGCCGGCAGAGCTAGGGTTCAAAAACAAAAGGTTGGCACTTTGCCAAAAAAGGGCCAGTATTGACTGCGAAATTGAGGTGCGACCACGTTGCGTTGTGCGCCGTTTCCTGTTGCAGGCACTAGGCAGACTCAGGCAAGTGAGGTACCATTTTTTCCTTAAGAGTTTGGGGGACGCGGGCTGGTTGGAAATCTGTTGATCCACGCAGATTCCAGAACTTTCCACCACAGAAATGTGAGGAAAATGCATTTTGTTCCCCAATGTTTTAGGTTTGCAAGGGATTCTGGGTAACAGAACCTGGTGGGAGGCAGTAGAGTCACTTATCTTAAGTGTCTGTGACACTTAACCTCAGCGCACTGTCGCTCTGCGCGGTTGTAATACAAACACTCCGCCTTAATTTTTACTCAATAAACACAGTTGTTTGTTTTCAAAGTATACACTTTATCGTAAAATAAACCACAAATGATTAAGTAGCTTTTCCTCAGTTACATAATGCTTTCATTCAAAAATTATACAATATCAGAAAATTCACATTGTTACATTTTTCAACAATGACAATAGATGACTTTATCTTGGTGCCCAATGCATTTCAAGCTCAAACGAGCTCTTCCTCAGGGGCCTGTGAAATGAATTATGCGTATAAGTTACTCTGTGTGTCATTAATGGAACAGGAAACAAAACATCACTATGTACAAGGTGTCCAAAACGTCATTGAAAACGTGCTTTGCAGAGTAAAAACACACATCGCCATCACCCCAGTGAATGCACCTCACTGTGCCAAAAATAACCCAAAATCACAGAGAAACAAACTTACTATGCCGTAGTCACCTTTGTCTTCAATCTAAACCCTAAAGGAGTGTGGAAAACATATGAAAAACCATGTGGAAAGCTGCTCTCGACTATCAAATGGTCCAAGTAACTAACTGGCCGGTCGCGCAGTTCTCTCTTACCTTGTGATGAACACTCAGTGCCAAGAACATGGGGTTCTGCTCTTGCGGAGGTATAAACTGATCTGCAAAAACAAACCAGGACACTTAACCCTGGGTTCAAAGACCTCATCGCCGAGTGGTGTCTGCATGGACAAATTTTTTAGAGGCCCCTTACCGAATTCTGAAGAACTGTGCTTCAAACTTCTACTCCACTACTCAGAAATGCTCTGTAACGGCTGCACAATGTACCGACACGCTGTGTGAAACGCACCGCGGTCTTCCTCAATACAAAGCGTGATAGCTAGGGGTATGAACACTGAAAATGGACTCAACTAACCAGCTGAAGATCACTGAAATACGGGCGCCATGTTCGAAGGGTCAAAAACGGCTCAATACTCACACGAAAATGCCTCAAAGTGGAAAATAAAATAAATATAAATGAAATAAACCCTAAAAAGGAAGAGTGTGTGTTTTTAATAAAACTCCTACTATGCATCATTTTCTTGCTGTTATACAATAGTCATGACATTCTACACAAAAAAGCAGACATCAAGCTGAAACAGACTACAGGGTGAAAAGACTCATATGAAACATGATAAATCAATTTTTTCATTTAACCCTTTAGGTTCCTGAGTGGCCAAAAATTTAATCCAATGTATTTCTCTTTGGAGGAGGGATCTGGTGAGATCAACCCCCTCGTAAACTTTCACAACTTCAAGAATGGAGAACCTGATCTGAGCTATGCCATGGTTATTGTCATTCCAATGTTTTGCCAGATTGCTTTTTACATTTTAATTTCTTATTGTGCTTTTGTGTTCAGTTATTCTCGTTTTGAGTTTTCTCTCCGTCTTACCTACGTAAATTTTCCCGCAGGGACACTTGATGTAATAAATCAAATTTTTTGAATTACAGTCTCCATTGTAGTGCAGTTCCATTGCTTTCCCAGTATGTGGATGATGTAAAGTTTTCCCTGTGATCACATTGGAACAATGAACACAATGCTCACATTTCTTCATCCCTCTATTGGACACTTCTATGTCTCTTATCGGAGTCAACAGCAGTTCTTTAAGGTTCTTCGACCTTGTGTATGCGAATATTGGTTTGTTATTGAAAATTCCATTGAAATCATCTTCGTTGCTCAAAAGATCCCAATGTTTATTGATAATTGTTTTCAGTTTTTGTGATGAAGTTGAAAACTTGGATACAAACACGTGCCTGTCCGTGGTTTTTTTTGGTTTCTGGGTTAGTAGATTCTCCCTACTATTTGAATCTACCCTTTTTTCTGCTTTTAGCAAAATTTCATCAGGATAACCTCGTTCTTTGTAACGTTGATGTTGGGTTCTGAGGTTCTCTTTCAGGTCTTCCTCTTGAGAGCAGATCCTTTTGATCCGCATGTATTGCGATACTAGTAAGTTATTCTTTAGGTTCTGAGGGTGAAAACTGTGAAATAACAATGAATTATTCACATCAGTCTCTTTTCTGAACACTTTCGTTTTTATCTGTGTGTCCTCAATATTAATCAGAACATCTAAGAATGGCAGTTCTTTGTCGCTGATAGCATGGGTGAATTCAATGTTGTCTACACAGTGGTTCAGTCTGGCAATTTCAAAGTCTAGAGACATTTCTTCACTAATGTTGCGCCACCCCAAAATGACAAAGAAGAACCTGAATTTTTGGAATTCAGGCCTAAATCCAAATTCCAAGCACCAACAACACACAAAATCTTGGAAGCCTTTGAGAAATCAGTCATCAATGACTTGGAGAGCCTGAATGTTAAAAAATCAAAAAGAAAGAATCTTTCAGTATACGACAGATCTGTGCTTAAAGGGCTTCAAGAAAATCAGAGTATATTGATACAGAAAGCCGATAAAGGAGGCGCCATAATAGTGATGGACAAAACCATGTACAACCGAAAGGTGGAAGAACATGTGGCTGACACTTCCATTTATTTTGAGTTGGACAAAGATCCTATTGAAGATCTACAAATTGCACTCAATGATATTTTGACAAAAGCCCTTGAATTAGGGCATATCTCTGCGAAGACCAAACAATTTCTGACAGTACAATTCCCAAGAAGACCACGTCTTTATATGCTCCCCAAGGTGCATAAAAATCTACTGGATCCGCCCATGCGTCCCATAGTCACCGGATGTGGGACAGTATTTGAACCATTGGGTCAATACATCGACAAATTTCTACAGTCTTTTGTACAAAAATGGCCGTCGTACATTAAGGACACCAATGATTTCTTATTGACATTAAAGGAGACTCAAATACCATGTTCTATTCTCGTGTGTACCATCGACGTGAAGTCGTTGTACACCTCTATCCCTCATCAAGCAGGAATGGAGGCCGTGGAATAGGCTCTGCTTCAACAACCCTCTGTAAAGGCTGAAAAAGTTTTCATTTTGGAACTATTACATTTTTGTTTGTATCATAGTTATTTTCAATGGTCATCAAAGTTTTATCTTCAACAGAACGGCACGTCCATGGGATTTGCTGGGGCCCCGGCATATGCTAACACCTTCATGGCCAAATTTGAAGCCGACCATATCTACACGAACACTGTTTGGAACGAACATGCAATTTTATATCGTAGATTTATAGACGATATATTTGTACTATGGTCTGGAACAAAGGAGAGTCTAGACTTTGAAATTGCCAGACTGAACCACTGTGTAGACAACATTGAATTCACCCATGATATCAGCGACAAAGAACTGCCATTCTTAGATGTTCTGATTAATATTGAGGACACACAGATAAAAACGAAAGTGTTCAGAAAAGAGACTGATGTGAATAATTCATTGTTATTTCACAGTTTTCACCCTCAGAACCTAAAGAATAACTTACCAGTATCGCAATACATGCGGATCAAAAGGATCTGCTCTCAAGAGGAAGACCTGAAAGAGAACCTCAGAACCCAACATCAACGTTACAAAGAACGAGGTTATCCTGATGAAATTTTGCTAAAAGCAGAAAAAAGGGTAGATTCAAATAGTAGGGAGAATCTACTAACCCAGAAACCAAAAAAAAACACGGACAGGCACGTGTTTGTATCCAAGTTTTCAACTTCATCACAAAAACTGAAAACAATTATCAATAAACATTGGGATCTTTTGAGCAACGAAGATGATTTCAATGGAATTTTCAATAACAAACCAATATTCGCATACACAAGGTCGAAGAACCTTAAAGAACTGCTGTTGACTCCGATAAGAGACATAGAAGTGTCCAATAGAGGGATGAAGAAATGTGAGCATTGTGTTCATTGTTCCAATGTGATCACAGGGAAAACTTTACATCATCCACATACTGGGAAAGCAATGGAACTGCACTACAATGGAGACTGTAATTCAAAAAATTTGATTTATTACATCAAGTGTCCCTGCGGGAAAATTTACGTAGGTAAGACGGAGAGAAAACTCAAAACGAGAATAACTGAACACAAAAGCACAATAAGAAATTAAAATGTAAAAAGCAATCTGGCAAAACATTGGAATGACAATAACCATGGCATAGCTCAGATCAGGTTCTCCATTCTTGAAGTTGTGAAAGTTTACGAGGGGGTTGATCTCACCAGATCCCTCCTCCAAAGAGAAATACATTGGATTAAATTTTTGGCCACTCAGGAACCTAAAGGGTTAAATGAAAAAATTGATTTATCATGTTTCATATGAGTCTTTTCACCCTGTAGTCTGTTTCAGCTTGATGTCTGCTTTTTTGTGTAGAATGTCATGACTATTGTATAACAGCAAGAAAATGATGCATAGTAGGAGTTTTATTAAAAACACACACTCTTCCTTTTTAGGGTTTATTTCATTTATATTTATTTTATTTTCCACTTTGAGGCATTTTCGTGTGAGTATTGAGCCGTTTTTGACCCTTCGAACATGGCGCCCGTATTTCAGTGATCTTCAGCTGGTTAGTTGAGTCCGTTTTCAGTGTTCATACCCCTAGCTATCACGCTTTGTATTGAGGAAGACCGCGGTGCGTTTCACACAGCGTGTCGGTACATTGTGCAGCCGTTACAGAGCATTGCTGAGTAGTGGAGTAGAAGTTTGAAGCACAGTTCTTCAGAATTCGGTAAGGGGCCTCTAAAAAATGTGTCCATGCAGACACCACTCGGCGATGAGGTCTTTGAACCCAGGGTTAAGTGTCCTGGTTTGTTTTTGCAGATCAGTTTATACCTCCGCAAGAGCAGAACCCCATGTTCTTGGCACTGAGTGTTCATCACAAGGTAAGAGAGAACTGCGCGACCGGCCAGTTAGTTACTTGGACCATTTGATAGTCGAGAGCAGCTTTCCACATGGTTTTTCATATGTTTTCCACACTTCTTTAGGGTTTAGATTGAAGACAAAGGTGACTACGGCATAGTAAGTTTGTTTCTCCGTGATTTTGGGTTATTTTTGGCACAGTGAGGTGCATTCACTGGGGTGATGGCGATGTGTGTTTTTACTCTGCAAAGCACGTTTTCAATGACGTTTTGGACACCTTGTACATAGTGATGTTTTGTTTCCTGTTCCATTAATGACACACAGAGTAACTTATACGCATAATTCATTTCACAGGCCCCTGAGGAAGAGCTCGTTTGAGCTTGAAATGCATTGGGCACCAAGATAAAGTCATCTATTGCCATTGTTGAAAAATGTAACAATGTGAATTTTCTGATATTGTATAATTTTTGAATGAAAGCATTATGTAACTGAGGAAAAGCTACTTAATCATTTGTGGTTTATTTTACGATAAAGTGTATACTTTGAAAACAAACAACTGTGTTTATTGAGTAAAAATTAAGGCGGAGTGTTTGTATTACAACCGCGCAGAGCGACAGTGCGCTGAGGTTAAGTGTCACAGACACTTAAGATAAGTTTCAGTGCAGGCACGGACAAGACAAACGTGCTACCTTAGCAGCACGCTGAGAGAAAAATATAAAAAACTTTTCAGTATTATTGGTTGAACTTTTGAAAAAAAACCCGAGTGCTCCTCCCACCCACCATTCATTTTGAGGCAGTAGAGTCACCCCATCTTGAATTCCCCTTGGTGTCTAGTTTTCAAAAATGTATAGGTTTGCTAGGTTTTTTTAAGTCTCCACCGTACGATTTGGGCCTTTTGCTGTTGCTATGCCTACCCACGCAAGTGAGGTACCATTTTTTTCAGGAGACCCGGGGGAACGCTGGGTGGGAGGAAATTTGTGTGAGCCCATTGTTGCCACGCTTTCCCACACAAAAATGTGTGAAAAATCTGATTTTTTTAAGCAAAAATTGAGGTTTGCAAGGGATTCTGGGTAAAGGAACGTTAGAGGATCCACGCAAGCCATACCTCCTTGGTTTTGCCTATGTCAAAATTACCAGCTTTTGCAAGAGGGATTACCTAGGTTTTTGGCCCCTGTGCTAGACGGCCATCTAGGGAAACCTACCAAACCCACACATTTCTGAAAAGTAGACACTTGGGGGCTTCCAAGGAGGTATGGCTTGTGTGGATCCTCCAACATTCCTTTACAAAGAATTCCCTGCAAACCTCAATTTTAGCTGGAAAAAATCAGTTTTTTCACACATTTTTGTGTGGGAAAGTGTTGCATCACTAGGCTCACACAAATTTCCTCCCACCCAGCGTTCCCCCAGGTCTCCCGATAAAAATGGTACCTCACTTGCGTGGGTAGGCATAGTGGCTGCAACAGGAAAAGGCCCAAATCGTACGGTGGCGACTTAAAAATTACCTTTATCAAAACTCCCTTATTTTTTGAAGGGGGCACCTGAGTTTTTGGCCCGGGGCTCGGCAGCCGCTTGATCTCCTGAGTAAAATGATACCTCACTTGTGTAGGTGGGCCAAAGGCCTGTGACTAGGATGACCCCAAAACAGTAGAATTCTCTGTGCTTAATTTGTCAATCCTGAATGCTACATTTTCTTAAAAATTCATTTTTGGCCTGTTCTGCTTTGGTCCACCCACAAAAGTGAGGTATCATTTTACTCGGGAGAACAAGGGGAACGCTGGGTGGTAGGACATTTTTGTCGGCACGGAGATCCCACGCAAAAAAGTTTGGAAAAGTGATTTTTTTTACCTAATTTTAACGTTTGCAAGGAATTCTGGGTAAGAAAACATTGGGGGACCCACGCATGCCATACCTCCCTGGACTCCCCCAGGTGTCTAGTTTTCAGACTGTTTGGGTTTGGTATTTTCCAAAGATGGCCGCCGAGCCCCGGGCCAAAAACTCAGGTGCCCCCCACCAAAAAAGAAGGTAGTTTTGCTATAGGTTATTTTTAAGACTCCACCATACGATTTCGGCCTTTTCCTGTTGCTGCCACTATGCCTACCCACGCAAGTGAGGTACCATTTTTTTCGGGAGACCTGGAGAAACGCGGGGTTGGTTGTAATTTGTTGATCCACGCAGGTTCCAGAACTTTCCACCACAGAAATGTTAGGAAAATGCGTTTTTTTGTCAATTTTTATAGGTTTTCAAGGGATTCTGGGTAACAGAACCTGGTGGGAGGCAGTCGTGTTACCCCATCCTGAATTCCCCTTGGTGTCTAGTTTTCAAAAATGTATAGGTTTTCTAGGTTTCCCTAGGTGCCGGCAGAGCTAGGGTTCAAAAACGAAAGGTAGGCACTTTGCAGAAAAAGGGCCCTTTTTCACTGCGAAATTGAGATGCGAACATGTTGCGTTTTGCGCTGTTTCCTGTCGCAGGCACTAGGCAGACCCAGGCAAGTGAGGTACCATTTTTCTGGGGAGACCTGGGGGAACACGGGGTGGGTGGAAATTTGTTGATCCACACAGATTCCAGAACTTTCCACCACAGAAATGTGAGGAAAATGCATTTTTTTGGACAATTTTTTAGCTTTGCAAGGGATTCTGGGTAACATAACCTGGTGGGAGGCAGTTGAGTTACCCCATCCTGAATTACCCTGGGTGTCTAGTTTTCAAAAATTTATAGGTTTGCTAGGTTTCCCTAGGTGCTGGCAGAGCTAGGTTTCAAAAACAAAAGGTAGGCACTTTGCCAAAAAAGGGCCCGTTTTAAATTGCAGTGCGATCACGTTGGGTTTTGCTCTGTTTCCTGTCGCAGGCACGAGGCAGACCCAGGCAAATGAGGTACCATTTTTTTCGGGAGACCTGGGGGAACGCGGGGTGGGTGGAAATTTGTTGATCCACACAGATTCCAGAAATTTCCACCACGGAAATGTGAGGAAAATTTGTTTTTCTTGACAATTGTTTGGCTTTGCAAGGGATTCTGGGTATCAGAACCTGGTGGGAGGCAGTGGAGTCACCCCATCCTGAATTCCCCTGGGTGTCTAGTTTTAAAAAATGTATAGGTTTGCTAGGTTTCCCTAGGTACCGGCAGAGCTAGGGTTCAAAAACAAAAGGTAGGCACTTTGCCAAAAACGGCCCGTTTTCACTGCGAAATTACGGTGCGAACATGTTGCGTTTTGCGCTGTTTCCTGTCGCAGGCACTAGGCTGACCCAGGCCAGTGAGGTACCATTTTTTTGGGGAGACCTGGGGGAACGCGGGGTCGGTGGAAATTTGTTGATCCACACAGATTCCAGAACTTTCCACCACAGAAATGTGAGGAAAATGCATTTTTTTGGACAATTGTTTAGATTTGCAAGGGATTCTGGGTAACATAACCTGGTGGGAGGCAGTTGAGTTACCCCATCCTGAATTCCCCTGGGTGTCTAGTTTTCAAGAATGTATAGGTTTGCTAGGTTTCCCTAGGTGCTGGCAGAGCTAGGGTTCAAAAACAAAAGGTAGGCACTTTGCCAAAAAAGGGCCCGTTTTCACTGCGAAATTGCAGTGCGATCACGTTGGGTTTTGCTCTGTTTCCTGTCGCAGGCACGAGGCAGACCCAGGCAAATGAGGTACCATTTTTTTTGGGAGACCTCGGGAAACGCGGGGTGGGTGGAAATTTTTTGATCCACACAGATTCCAGAACTTTCCACCACAGAAATGTGAGGAAAATGTGTTTTTCTTGACAATTGTTTGGCTTTGCAAGGGATTCTGGGTATCAGAACCTGGTGGGAGGCAGTGGAGTCACCCCATCCTGAATTCCCCTGGGTGTCTAGTTTAAAAAAATGTATAGGTTTGCTAGGTTTCCCTAGGTACCGGCGGAGCTAGGGTTCAAAAACAAAAGGTAGGCACTTTGCCAAAAACGGCCCGTTTTCACTGCGAAATTACGGTGCGAACACGTTGCGTTTTGCGCTGTTTCCTGTCGCAGGCACTAGGCAGACCCAGGCAAGTGAGGTACCATTTTTTTCGCGAGACCTGGGGGAAAGCGGGGTGGGTGGAAATTTGTTGATCCACGTAGATTCCAGAACTTTCCACCACAGAAATGTGAGGAAAATTCGTTTTTATTTACAATTTCTTAGCTTTGCAAGGGATTTTGGGTAACATAACCTGGTGGGAGGTAGTCGAGTTACCCCATCCTGAATTCCCCTGGGTGTCTAGTTTTCAAAAATGTATAGGTTTGCTAGG
Organism: Lissotriton helveticus; assembly: GCF_964261635.1. NCBI lineage: Eukaryota > Metazoa > Chordata > Amphibia > Caudata > Salamandridae > Lissotriton > Lissotriton helveticus. Next base: position 1,428,159,550 of record NC_136057.1, read on the forward strand.
TTTCCCTAAGTGCCGGCAGAGCTAGGGTTCAAAAACAAAAGGTAGGCACTTTGCCAAAAAAGGGCCTGTTTTCACTGCGAAATTGCAGTGCGATCACGTTGCGTTTTGCTCTGTTTCCTGTCGCAGGCACTAGGCAGACCCATGCAAATGAGGAACCATTTTTTTCAGGAGTCCTGGGGGAACGCGGGGTGGGTGGAAATTTGTTGATCCACGCAGATTCCAGAACTTTCCACCACAGAAATGATGAGGAAAATGCGATTTTTTTACAATTGTTTAGCTTTGCAAGGGATTCTGGGTAACAGAACCTGGTGGGAGGCAGTTGAGTCACCCCATCCTGAATTTCCCTGGGTGTCTAGCTTTCAGAAATGTATAGGTTTACTAGGTTTTCTTAGGTGCCGACAGAGCTAGGGTTCAAAAACAAAAGCTAGGCACTTTGCTAAAAAAGGGTCCATTTCAACTGCAAAATTGAGGTGCGAACACGTTGCGTTTTGCGCTGTTTCCTGTCGCAGGCACTAGGCAGACCCAGGCAAGTGAGGTACCATTTTTTTTGGGAGACCTGGGGGAACGCGGGGTGGGTGGAAATTTGTTGATCCACGTAGATTCCAGAACTTTCCACCACAGAAATGTGAGGAAAATGGTTTTTGTTTTACAATTTCTTAGATTTGCAAGGGATTCAGGGTAACATAACCTGGTGGGAGGCAGTTGAGTTACCCCATCCTGAATTCCCCAGGGTGTCTAGTTTTCAAAAATGTATAGGTTTGCTAGGTTTCCCTAGGTGCTGGCAGAGCTAGGGTTCAAAAACGAAAGTAGGCACTTTGCCGAAAAAGGGCCCATTTTCACTGCGAAATTGCAGTGCGAACACGTTGCGTTTTGCGCTGTTTCCTGTCGCAGGCACTAGGCAGACCCAGGCAAGTGAGGTACTATTTTTTTCGGGAGACCTGGGGAAACGCGGGGTGGGTGGAAATTTGTTGATCCACGCAGATTCCAGAACTTTCCACCACAGAACTGTGAGGAAAATGCGATTTATTTACAATTTTTTAGTTTTGCAAGGGATTCTGGGTATTAGAATCTGGTGGGAGGCAGTTGAGTCACCCCATCCTGAATTTCCCTGGGTGTCTGGTTTTCAAAAATGTATAGGTTTGCTAGGTTTTCCTAGGTGCCGGCAGAGCTAGGGTTCAAAAACAAAAGGTAGGCACTTTGCCAAAAAAGGGTTAGTTTTCACTGCGAAATTCTGGTGCGAACACGTTGTGTTTTGCGCTGTTTGCTGTCGCAGGCACTAGGCCGACCCAGGCAAGTGAGGTACCATTTTTTTCAGGAGACCTGGGGAAACGCGGGGTAGGTGGAAATTTGTTGATCCACGCAGATTCCAGAACTTTCCACCACAGAAATGTGAGGAAAATGCGTTTTTTTGGACAATTTTTTAGATTTGCAAGGGATTCTGGGTAACAGAACCTGGTGGGAGGCAGTTGAGTCACCTCATCCTGAATTCCCCTGAGTGTCTAGTTTTCAAAAATGTATAGGTTTGATAGGTTTCCCTAGGTGCTGGTAGAGCTAGGGTTAAAAAACGAAAGGTAGGCACTTTGCCAAAAAAGGGCCCGTTTTCACTGCGAAATTGCGTTGCGAACACGTTGCGTTTTGCGCTGTTTCCTGTCGCAGGCACTAGGCAGACCTAGGCAAGTGAGGTACCATTTTTTCGGGAGACCTGGGGGAACACGGGGTGGGTGGAAATTTGTTGATCCACACAGATTCAAGAACTTTTCCCCACAGAAATGTGAGGAAAATGCGTTTTATTTTACAATTTGTTAGCTTTGCAAGGGATTCTGGGTAACAGAACCTGGTGGGAGGCAGTTGAGTCACCCCATCCTGAATTCCCCTGGGTGTGTAGTTTTCAAAAATGTATAGGTTTGCTAGGTTTCCCTAGGTGTCGGCAGAGCTAGGGTTAAAAAACGAAAGGTAGGCACTTTGCCAAAAAAGGGCCAGTATTGACTGCGAAATTGAGGTGCGACCACGTTGCGTTGTGCGCCGTTTTCCTGACGCAGGCACAAGGCAAGTGAGGTACCATTTTTCTCATAAGACTTTGGGGGATGCGGGGTGGTTGGAAATCTGTTGATCCACGCAGATTCCAGAACTTTCCACCACAAAAATGTGAGGAAAATGCATTTTGTTCCACAGTTTTTTAGGTTTGCAAGGGATTCTGGGTAACAGAACCTGGTGGGAGGCAGTCGAGTCACCCCATACTGAATTCCCCTTGGTGTCTAGTTTTCAAAAATGTATAGGTTTGCTAGGTTTCCCTAGGTGCCGGCAGAGCTAGGGTGCAAAAACTACAGCAAGGCACTTTGCCATAAAAGGGTCAATTTTTACCTGCAAAATTGAGGAGAGACTTAGGGTAATTTAGATTTGTAAATCAACTGTTATTACCTATTGAGTTTTCATGCATTCTCCTTTCCCAATGAAAGACATTGTGTAAAAAAAAAATCTTTTTGAAAAATGACCAATAATTCTCCTGCTAGTATGAATATTTCCAATTTTGAAAATGTGCAAATATATACTGTTTCTAAACTGTATAATTTGTACCAAATTCAGAAATACATAGGTGTCTTTCATACCAATTTTTCCATGTATACATTTTCCAAGAATAAGTGCTCTATACCCAGTAAAGAATAAAATACCATTGCAAGTTGCGGCTCAGTTTTTGGCTCTGGGTTCGTCGAGTTCTTGGTGAAACTACAAGTCCTATACATCCCCAGAACCAGGAAGGTCAAACGGATGTAACAGTATATTGCTTTCAAACAGCTGTCAAAATTACAAGAAGTTGCAGGTGAAAACGTTGAGACAAAAGGCTGTTTTTTTCAACTAATTTTCAATTATTCCAATATATAACTGTTAGTTTCTATAAAGAAACCTTCATGGATTTAGACAAATGACCCCTTTCTGAATTGGTATTGTTATTGTTAACTTTGGTTTCTATAGCGCCAACTCACCGACAGGTCTCAGGGCGCTCACGACCAAAGGAACAATACAGCTCTTTAACAGATCGATGGATCAGTCGCGTGTATAGGTTAATGTACACCCAAAGCCTCTCTAAATAACAATGTTTTTAGCAATTTCCTGAAACGTAGGAGGTTACCTTCTTTACGAAGGGGCTCAGGTAATTTGATCCAGATTTGAGGAACTAAAACTGAGAAAGATCTCCCACCCTTCGCTGCCAGTTTAAACCGTGGGCAAACTAGCAGCTGAGCGTCAGATGACCTCAACCTTCGTTACGGTTTGTCAATCTCCAGTCGTTCCTTGATATAGGCAGGTGCTCGGCCGTAAATCGCCTTATGGGCTGTACAGAGGCTTTTAAACTCTGCCCTTTGCCTAATAGGAAGCCAATGGAGGCTCTGCAACAAGGGAGAGGCGTGGGACCTTCTTGGGAGTCTGTAGATGAGTCGTGCAGCATCATTCAGAACAACCTGCAGTCTATTTGTCAGATTTTTCGGTAGACCTAAATAAAGAGCATTCCCGTAGTCTAGCCTCGAGATAATTGTAGCCGAAACTACAGTGCGAAGCATAGATGTGGAGAGAAGGGGAGCTAGTTTGCGCAGTTGTTTAATTAGACCGTTACAGGTCCCCACAACCGACGAGATCTGATTAGCCATTGACAATTCACTGTCAATCTTGATTCCAAGGCTTTTCACCTTGTCACAGGGTGTTGGAGTAGGACCTAATTCTTGAGGCCAATATAGGTCACTCCATGGCGAGCTTATGGACGAGACTACTAACACCTCAGTTTTTTCAGGATTGATTTTCAACAGATTTGCCGTCATCCAGCTGACTACAAATCTGAGAGTATCCTGAGCATGCTCCTGTGCAGAGACTGTATTGTCTATGCTGAATAGTAACTGGGTGTCGTCAGCGTAATTAAATATGCGGCAGCCCATATTTACCAGGGAGTTGATCAGAGGTTGTATATAAAGATTGAATAATAATGGGGATAATGCGGAGCCCTGCGGGACTCTGCATGTCAAGTTACGCACCTCTGATAGACTATCCCCCAACTGAATGCGTTGTGTACTACCTAACAGGAACGATTGAAGCCATTGAAAGGCTCTATCCTGAATCCCGAACCTGGCCAGCCTATCTAAGAGCAGGGAATGGCTGACAGTGTCGAACGCCGCTGAAAGATCTAAAAGTATCAGGGCGCTCGGTTTTTTACTGTCAGCCATCCCCCTGAGCTCATCTAGCACCGAGAGCATCACCAACTCGGTACTATGATGTGCACGAAATCCCGCCTGACGCTCCTGGAAAAGATGGTGAGACTCCAGGAACGAGGCCAAGGACCTCAGCACATGTTGTTCTAGGACTTTGGACAAGAACGGTAGTTGGGAAATCGGCCTGTAGTTTTTCAGAATGGTAAGATCTGTTCCTGGCTTTTTTATCAGAGGCTTCACTCGGGCTTCCTTAAGACTAGCTGGTACCATCCCTGTTTCCAATGAATTATTCAGGAAGGAGATAATCCAATCTTCTAGAATGGGCAATGCCAGACGGAAGATACTGGGGAGGCAAGGGTCTGCCGGGGAGCCAGATTTGATTTTGCTCATAAGTTGTTCCAGACTCATCGGGTCTATTGATGGAAATTGTGAGATACTAGCTTCAGAGAGGGTCTGCACAACCTGGGATATATTAAACACAGGTACTGTGCTCTGCCTAATATCAGAGAGAATGATGTCTACCTTCTCCAATTCAGAATTTTGTCTACTTTTCGAAAATGTATAGCTTTCCAGGATCCATTATTGCTTTCAAACTCATTTCTACCATTAACTGGAAGGAGGATGAAAGCTCTAAAAATAGCAAAAATAGACTATGTCCCAGAAAAATGCCAAAACTGTGTGAAAAATGTTGGTTCTCTAACAAAAGACTGTCAATCCCATAAAGCTGAGAAAATGGAAATTTCAGCCCCACAAACCCTTTTTTGATAACATTTGCAGGGAAAAACCTAGAGGCTTTCATTTGCAGCCGTTTTTCTCAATTTTCTGAAAAAAACAAAATTTTTACTGTATTTTGCTTAATTTCTGGGACCCCTGCAAGGGAATCCACAAACCCTGGGCACCTTTAGAATCCACATGAAGTTGGAAGAAAAGGACGCAAATTTGGCGTGGATACCTTAAGTGGTAAAAAAGTTACAGGGGCCTAAGCGCGCACTACCCCAAATCGCCAAAAAAAGGCCTAGCACAGGAGGGGAAAAGGCCTAGCAGCGAAGTGGTTAAAGAAAATAGGATGCTTTTCAAAAAGAAAAATGAAACGTTTTCCTTTCATTTTTTAGGAGCAGGCATTAGTCCGTGGGACCACTGCCTGCTCTTAAAAAAAGCTTTTACAAACATTCACAAAGGGAAAGGTGTCCCTTTGGAACCCTTTGCATTTGCGAATGGGTTACCATCTAACTGAAGTAGGTGGTAAAATGTGAATGTTTTGCAACCGCATTTTGATCTCAAAACATTCAAACATACCGTAGCGATTCGGTATTAGTAAGCGATGCCCTGAACACGTCTCTTCCTAATACTAAATCGCAAACCCAAATTGCGATTCAGTAACAGGTTACTGAATCTCAATTTGGTTTTGATACATGTGAAAAGCCTTTTTTGCGTTTGCAAATGTGCCAATTCTGTGAATCGGCCCGTTTGCGACCTTAAAAGGCTTCTTACATGTGCCCCTTTATTCCTTTACTCGTAACAAAGATACACTTTTAAGACACAATATGACAGTGTAATTTCAAATATTGTGTTTAAAGTAAATATAATTAATGCTGCATGGGCCTTCATTGCGATCTATTGCTACATGTATAGCCATACCCGTAAAGCTGCCTTTGAGCTGTAATCATTGGACTCTATCTTCTGTAATTTCTTAACATCTTGTCACACGTAATAAAGTCTTGCTGGAACGAAATTATAATGCCATACTATTTCTTCAGTATTGTTTCAAGTTCTGTCCCTATTAAATCAGTTATTTAGCTGGTAATAACATCTACCGAATGATCACTCAATATAATCAAACCAGGAATCTGACGCTGTTCTTAAGCTACAAATATCCTGGAACCAATTAATCTTTACTTCTGTTTTATTCTTCTATCTCTACGCTCCAGGTATTCTCCTGACAGTTTCCAGATACCTTTTTTGTTTCAAGCCTTTTGTAATTTACAAGGGATTATATTTGCCTCTGGAGCACGTGGGAATTGAGGGGGAGACCAGAATGTTGGGAACAATAGAATGGAAACTATGACTGCCTGTTTCTGTGGTGGTACTTACTTCACAGGTAAGAGATTCACTGGTAAGTTTCATATCTGACAAGCTATACAAACCTTTAGCAGCTTTGGCTCTTGGGGACATTGGTGAGCGACGTCTTCGTCCTTGTATGCCCTGTGCGCACCGAAGATCTGCAATGAATCAAAATAAATAACATAAATTAAAACAGAGGAGCGACTGAATAGAAAAATATTGGAGCTGTAGACTCGTGTCATATTTTAGCATCCAGGGCCGGACTGGCCGTAGCGGGCATCGGGTGTATTACCTGTGGGCCGGAAGGATGAGGGTTGGTTTTGGACCAGTGGGTCCCTATTTGTTACTGCAGGCTGATGTTGCAGCAGTGCTGCAATATTGGCACCCTGTATCAAAAGCAGCAGCAGTGTTTCCCTCCACCCCAACCCCTCCCCCCAGTGCCGGCCTTACTTAATTCCCAGTACTGGTTTGCGTTCTCAGTCCAGCTCTGCTAACATTCGACTCTCAACAGAGTGTACAAGAAACACCTTTAGTCCTGAAGGACAAAGGGCTGGATCACACCAACATTGCCTTGGTCTTTTGTCAAGGGGAAGCTCATTGCTATATTTCTAACCACTAATTTCAATTGATTTCTTTAGTTTGCCATCTCCCTTTGTCTCATTACTACCAAGACCTCTCTATTCCCACCAATGAATTGATTGTTCCTCCGAGCCATTTTAGAAACTGCATTTGGCATATGTTATGAAGCCTTTCTGATTCTTGTGGGGCTGCAGACAACCTGATGTACAACTGGATGAATGACAGGGCAAAGTAGAAATCAAAGATATCCTACAGTATGAAATCTTCAAACACTGTGATAGAATTTATGTGATGAGTTTTGTCCTCAAACAAACAAGTACAGAAACTTAAACGTGGAACACAGTGGCAGTTGTTCACCAAATACCTCTTCTTGGTAGTGTGTTCCCCTTATCTGAGTTAGTCTGAAAGGATAGGCCGGCGTCATTAAAGACTCCAGCATTATTACTTCCACTTCCAGCAGTGCAGCCAACGTCATTCTTCTCCACAATGTCCCATATCTGGAAAGGATATATAAACACCAGTCACTGATTGCAGTTGTTTGCACTCTACTTCTATCCTCTTCACTGTTATCATACATATCAATGTTACTGCTCTTTAGCTCATCAAATGTAATATTTGTTTTTGTGGAGGAGGTAGGGGAATAGCAAGAGGTGAAAAGTATGGTAAGTAAAGAAGGTGATAGAGAGCCATTGATCTTTTGATACTGCTAATGCCTTCAAGGTCCCTGAGACCAAAGGTAGTAAGTGCAGTTCAGGGTATAACTGATGTCCATTCCCCTGTTTATGCTTCTGTCCCATCCTTCTTTCAAACTAGTGTTAAGGTATTTATCCACAAGCAGAGTCAAAAGACTGTCCCAAATGATTCTCTCATTTCAAAGATTTTTTAGAAGGGCCCCACCGTGAGGGTCCTTCCAAGCACTCACTCCCCCCATCCCAATCGTTGCATCACCAGCCTTTCCTGTCCACTTCCTTTTCTCTTTTGGGGGGGGGGCAATAGGACAGTTGCAAGATTCAGCATCTTCATGTGAGTTTCCCTTATTTTGGGCTTTAGGTAATACCTTTCCATTCTTGCTATTTCTGAAAGGGACATTTTTTTATATTTTTTCTTTAAGTTATTTTTTTTTAACTCTGACCACCTAAACCTGCCTCTTGTTTACAATCATCTTCAATCAACATATTGGAAGTAGAAGACCGTTTTTAGCCACTGTCCTGAATACAGCCTATTTTTCCTGCAACAAAAACTTCAGATAAGTGGGCACTTGTCTGGAATAATGAATGTGGAACTTTAATCAAAGTGGTAGAAGTATCCAGTACCCCATGCGACTCTCGTACTATCCATCCTCAATAGATCAGTTTGATTTGATACTCAAAAGAGGTGACTTTTGAGTATATTGTGGAGTCGAGGCTGGCATACATAGATAAGAAAAATTCATTACTTGACATTGCCTTTTGGTACTGGATCCAGAGCCCCAGCTTGAGATCCTCCTCTGGCAAAACAAGAGTTTTACATTCCCGCCCACACATGTCCAAATACTGCTTGGATAGAAATGACTGAATAGCAAGCAGGGGAACCTGCTTGGCAGGGACAGGCTGTTCACTTACAAAACGTGTCTCTTCTTGCTCATTTTATTTTCTTAAAATATAAGAATTCAGTAGGATCCCTATGAATAAGATTTTTTTTCATGTGTCCACATCCATTCTGAGTTCCTAAACTCCATGTCAAACTATTTTGGAACAATGTCATATTTTTGTTTTATTTCCACCAAAAGGTACACTTCCTCAGTATCTCCCCACCCCACCCAGTTCCATGTGTCTTTGTCTTCTTTCTACTTCTTTTGTCCTTTTATAACTATGCTGTTTGTTGACATCTTCCAGTTGTTCATTTTCTCCTTTTCAAGTTTTTTGCCACTCTGACTGGGACACTGGGCCAGAGATCAACCACCAAACAGGGCATTATATTTGGTGTCACAAATTCCACAGTTCATCCTGGACTATCTTGCACATTTGGTACAGACAGCATGTAGACACATAAATGCATGCTTGTTCCAGAAACGGGTTGAAAACCATCACAGGTAACTGTGATCTTGCTTCTACCTATTTTTGCAACACGTTGACAGAGAGTGTTTGGTTATGAGCACATATTATTATCTATTGATCTTTAAATGTTGTGCATTGATGTAAATGTAGACATTTTAGATATTCCCCATTAATTAACAGGTTACTTCTACATCACCTGTACACATTGAATTATAGGGGACGTTTTAAATTGAAGCATATCTATAAAATCTGATGATTTAATTGTTTTAATTGCATTTATTAACGTAACTGTGTATTAGTTATGTCAATTGTGTAATTTCTGCATTTCATTTGTAGACCAAGCGTTCTTTGAGGAGTGCGAGGTAGGTGAGGAAACTAGTAGTATTGGGGACAGGCAGTGTAGTGACAGTGAACCCCTTACTTAAACAATATCTGTTTTTCCATTACAGATATGGTCCTGAGGAGAACACCAAAACAATGGTAGTTCGAAACGCGTAGACATTTTTCATAAGCCAAAAGATGACAAACTAATAAATTACGCAAAGAAAAAAACTGCTTAGTTGTTAAAAATACAGGCTTTTCTTTTGTTGTGAATATTATAATTCCAGCGATCATTGAATTATTCATGTTTTGTTTTTGTTGTTTGTAGTGGTTTGATTGAAGGATGAATGAGGATTGAGTGGTTATTGGAAAATATTGTTTTGTAAATAAGAAAGACTTCTTGTGAGAAAACGTATATTATATTCGTTGTGTTTACCAGGTTTTAAAATTTGTATAACACTTGTAAAAAACCTATTCACTCATATATAAGCAATTGAAAAATTAAAAGAAAAATTAAAAAGCAGAATTAAATTCAATAAACACAGTGTCTTATCCGTGTGTTTAGACTAAAATAAAAGTCTGATCTTTAAATTAGCGGCATTTGCACTTTTTTCGTTCATTATACATTTGTGGCAAGCAATGCCGGTGGGAGCCCAGACCCAGTGGTTTTGTTTTAATTGTGTAATTTCAGCATAATATAACCCACTTTCAGCTTTTTAAGATGAATCCCACTCTACAAATTTAATATTTTCATGTACTAGCACTCACATTATAATTCCAAAAGCATTTTTTTAAATCCAGTTGATTTTCAAATGTCAGTATGTAGATCCATCAGTCACATATAAATCAGAGTAAAAAAAGTAAAAGTAAAAAAATGTACTAAACAGTGCAACTGCAGATCGATTAGGAAATAATATGGGGTTTCATACAGAACCTCAACATCACTGTTTAATAGGGTAATCATTCATACGTTTGCCATAGGTGAATCCCCAAGCAGCATCTAAGGAAGGAATGTTTCAAGCTTAGGGGCCCGATGTAGGTAGGACTTATTTACCGATTCTTAATTACCGAATTTTACCGATTCGGTAATTAAGAATCGGTAAATAAGAAGGGGGGACATGTAGGAGCATCCAGATGTTTCTATTACCGAATCGGTAAAAATCTGTATTTACCGATTCGGTAAATAACGACCGGTAATGCCCATTCATTTCTATGGGCTTTGAAGCCCATAGGAATGAATGGGCATTACCGATTCGGTATTTACCGAATCGGTAAATACCGAATTACACAAGGGTGCAGGGGGTGTCACTTTGACACCCTCTGGCACCCCCAAAAGAGGCTCGGGTGCCATGTGGCAGGCATACCTGCCCTAAGGGCAGGTCTGCCTGTCATATGGCATAGGTGTGCATGCACACATGTGCATGCACACCGGAATCGGTATTTTAACATCAAATTGAATTTGATGGTAAAATACCGATTCTGTAAGGCTTGTGGGACTCAGAAGAGTCCCACCTACATCTCAAATTTACCGATTCGGTAGAAATACCGATCGGTATATTTACCGATCGGTAATTTTACCGAATCAGTTACACATGCCCCTACATCCCATTTCTGTAATACCGGTCGGTAACGGCCGAAAATACCGATTTTCGGCCGTTACCGACCGACCTACATCGGGCCCTAATCTTTAAAAATGTTCCCTTGGTTGGGGAAAGGATGTGGCACAGCTGTCCAGGTACATTGCCTTTTTAACATATGTAGGTCCATCACATAGTCTACACGCTACTGACCTTCCATATGAGCAGGATTTTTTACCCCAACCTATATTGGGTATTGTGTTCCTCAAGCAATAGAGCTGTTCCCATTTTGTCTACCTTGACCTTCTTTGATAGTCAATCTTGAGGGTCTCACCTTTGATTGGGATAGTTTATGTCTCTTGTTTAAAACATAAACTGCTTTGTCCACCGCCACCATTCCGACCTTGGCTCCAGGATCCCCTGTCACCTTCATCTTGATTGGTTTCCCTGGCTGGTATTCCCTCTTCGCTTTTTCTGGCACTCCAGACACTTTTAACTGTGTGGAACAAAAACCGAAATGCGTTAAGCGTATGATTTATTGGCAAATTATATTAATCAAACAGTTGACTTTCAGAATGAACCACTTACTGTTCCCATGCAGGTGTCCTGCATATCCAGCCAGATGGAGTCGGCCACTATCTCCTTTTGAGCACCATTTTGAAGGCAGTAATATGCCACAAGACGGAATGAAGGAATGAGCTCTGGAGTGATTGGCAGAGACATGGAGATGGCAGTCTGGCCACTTAACCTCTCCTGTCTCCCAACCTTAACAATCTTTCCTTTGTTCAAAACCTGATTTTTGGGAAACAAAAAAACAATTTACATCAAACTAATGCTACCATGCTTCCATAAGGACCCAGTTTATTTCTTGTTGCTGAATGGTTGGGAAGTAAAGCTGATTGTTTGTGGCTGTAAAACAGAGAGTTGTGTGTTTCTACATTTTTAGGGCTTGATACCTTTTTTTTTTTTTTTGGCAGAGTCTTTTATAGCGCGAACTAGACCCGAACCGAATCGGGTATCAGAGCGCTTTACATAGCACCAGTTACGTTACATTAGGACACACATTCATTTTTGCTAGGCACGGGGAGATATGTGATTTGCCCAGAATCACAAGAAGTTTGGCGTCGTTACCGAGACTCGAACGTCTCCAGGTCCGATGTCGAGCGCCCTAGCCGTTAGGCCAACTCCTCTCCCCAGTGTTAGGATAGACAAATAAAGAGTGGCTGAACGGAGCGACAATCAGTTACATCGAGTGAAGAGAAAGACACATTGGTTTATTTAAAGTAGCAGATGCATTTCAATCACTCAGTTACCCAATGTACATCAATACTTAAAATCATTTGAATAATAACTTTAACTAAACAAAGTAGGAAGATGAAAACTTGTATCTATCATAGAATCATATTTGATAGTCACAAACATTGACTAATTCCTTTCATGGATCCCAGACCCCTTTTACAGAAAGGAAATTGTATCCTGTGAAATAAACTTAACACAGCAGAATTAGAATTAAAAATAAAGACAGCTGAGAAATACTGGGCACGAGAATTGAGCCACATATGCAAACACTTCAGTTGAACAAACCACAGCTTCTGTATTTTACCCATGATGCACAGCAGTGACGGTTGGAGATAACTTCATTTTTCTTCTCCTTTTGCAAACCTCAAATGCTATTTTCCAGTCTTGTTTTATTTCTTTGAACATTTTAAGATAGCTGGTGTCTATTGAACCTTTCAGTCTATTTTCACCCCACTGGGGACCACCCTGACCTCTGCCATCTGCCACCCCAGAGGAGGACTGCTTTTCACATTATGTGCTCCCCTCCTACCTGGTAGTGATCACATTGCCCTGTATGAATATGCTACTGTCGCAGATGTACTAAAAACAGAGATATATGCTGTGCAAATCTGAATGCTGAAGCAGAGTTCTGTTTTATTCCACAAATTGTAATTCCCAAAGAGTAGGCTTCCTTTTTCAGAACAGAAAATCTCCTTGATGTACAGGGAGTATTCGCCCTACACCCGAAGGACATTTTATTTTCCTGTTCAGGCTCATGGCGATACCAGGGAGGAACAATTTGTTGTGGTAGTTCCGCACCCACTAGCGCAAGGCGATAGCCACTGTGACTCGGTTGCCCTCTGATAGATGGGCCGCCTGTTCATACCATAGGTTTATGATAGGACGGTGGAGCCATCTGAGGCCCCACCACCAACAACCTTGCACTTTCCCACTTCTAAACTGAGCAGGGGAACCGTGACAACCACTCCAGTGCTCTTCAATTACTAAATGAGGCTCTTAGTGTCTGATATGGAGTTTGGATGATGGATCTTCTATCTGCCATTGCAGCAAATTTATCTTTCATGTAGACGAAGTTGAGAAAAGCTTTTCTCTTTTCTGCTTATCTCCCAAGGGGAAGAGTTTTATTCACCAAGCGGCTAAATCTGCTTCAAAAAAGCACTTTGGGGGGAAAGCACTGCAGTGGAAAATATACCAAAGTCTATTTTTTTCTGCAGGAGATTACTGGAGTTATGGAGGTCCCTAATTTTCTACATACCCCGAGGTTATGCTTTTTGTTCCTTGGGAACATTTACTCTCAAGGCGGGCTATTTACAAATGTGATGGTTTCTAGGTCACCAATTAGTCTAATGGTTTTGGTGTATTAAGGTTGTCAGCCTTTTGGGCTGCCTTGACATTATATTTTACCTTGGAACATCCACGTCCTTTGTGTTTTGCAATCATCCTTATCAATTTAAGTAAATACATGTATTTTGTGTAGACTAGATGTATTTACTCAATCATTGCCAAACAGAGAGGATCGCTCTCTGGGGGCGATTAATGTTTTATTAAATCGAAGCTAAAACTGGGATATGCAGTTTGCTACGGCGCCATGCTTGATTTCTTTGGCGAGGCATCTCCCTCAGACCCATAAACGTGCAATAGTTCCACACTTCCAGCCCGATCCTTTTTTTTTAAAGAAAATTATTTAGGATACCTCACCACATAGCAGAACTCTTCCCTTTTCAAAGCAGTGTTGCCACGAGGACTCCCAAAATTGAGTGGAAAAGACAAACTATTCACATCCACCTTTTCTTTGTTTCTATCCAACCAAGCTGTCAGTCACACCCCAACATGTTGATATAGGAAGGCACGACGTCTTATCATAATTACAGCTACAAATAAAGGATCTGGTCCCCATTCATCCTAGTTTTTGCTGATCAGTTTTGCAGCTAGAATAACTCATATTTGTCTCTCTCTATCTGCATGTCTGTTTGACTTCCTTTCTTCCCCTATCAGCGCACGCCTTGGCCAACGAGTTTTCAACTTACAAAATGTTCTGGGGTTTCTGTTACCTCTTTCTGAAACTCCTTTCTGATGGATTTTTCATTGCGCCCCATCATGGGGGCACCGTGATCTTGCGGTTGTTGTCCATATCCAGGAGTGCTATGAGGCACAAAGACTTCCGCATCTACAGAGCCAAATGTATATACATGCAGTCGCAAGGGAGACATCCAAGGAATTGTTTGGCGGTAGCACCAAAGATGGCATCCTCAAACATGCTGAAACTTGTGGTAGGGGTGGTGGCAAATATGGAAGAGATGGGGAGCCTGCCCACAAGGTAATCGTGAGGTTATATTTACCCCCAGGGTAATTACGCCTTCGGGCTGATAGAGGAAAAGGAGTAAGAGTTCTGTTGGAAATACCCAACTATAGGAAGATATTATGCGTAAGCAATGGGGTAACCCAATATCCCTCAGAACCTGGACATAAATAATACGGATGTATGACGTTACAACGCATACTTTTACAACGCCTACCTTTACAACGCGTTTTTTACCACGCATACAATTACAACGCATAGCGCTTTGGGGTGCTGGATAGTGAATAGTTTAATTTACTATTCCAACTCCAGTCCCCGTGGATAGTAGGGAAGGTTATTGGATAGTAAATTAACCTATTCCTTATCCTAGAGCGCCCCCCAGAGCAATGCGTTGTAATAGTTTGCGTTGTAAAAGTTGCGTTGTAATGGTAGGTCGTTGTAAAAGTTTCGTTGTAAAGGTTGTATACCATATAATACAAACAACAGTTGGTTCTGTCAGGTCAAAACAATTTCTTTGTAGTGTTACAATTTTTATAAGGAATGGTAATTTATGTACACAATAAGCTTAGACACACACACAAAGAGACACATTGGTCATGTTCATAAGGAAGAAATTCTATTTTACTTCATATTTCCAAAATTCTAAAACGAGGTCAAGAATGACCAAAACAATAATGAAAACGAAAGAATGAAACAAAGGCTGTCTGATAATTCAATTAGCAAAACGGTGCTTGTGGACGTGATGATAGTGACAAGCAGAGTGAAGTGACAAAGTGACAACAGGGTGAGATAATACTGTACATGTATTTACAAAACCAAGTATTGAAAGCACAGTCCAATAACACATCAATAATGGCAGTCACCCTAGCTTCATAAATGAATTACAAAAATTAGTGGGCCAGGGGACAAGCTACCTCTATTGTACCGCTTTGTTCGCCATAAGTTGGCAGGGTATGCTCAGACGTGAGTCCCTTGCTCACTTTGCCACTAGATTCAAGCAAGCCTGGCTGATGATGGCTGGAATGCCAGAAACCGGTCCTAGGATGCTTGTTTCCGGTCCAGGGAAGACATGGCTAGGCAGTTCGGGCTGGACTGTTCCCATGAGGCACAGGGTCAGACTGATTGGCATATGGCCATGTCTGAACTGGGGTGGCAGAGTGGGCTAAAGAATGGTGATGGATTAAACCCAGATCTGTTGACTGGATGTGAGTGTTTGATTGGTTCAGATGCTCCGTCCATCACCACCCCCTTTTGTACCGCTTTGTTCACCATAAGTTGGCAGGGTATGCTCAGACGTGAGTCCCTTGCTCACTTTGCCACTGGATTCAAGCAAGCCTGGCTGATGACGGCTGGAATGCCAGAAACCAGTCCTAGGATGCTTGTTTCCGGTCCATGTTCTTTTGCATGATTAATGGTGTGGGAAAACTTTTCAGAGTGGGGCTGGTACCATCAATGTTATATCATTGAAAATCTTGAGATTGTGAAAAATTCAAGAGTCACTCAAAAAACAAGTGTAGTAAATGAACCATGCCCATTCAGCAGGAGAATGGTAAATGTGTGTTGTGTAGTTGATGTTGCATTTTGAAGCACACTGTTGCAAATATATTACTAAAGCATTGTGTGGTAGTACATTTACAGGAAGAACAGCTTTCATTGGAATGGCCACTAAATTTGCACAGACCTGTAGGTATACTTATAAAACTGTCGTGTATTCCTATAGGTTCTGAATCGATCCCCCTATTCCTGACCCTATTCTGGTTAAACTAACTATCAAGTTAACTAGCAGTCAGCCCATGAGGCAAGAACAGCCCCCATGATGCAGATACCGTTATCTGACGCAGTCACACTACGGCACAGGAACGTGTTATCTGATTAGGTCATAACGCTTGAGATCTAATTAGACAAGCGACATTCCTCCAGCCCCTGATAAGGCATACGATGTTCTCATAACAAATCAAACCTATGAAAACCTGGAAAATCCGTGCGGCCATTGTTTTGATTTCACAGAGAACTTTAGTAAAGAATGTGCTAACGAGCAAGTCGTATGACATCTTTATTGACGTATCTATGTCCATCCTTACGTCAATCTCGGCACCTTTAAGGTATAAATATTGCCGATCTTGCCCTATGCAAACACACGCGTGGTGACAAGACGGAGCAGCCATACTTGCCGAAGCCGAGAGCAGAAGCAGACCCCGCTGGCAGCAGCCCCGCCTTCCTGACGCGCTGAGAGACGCGCTGCTATCTCCTGCCGAGAGACCCAGCACCGGCGCTTCTGGGCAGCCCTCGCAGGCAGCCTGGAATATCGAGAGCAGAGAAAGAGATACCATTCCTCATTCATCCTAACTTCCAGGTACAGAACTGAATAACCCCTCACAGAGAATTCTTTAGTTATTCACTTGGCAAAAACAAACTTAACTTAAACTGTAACTTTCTATTCCCGCCCACGCATTAGACTTAGGTCAGGTACACGGGGTAGGCGTATTTAGAAACACCAGTTGAGTACGTTTAGTCAAATGTATATGTGTATGTAAATATATTTTAATCATTTTAAACATCATATGGCTCAGAAACCATATCAATGTTTTTACAGTATTATTTTATACTATTGCTTTTAATGTATGCACTTTACTTAACTATAAGTATTGCAATAATATCGATCCATTTCTCATGTATGAGAAAAGAGACTGATCAATAAATAACACCTTTTTATTGAACACGCCCGTCTCTTCCTTTTCTCTACATTCTGATGAGACTAAGAATGCAAGTACTGACTGAGTAAAATAATTGCCTTGTGCTCACATGACTCTTGAGATTGACTCTTGATTAGGGGAGAGCAAAGTTGTCATGTTCTATGGTTGTCAGAAACTAAATCCCTTCTTGTCTAATCAGGGGAGGTAATTCTTTCCTGAACATTCGAGAAAGTTTCTAGCGAACTCTGAGCTTAGCTGGCAAACCCAAAAATTAAGTCTAGTATCGACAGTAGTAGACCTAGTTAACATCTGGTCTAGGCCTTTACTGCTGTAGGTATTATTCCAATGCGCAGAGCCTATTGGGAAAATAGGAACTACACTACATGGCGCCCAACGCGTTTGGAAAGGGCGATAAAACTAACGTAAGACATTTAGAGTAACTCAGTCGTGCTTTCTCACTCAGACCCCTTTTCCCACATACTCCAAAGACGTCTGGAGTGGGTGAAAGGTAATATCCTCCAAAACCTCGCAGGAGGGAACTCCTATGTATGGTTCTTGGTCTAGTCAACGTTGAAGGATAAACAGTTCCAAAATATTGTGCATCTAATCTCTGTTTCCAAAAGAAACCTGATCTGCAAACAACAAAATAAACATAATACCATCCTGTCGGTAAAATGGGAGACAGTGATGAAGAAAGAGAAGCAGTTAGATTAGCAGCTGAAATAGCAGCAGCTGATAATACAGCACTCGATGCAGACCCGGATATAATACTCATCCCGGTCGCCAAAAGGAGATCTATAACTCTAAAACTTATAGAAAATGGACTGACACCTTGAGGTGGAACAGTCATATTCGTAATTGAGGCACACGAATATCGGCAGACAGAGGTATACTATACATGGATACATTTTCCAGCAGCAAATGCTGTAACAAAGTACTTCCACTATTACAAAATAGAGGTTCCACCAGAAATGTACACTCCTTTCGAGGAAGTGGAAGTACCACTCAAATTCCAAGAGCATTTGCTCTTATTTGATGGCGCCCTAAAACATAATAATCACATAACCAGGCTCGGTCCTTTAGGTAGACCAGGAGCAACGTGGCCGGTCCTAGCCGGATACACACCACATCCAGACATCGACGAGATGCCTGCACCACAGCTGTTAATACAGCTAAAACAATTACTAAAAATTCACAGACAATTAGTACAGTATGTGATGCGAACTTCTACAATTCAGCCAGCGATTAAACTACCACAGCTTACCCCTCACCAGGGGAACACAAACAAAATTACACCACAGAACATCCAATCCTGCCTAGGGAAAGTTCCGAGTAAACAGGAACAAATACCATTCTGGTTGGCACAGAAAATCACCCAAATAGAGGCGGTGTTTCCTGACACCACCCCGCTAGAAAAACACAGGATTCTGACTATATGTCTCCCAATGGGAATCGCACCACACATTGAGGACTGTGACACTTGGGGTACAGTCTTTGCTTCTATCTACACAAAAACGCACGGTGTTCCATCCATTTCGGTAATACCAGATGTGCTAAAACAAATTCAAGATGAATACGGTCCAGAACCTGCTTTAACTCTTGGTATGAAATTACTAAAAGACTTCAAGCAGGTCTCGGCTATATTATTAGCCAACATAAAGGGTGAAGCAGCAAACGTGGCGATCCGCCAAAGGTTAAAAGAGACAGATATAGCAGACCAACCAGCTGAAATAGCCAGAATCATAGAAAAATCCTATGAGGAACTAGGCAGAGATAGTTTAGGTGGAATACCAGTAAAACCGCAACTGACTGAAAGTCCAGAAAAAATATTTTTTAATAATAATTCACCAAAAAAGAACTGGGATGGAAACAAACAATCCAATCCTAAAGAAAAGAAATTCCAGTCCAGAGGAAGGTCTCCTAGGCGAAGAGAAAAATCTCCAAACAGAAGACAGAGGTCACCGCAGGGTGACCCCTCTGGGAATAGATATAACCTTAGAAATAGGGATAATATTAAAAAACCTGATAGATATCAAGACATTGATACACGTCCCTCTCAATCTTTTCAGACTTCCTCGCAGAAATCGGAAAGAAGAGGACGATCAGAACAAAGAGAAGAGCACGCCAAGTCCAAAGACAAGGAACCTGCTCAACAAAAAAAGAAATTACAATTTCCAAAAAAGAAGGTAGCCAGTATCAAGGTAGTTAACAATGCCGAGAATACTGAGGACACAACTGAAAAACGGAGAGTGGGCTCAGACAATGCTAGACAGTGCAGCAGAGGTGAGCATAGCTCGCAAAGTCCTTATGAATCATCTGGAGACAGTGGACACGAATGAATATCTTCAAGTGGAAACTGCAGATACCAGAGTTAGCAAGCCCCACAAGATATACGAGATAACATTACGTATAGAGGGAGATAAGACTAGGAAAATAAGGGGACTATTTTGGGATAACCTCTCCAAGGGCTATGACATCCTTCTAGCTGAAAAAGACTGGCCACCAGAGTTTGTCAGGGAGTGCCCTCATGGCGAAGAAGTAATTATGCCTGCCTTCTCGAATCAAATCCCGATTCATAAAAAATATACACTTGCTAGAAAGTGGGCAGTGGCCTTAGCACCTGCTTTATATAAAAATCATGTAGGATGGGATGAGGATTCTCCTCCTCACAAAATCCAGTTAAAATCACAACCAACTGCACAAAGGCAGTACCCAATTAAGCAAGAAGCTAAAAAACAGGTAAATGAAATACTAGATCAGCTAGAATACCAGGGGGTGATTGAAACTTGCACCTCACAAATGAACAATCCTTTGTTTCCGGTCTCCAAACCAGACAATTCATACCGTCTAGTTTTGGATTACCGACACCTTAACACATGTTGCAAAACTTTTGCAGTGCAAAACTCACACAGTGCTGCACTAATGAATAACATAGTGCGCAAAAAATACAAAACAACCTTGGACATCTCCAATGGATTCTTTTGTCAAAACATAGCACCAGTAAATGGCACTCAAAAACAATTCTGTCGGTTAGCCCAGGGGTACAAGAACAGCCCGGGGGTATTCTCAGCGAGAGTAACAGAATTACTACAACTATATGATGATGAAGCATTATCTTATGTCGATGACATTTACTTAACAGATGATGACTTGGAGACTCACTTGAAAAGGGTGAACACCATAATACTTGGGTTCGCTGCAGAGGGTTACAAATTCAACTTCAAAAAATCCAGAATTGCCCATCTGACAGTCCTATTCTTAGGATATGAGTTATCAAGTGAAGGCAAAAGCCTGGCAGACAATTTCCTAGAGAAATGTGCCGTAATCCAAGCTCCTAAAACACTAAAAAACCTACAGTCAATTCTAGGCTTCCTAAATTTCGGAAGAACTTACATTGCAAATTACGCAGAAAGGGTCAAACCCCTTTATGATCTAATTAAACCAGACTTTAAAAGATCCAGTTGGACTCAAACACACACAGAAATTTTGAGATCCTTACAAACAGACATGCTAATTAATACAAAATTAGAAACACGTGATAATACACGCAACCTTGTGATTCGAGTCATCCCAGGGAGATGCGGATTCACATACCTAACCTCTAATGAGGGAGATAAGGTACCAATTGCATTTAAATCACACATGTACACAGAAGCTGAACAGAAATTCAGTAATACAGAAAAGATCATTCGTGCAGTTCAAACCGCAATAGCTAGAGAAAAAGACATAGCTGACGGTAGACATATCACAGTCAGAACAGCAGAATCAGCCTTTGAGGCACTAACAACACCGTGTAATTTACCAACAACAACATTGAATCCGGAATGGATACAATGGGTGAATTCAATCACAACGGACAAGGTATACTACTACTTTGATCCAGAACTAGAAGAATTGAAAAATCTAAAATATGAAAAGACGTATCCTCTGCCAATCGACATTCTGCCTCTACGACATTACGCCTGTGTAATCTACACAGACGGACATGCTCAACCGTCCGTTTGGGGAAAACAAGCATACAACCCCACATGTGAGATTACAAAAGAAGTGTGGCGCGGAGGTATATTAAAACCTCTATTAACAAAATCACACTCAGTAGAAACTAATTCAGAACAACAAACTGAAATATTCACATTGAAAATGGCGCTAGATAATGCGGATCGCGAATTCCCGACACTTATAGTGTCAGATTCATATTACTGCGTCAAATCATATAACAGCGATTTGCAGACATGGATTCAGAACGGTTACAAAGATGACACAGATGCACCAATAAAGCAGAAACTGCTCTGGGAACAAATAGCTCTTTTACAAAAAGAACTACCAAAGACTCACGTGACTCACTCACTGAGTCATCAACGTGATGGCGTTCACGTTGTAGGGAATTCATTGGCTGAAACAGCCACAGCGGCAGCCACTAAATCGGCTCCCGTAGTTCGAAAAAAGCGTACATTAAAATATATTGACGGTGAAACATTGCTGGCGGTGAAAACGTCATCAAAAGGCGACTGCTCAGCGTTACCGATCAACTATCCACTCAATTACACATACATCATAGATGCAAACTCCGTTCCTTTTGCTCGAATCCCTGGAGTGGGGGATAGAGTGATTCCAAACATGGACAGGAGAAGCTTGTTAATCGCAGACGCATATATGGGTGAGGGTCTTGGACACCTCAAACTAAA
Source organism: Lissotriton helveticus (assembly GCF_964261635.1). Taxonomy (NCBI): domain Eukaryota; kingdom Metazoa; phylum Chordata; class Amphibia; order Caudata; family Salamandridae; genus Lissotriton; species Lissotriton helveticus. The sequence goes on from NC_136057.1 coordinate 1,428,181,293, forward strand.
AGATTCTCTGGAAGATTTACAATCACGGTACTGGTGGCCAGGCATGAGCTTGCATCATACCATGTTTGTAAAACGCTGCCCAAACTGCAATAGAGATCGCAGTGGGGAGAGAAAGAGTTTGATACCTCGTCGTATTACGGCAGATAATATCAGCAGTAAAAATCAGGGCTTGCGATTAACATATACAGGCTAGTTACCACTTATAATGTAGATCACCAGCGCTCGGCTGACGTCCGGACTGTTATATAAGATTTGCGAGTCTAAATGGCATATACGCTAAGAGCATGCTACGTTTGACCATTGTTTTCACTGTAGCCCTCCGGCGGGGGGGGGGAACATGGCCAAATGAGCACAGCCCAGCGGGAATCTTCTCACTTCCTTCCTGAGGGTATGGGATGGTGTAAAGAAAAAACCAAGGCAGAAAGCAATCTATAATGGAAAGGATATTAGGTTCGGGAGCTGGGTGGGTCAAACATCTAATAAGTGTCCAACGTAGTCTAAATAACTTGCCAAGAAATTCTCTGAAGGGATTCAGTCCGTACGAATTATTATTTGGAACTAGAATGATTATCTCTGACCTTGATAGTCAGACTTCAGTGGTGAAAGAAAAAAGCTTTGATATCAAAGACCGTTTGGCTATTTTGCAGGACTTAAACAAAACAAGAAAAGACCTGAGCAACATACAGTTGAAACAACAGCCAACAACCACTGAAGAATCACCACCTGTCCCAGCAAGACCTGTCTGGATTCCAAAAGTTGGGGATCTAGTCAGGGAGAAGATCGCGGTAAAGAAGGAATTTGGGCCTTCTTACAGAAAAGCAGTTCCTGTCTTGTCTGTCAACGGGACAAGATCAGTTATACTACCGCCACTTGCTGGAAAAAAGGAGAACCGAGTTGTATCCATCGACCTGGTAAAACCACAACATGTGGCCGATAACAAACAGTAGGCCAAGTGGACTCCCAATAAGTAGCAGAACACCAAGGTTTGCTACCAGTACAGAGGTCCTAACAAAGAGGCTCATCACATTCGAAACGCCTACAGAAGAACAACAAGGACTATGCAACAATGCAATAGAACTCAGACCTCTGAAAACCCAAATAAAGACATTTAGCAGAGACACACCAATCTATACTGAAGTACCAAGTGAAAATGCAAGAAACAAAAATCCTGAACCAATTGGAACAATTGACAGAACTGCATCCGGTTACTTCATCAACTTCGATGATTCCTCTGAAGGCTTCAGTGAACCAAAGACACAGCCATCATCCAAATCCTTTAAAGACAAAGCGAAGGAACTTTTGAAAGAACTGAAAGAAACATATCTGATTTCACCATGGATTGAATTTTGGGTGGGTTTTGGTGCATTTATCCTCATACTTTGGCTCATCATGGTATTAACTTTGGGACGCTTCATTGAGGGAAAATATGCTAAAATGGACACAGCAAGTCAGAACATCAACTTGGTCCTCAAACCACACACATCTTCACACGTCGAGAAAAGAGAACTTTCTCCAGAACTTTCTTCAGCCAACTTCACAGCCAATCCGATACCTGGTGGGGTAGCCTGGGACAACACTGACTATGAAATTTATGGTCCGGTCGAGATCCTGAAATATCCACACCAAATCAAGATCTCCTTGAGTGACTTTGCAAAACCAAACTCATTTGCTGATGATTGGGACTTCGAAAGCATTAATAACATGATGTCTGACTTAGTAATGTCTGCTAAATTTACAAAACATGATTATTTGCAAGGTTCAACAAATTAAGTTAGTATGTATTGCTATAACCATTATGGTAACCATTTTTTACATACATCTGCACAACCTAGAAATGTTTTAAATTATAATCAATGGGAACATTGTGCTACACCTCCAAAAGGGAGCTCAAGAACCGTTTATGACAAATATTCATATTTTTCAGGTTTTAACACAAGTAATGCTGAAACATTTTATTTTAAATTGTCAAACAAGACAGGGATGAAAACCATGATAACCAACACAAAATTAATTTATTCTGACTCGTTCTTTGAAAACATGAATACTTTTGGATTTGATTATTGGGACAAAAATGTTGATTTGAAAAGTGTTTGGGGTACAAAAGAATGGCAAGTACAGGGTTTAGAAGCTTTGTTTAGAGCCTGCATGATCCCAGAACAAATGATATTTTTAAATGACACTGTTCAACAAACCACCTGTCTTGGCTTAGCCAAATTCAAAGATTTAAATAAACCGTCTATTCCAAAGCCAACAATGTTTAGCAATAGCTCTGATACAGATGAGGAGATAGACGTAAACCATATATTAAACCAAAACAGAACACATCCTGATTGGAAACAGTGGTTGATCTGGCCAACAGATACTAATAACTGTCAAGACAGATTCCTGAATAAAACACAGGGGTTCAAAATGACCAGGCCAGACCCTAGATATCCCCAAAGACATCAAACAGGGATAATAACCACCTACAGTGTGGGTAAATTATGCCTTCAATGGCTACAAACTTCCACACTGCCTGAAATTAAGCAACACCTAACTTTACTTACTGATGGTGCTGACTTGCGTGATTTCATAATGGGACCACGCAAACAGCGTCAAAAGCGTTTCATAGCAGCCTCTGTATATGCAGCATATAATGAGGCCTGGAAGGTTACTCAAATTGAAACAGCAGAAAGAATACGGGAAATTGACCGTATCAATTTGGAAAAATCACTTTCTGTAGTGGACAATGGGTTAATGACTCTGTCCTCCAGAATTTTTTCATTGGACAGCATTGTGTCTTCAGCAATCGATATATTATCGCAAGACTTACTGTTATTACAACATGGTCAGTCACAATTGCGTTCTATTGTACAGCTTGGCTGGACGTTACAAAATCTGCGTTCAGGTTATGTGCCTTGGCGTTTAATCAACACAACGTCACTATTCCAAATCTTTAACCTTACTGATAGACAAATCGGTATGGCGCAAAAGGGTGCTGATTATACAATCTTGAGCATTGAAAAACTAGAAAGATTACCAATGACAATGTCAGAACGACCTGTCAGTGAATGGATAATCCACGGAATCATAAATATTCCAATCTCAACCTTCAGGTTTCAATACTGCCAAAAATATATACAGGCTGGCATGTACGAGAAATTGGGAAAGGGGTACCTTAAAACAACATGGAACCTGCCCTATTCACATGCATGTGTCAGTAATAAAGGACAGAAAGTGTTTCTTAGTGGCAACAATTGTGCTATGTCACTAAGCGGCACGCTTCTGTGTAACGGTATTAGTTTGCACGGAGCCTGTGAAGGGAATTCAAACAGCCTTTCATGTCACCAGCAAGGCGCACCTGCAACTGAAATAGAACCATTCTTTCAAAGACTCTATAATGGGAGTTACATTCTTATTGTAGACCGCAGATGTTGTAGTCTTATGCCCGGGACTCCTTATCTAGTCACTACGACGGCGAAGGTCAAGTGCTGTGGACGTTCTTTGTTCCCCAGCTCCTTTCCAGACAGGGAGGCAAGGGCATGGCCCAATTTGAAAATTACTTCTATTCGAATAGATACTTTAAGCAGAATGAAAACAGTGCTTCTTCAGACGCCTACAAGGCTCACGTCATCTAAAGAAACGTATGATCTACAAGTCGCAAGGACGACTGCAGAGATACATACATTATTATCAACTAATTCCCCCGTACATTTCGCGGAAATCCTGAGCGAAATCTTAAATATTTCTGATACCAATGGGATCTCAGGGGTATTTAAGACAGTATTTTCGATGGCATTAACACCATTCAAAGCCATACTGGGTATTTTTCCAGATTTCGTCCATTCGATTTTTGGCGGACTTCCCTTGATCCTGGGACTAATTGCAGGAATCCTATTCCTAGTCCTTATTTTTCGTTATGGCAACCCATGTCACAGATCAAACTCTCGCGACAATGGAAGATACGATCCTAGCCATTGGATACCGGGACCGGATATCAAAAATCCTGGGACTCTCCCGGCTTAGAGACCTGAACATGACTTGGTTTCTATCATTTCGACCAATGTGGCAAAGGTGTGTTTTACCTGTACTAAGGTGTCTGCTATGCGGAGAAGAATGCGTGTTAGACACCTGTCTGACGCTACAATCGGATGCGCCAGTGGATGCAGATACACTGTTGGTTCCTACCAAGGTTCACGCATTGTGCTGCCCTCAAAGGCTGCCAATCCTGATGACGGCATTCCTGGAATCTTCACCACTACGATTGAAGAGTAGTGAAGTTCAAGATGAAAGCAGCATCGAACAGGTACGACCTTCTGTCAGTGATGCAAATCAGAATGTCAATGCAGACAATCATGCGCACGAATGCATGGTTACCCCTATTTCCGACTTAGTGGAACTTTCCCATGAAGCTGTTGACAGTTTTTTCGAAAGCCTGAATGTTATGATGTTCTCTCCAGAACAGAAATAGAGACTTTTGAGTAAACTCGCACACGGCGTTCCCTGAATTCGGCCTTCAACTTTAAAAATAAAGTCACATGAACAATTACAATCCAGTTCACGGACAGCAATTTTTTCAGCAAGCCCCTAAGATATTTTTCTTCCTATATTTTTTCCGGGACACTGATATTCTGCTTAAAGTAAGAAACTATTCCTAGAGAACTAAGATTTCTATTTTTAGATACTTTATATAGACTTTAGCTGCCCGCTGGCATGTTCACAAATATTTTATTATGTGATGAAATGGTCTCGACCTTCCTTTCTGTATAGCCATATTAAGAGCCATTTCATGTGTATTTCTCATATACCAATAAGCAATAATGCATAAAAATGCGTATTTACTTTTGCATTTAATTCATAGCTTAAGTGCATACAATATATATGACTGCAATTTTTCAGTATATTTGAAAATTTCGAAATGCATTTATGTATTTTGGGGTGGTAAGGTATACACTATACTCTATAGTATGTTGTACTATGTTATACTATGCATAGATTAGTAGATATGACCATAGTTAGCGTGGAGTGGGTGTCGTGTATTCCTATAGGTTCTGAATCGATCCCCCTATTCCTGACCCTATTCTGGTTAAACTAACTATCAAGTTAACTAGCAGTCAGCCCATGAGGCAAGAACAGCCCCCATGATGCAGATACCGTTATCTGACGCAGTCACACTACGGCACAGGAACGTGTTATCTGATTAGGTCATAACGCTTGAGATCTAATTAGACAAGCGACATTCCTCCAGCCCCTGATAAGGCATACGATGTTCTCATAACAAATCAAACCTATGACAACCTGGAAAATCCGTGCGGCCATTGTTTTGATTTCACAGAGAACTTTAGTAAAGAATGTGCTAACGAGCAAGTCGTATGACATCTTTATTGACGTATCTATGTCCATCCTTACGTCAATCTCGGCACCTTTAAGGTATAAATATTGCCGATCTTGCCCTATGCAAACACACGCGTGGTGACAAGACGGAGCAGCCATACTTGCCGAAGCCGAGAGCAGAAGCAGACCCCGCTGGCAGCAGCCCCGCCTTCCTGACGCGCTGAGAGACGCGCTGCTATCTCCTGCCGAGAGACCCAGCACCGGCGCTTCTGGGCAGCCCTCGCAGGCAGCCTGGAATATCGAGAGCAGAGAAAGAGATACCATTCCTCATTCATCCTAACTTCCAGGTACAGAACTGAATGACCCCTCACAGAGAATTCTTTAGTTATTCACTTGGCAAAAACAAACTTAACTTAAACTGTAACTTTCTATTCCCGCCCACGCATTAGACTTAGGTCAGGTACACGGGGTAGGCGTATTTAGAAACACCAGTTGAGTACGTTTAGTCAAATGTATATGTGTATGTAAATATATTTTAATCATTTTAAACATCATATGGCTCAGAAACCATATCAATGTTTTTACAGTATTATTTTATACTATTGCTTTTAATGTATGCACTTTACTTAACTATAAGTATTGCAATAATATCGATCCATTTCTCATGTATGAGAAAAGAGACTGATCAATAAATAACACCTTTTTATTGAACACGCCCGTCTCTTCCTTTTCTCTACATTCTGATGAGACTAAGAATGCACGTACTGACTGAGTAAAATAATTGCCTTGTGCTCACACGACTCTTGAGATTGACTCTTGATTAGGGGAGAGCAAAGTTGTCATGTTCTATGGTTGTCAGAAACTAAATCCCTTCTTGTCTAATCAGGGGAGGTAATTCTTTCCTGAACATTCGAGAAAGTTTCTAGGGAACTCTGAGCTTAGCTGGCAAACCCAAAAATTAAGTCTAGTATCGACAGTAGTAGACCTAGTTAACGTCTGGTCTAGGCCTTTACTGCTGTAGGTATTATTCCAATGCGCAGAGCCTATTGGGAAAATAGGAACTACACTACAAAACTATATAGCATGCAAACAATAATGTTTGGGAATTGAGTTTTAGAGAATATTTTGAATTTGCCCATCACCAAGTAAAATGCCTTGATTTATTTTGATCCTATTAAATTCAGCTGCTTTCCTAACTGCTGATATATTTTGAAATATTTGTACAGATTTTATACATGTATTTGTGTTGTTGTGCCTTAGATAAAAGTAAGTGATGCCTAGTGCCTTTACTTTCACAAGTCCTGCACCCTAGGAAGATTGTCTCATCCTCGCATTACATCAGAAGAAAGAGAGGTATATACCAGTGTCCATGTTAAAAGAATAAGCAGCAATTTATCAGAAGACATAACATAATATTTGACCTTCGCCTTGGAAGGCAGACCACATTTTCACAAGATAAAAACTCAATTTAAAGGCATCTTTATTGCTCATTCACCTTCTGAGTTCCAGCATGGTTAGTCTCGGGGTGCAGCAGCCCCACTTCAAGGGCCTATGCATAAGACACATCTAATTAGTATCTTCCTCAAAATTCTATTCTTGCACCTGCTGTTTAAATGTGTGTATCCCAACAGCAGTCTCTTATTATATATAGACAGCATATTTGAAGAATTGTGTTTTTTAAGGAATAAGTAACCCACATCCATGTAAAGATTTGAACCAACGTTTACAATGCAGTTTTTTCCACGCAATGCCTTTAACACAAATCCATTACCACTAAAAGCTTTTACCATCTGAGGTAAGAGTGTGTATATATATATTTATATATATCCACTGAGTAAACAGTAAACAAAGGTTAACGTAACGTTACAGTCAGGTGTAATAAAAATGCCTGTTTTCATTTTCTTTATTATTCACTGGAGCAAGCAAATGTTAAAGTAAAGTTATAATTAGGGGAATTTATCAGTATGAACATTAATGTTTCAAATAAAAAACCCACAGAAAAATTTGGAAGAGGATAACTACCATATTACTTTTCCACTTAATTATGTACAGTTTAGGTCCAGGAAATGGGTTTAAGTATTTTGAAAAAAACACGTCCTCTTAACACACTTGTGTGAGTGGATATCTTAAGTTTCTGTATGTGCGTGTGAGTGGGAGGTGCTGTATAGATGTGTCAGTGGGTATGTGAATAGCAGTATGGATGTATGAGTGGCTGTATGGATGTGCTAGCGGATATGGGAGTAGGTCTATGGGCGAGTGAGTGGCTGTGTGATTGTTTGCATTGGATAGTAAGCTGGTATGTAAGTGGCTGTGTAGATGAGTCAGTGGCTATGTGAGAGACTGCATATGTGTGTGAATGGTTGTGTGAGTAGCTGTATGGGTGACCTAGTGACTGTGTGAGTGGCTGAATGGGTAAGGCAGTGGATGTGTGATTGGTTTTATGGGTTACTGAGTAGTTTGAGTATGTGTATAGGTAAATGAACAGGTGTGAGTGTGTGTATTGGAGAGTGAATGTGTATGTGAGTGGGTTTAAGAGTTAGTGGGTCTGTTAGTGGTAGCATGGATGTGTGAATGGGTATGTAAATAGTTGCATTAGTGAGAAAGGAGGAGTATGAGTATCTATATGGGTGTGGGTGGCTGTATGGGTGAATGAGTGGGTGTGTTACTGGCTGTATTAGTGAGCAAGGGATTGTCAGAGAGGCTCGATGGGAGAGTATGTGGTTGTCTCAGTGACTGTTTAGGTGACAGAGTACATGCACTAGTATCTGCATGAGTAAGTTAATTGGGTTTTGATTGTCTGTATGGGTGAGTGGTTGTGTGAGTCTCTGCATGAGTGAGTGAGTGTGTGTGGCTCTATGCATCAGTGAGTGGGTGGATGAGTGTTTGTATTAGTTTGTGAATGGGTATGTGAGGGGTTATGTGGGAGTGGGAGAAGGTGTATGAGAAGTTGTCTAGGGCTATGAGTGGGTATGTGAGTGGTTCTGTGGATGAAGTCGTCAGTGATGTCATCAGTGATATCATTTGAGATGTGATCAGTGATGTAATCAGGGATATCGCTCACTATGTAATGAGTGATGTAATATGTGAGTTCATAAGCAGTGCATTGCAGGGCCGTAAGTTATAATTTGCTCAGATAAGTATAACTGCAGAATTTCTCTGGTTTTGTACAAATGAAATGTAGGCCTAACTATAACGCTATACTAATCTTTGAATTTTCAATGTATTTCTGAGTTTTTTTTAACTCTATTTCCAAAATATGATATCCCTGTAACCTTTGCTTTTTTCCAGTGAATTTCTAGTTTTTTTTAAATTTCATTTCCTTAGTATAACAACCCTGTAACTTTGTTTTTTTCAGTGATTGTCTAAAGTTTTTTCAATTCTATTTCCTAACTATAATATCCATGTAACCTTTAGTTTTTTCAGTGAATTTTGAAGTTTTAAAATTTGTATTTCTTAACTGTAACTTGTAACCTATGACAGTGTGTATGTGAGTGACTGTATAAGTCAGAGAGTAGATGTATGAGTGTCTGAGTGGGTCTGTGAGTGGGTGCATGAGTCTCTGAGTAGGTCTGTGAGTGTGTACATGCATGTATGAGTGGGTTCAGGAGTATTTGAGTAGGTCTGTGAGTGGGTGTATCAGTCTTTGAGTGGGTCTTTGAGAGTATACATGAGTCTGTGAGTAGAAACATGAGTCTTTCAGTGGTACTATGAATGGGTGTATTGGTGTCCGAGTGAGTGCAGCAGTGGATGGATGAGTCTCTGAGTGAATCTGTGAGTGGCTGAATAATGGCTGAGTGGGTCTGTGAGTGAGTGCATCAGAATATCAATGGGTCTTTGAGTGAGTGTGTGAATGTCTGTATGGGGCTCAGAGTGAGTATATAACAACATGAGTGGGTCTGTGGGTACATGTGTGAGTATCTAAGTAGATTTGTGAGTGGATGCATGAGTGACTGTGTGGGTATGTGAGTGTCTGCACACATATCTGAATGGATCAGTGAGTGGGTATGTGAGTTTCTGAATCATTCTGTGAGTGGCCGTATGAGCCTCTCACTGAGTAAGTGGGTGCATGAGTGTCTCAGTGGGTCTGTGAGTGGGTGTGTGAGTACGTGCTTAAGGCTCTGAGCGGGTGTATGAGTGTCTAAGTGAGTCTGTGAGTGGGTGCATGAACCTCTGAGTGGCTGAGAGAGAGTGGGTGCATACATGTCTGAGTGGGTCTATGAGTGGTACATAAGCCTCTTAATAGGTGAGAGAGTGGGAGCATGTGTGTCTGAGTGATGATGAGAAATTTATAAAGTGCAACAAATACGCTGGGGTGTCCAGGCGCTGCCCTTAACACACACAGATCAGAACGGACTAAGCATCTTTTTTTAAGGAAGTTTGGCAAGGAGTTCCACAGCTTAGTTGTTGAGGCAGCAAAACTCTTGCCACTCCACCTAGCCCTGCTAACTCTAGGATCAATAATGTTTCCATGTTGGGCAGATCTACGGAGTCTTGCAGGGATATATGGCCTAAAACATTTCAGCATTTGCATTGGCCCTAAGTTTTTAAGTGATTTAAAGGCAATGCAGAGTGATTTAAACTGGATCCTCTTGACTACTGGCAGCAAGTGAAGATAGTGTAAAGCTGTGAAGACAGAGTCAAATTTAGAAATACCTAGGAGTACTCTTGCTGCTGCATTCTTGGCAACCTGTAGCTTTTGAATACTGTGCTTGGGAGCACTGGAAAAAAAGGGCATTGCAGTGGTCCAATCTTGAGGATATCAGCACTGATACCACCGTTTTCCTAAAGTCCATGGGTATTGCCGGAATACTTTTCCTCAAAATTTTGAGGATAAAAAAGCAGGCTGAGGTTACAGAATTGATTTGAGCTTCAAAGGACAGTTTAGTGTCAAAAATAACTCCTAAGGTTTTGGCTTTGAGCACTGGTTTAGTTAAAGGACCAAGTTGGACAGGCCACCTGCTATCTGTCCAGAATGAGGGATTGTTCCCCAGCACCAAAACCTCAGTCTTGGGTGAATTTACCTTCAGACAATTGTCTGTCATCCAATTAGCTCTATGGCTCATACATCCATGAAAGCTAATAGCTGTCTGACTAGATGGGCTAATCACAGAGATCTGTGTACCATCTGCTTAAGATACAAGTGCAAATCCATAACTTTGTACTAGTCTGGCAAAGGGGGTAACATAAAAATTAAAAAGCGTTTGGCTCAGGGAAGAACCCTGAGGATCTCCACATGGCAGCGGAATGGAAAGAAAAACAAAGTTCCCCAATGCCACCTCCTGAGACCATTCAGACAGGAGGGAACCCAGCAGGGAGAGCGCCTTATCCCTGATCCTGATGGAAGCTAGATGGACCCTCAACAAATCAGGATTGACAGTATCAAAAGCTACTGATAAGTCCAAAAGGATCAGAGCTGCGCTGCCCCCACCATCTAAATTCTGCCTGAGCTCCTCTGTAGCTGTAATAAGGGCCAACTCTGTGGTATGATAAGCACGAAATCCATATGGGGAGGAATCCAGAATAATGCTATCATTGATAAAAGAAGATACTTCTATATTAATAGCTTTCTCAATCACTTTTGCAGGAAAAGGGAGTCTCGATATAGGTCTATAATTGAGAGTCTCCTTAACATCTAGATTGGTTTTCTTTAATAACAGAAGATAGTAGGCTGTTGTGAACATGGTGTTACAAATCACTGTGAGTGAAATCGCTATGATTTCAGTAAAATATGCAGAATCTTTGGGGATCAGGGATCTGAAGACGAGACAGATTTAATTACACTAATGATTTTTGAAGTTTGTTTAATTGTCATGGCAGTGAAGGAAGAAAGGGTTGGGGTAACTGACTCTAGTGGACCTTGTAACTTGTCATGAGTTATAGATTGAATCTTATTGAGTTTGGCAGGTGTTTGAGCTAGGCAGTTAGCTAGCCGCACAAAACAACTGGAAACAGACTTATATTAGTGCTGAAAGGATTCTGCTAAGGAGTTACAAAACTCCTGACTGCCCAACTAGAAGTTGGGCAGTTAGCTAGAAGCACAAAACTACCAGAAACAGACTTAATCTAGTGCTGAAAGGATTCTGCTGAGGAGTTTCAAAACTCCTGACTGTCCAACTAGATGTTGGGCAGTTAGCTAGAAGCACAAAACTACTGAAAACAGACTTAATCTAGTGCTGAAAGAATTCTGCCAAGGAGTTACAAAACTCCTGACGGATTTTAATATCTGGTGCTGTTGGCAGCTTAGCCAGATTCTTTACAGTAGTAAGCAGGGCTTTAGGAGATCTGTCAGCTGCTATAATTTTCTCAGGAGACGAGATTAAACAGGACGTGATTAAACACATGTCTCATCAGGCCCCGCCCCTCCCTTCACCACTGTGCAAACACACCCGTGGTGTCTTTTAAGTTGGGGGATTACGTCCCCTTCAATCCTGAGGGTCCCTGGGGCTACCTAGCCCACCAGGTACTTCCAGTAAACACCACAGGGCTGCGTTGCCGAGAGGTGGTCTGAGGCCACGTCCCTTTTTACACCTCTCTGCATTTGCACAGTGGTGAAGACAGGGGGCGGGCCTGTTGTGACATGTGTGAAAACCCGCTCCTTGGCCCGTTTTAAGTTGGGAGATTAAGTCACCTTGTATCCTGAGGGACCCTGGGGGCCAACTTGCCCACCAGGTACCTTCAGTAAACGCAAAAGAGTTGCGTTGGAGAGAGGTGTAAAAAGGATATTGGCCTCGGACCACCTCTCTGCAATGCAGCTCTGTGGTGCCTTCTGGAGGTACCTGGTAAGTAAGTTGGGCCCCAGGGACCCTCAGAATTCAAGGGGACTTAATCCCCCAACTTAAAACATGCCACGGGATGCATTTGCACAGTGGTGGAGGGAGGGGACAGGCCTGATGTGACATGTGTGTACTTATTCACTCACTCTACCAAAACCCAAGCACTTATAAATTCACCTTGCACTCTCCTTGCAGTACTCCAATCATCCAGTCAGTACCCATGCAGTCATGCAATGACCCATGCACTAACTCCTGCACTACTACAATACCCTGCGCACTACCCATGCAGTCCAGCCATCCCCCTGTAGAAACTCATGAACTCCTTAAATCACGCAGTGAGCACCACGTACTTATCCAATCACTCTGCCAAAACCCAAGCACTTATAAATTCACCATGTACTCTCCTTGCAGTACTCTTATCATCCTGTCAGTACCAATCAACTTATGTAATGGCATAGGCACTAACACATGCACTGCTACAATCCCCTGAGCAGAGCACTATTGATGGAGTCCAGCCATTTCCTTGTCACTACCAATGCTCTCCTCCAATCATCCAGCCAGTTCCATGTAGTTCCATGTAGTTATCCAATCATTCCGCCAAAACCCAAGCACTTATATATTCACCATGCACTCTCCTTGCAGTACTCTAATCATCTAGTCAGTACCCATGTACTCATGCAATGACCCAGGCATTAACACATGAAATGCTACAATCCCCTGAGCACTACTGATGCAATCCAGTCATCTCCTTGTTACTACCCATGCAGTCCTTTAATCACCCAGCCAGTACCATGTACTTATCCAATCACTCCGCCAAAACCCAAGCACTTATAAATTCACCATGCACTCTCATTGCAGTACTGTAATCATCCAGTCACTACACATGTGCTCATGCAATGACCCAGGCACTAACACATGCAATGCTACAATCCCCTGAGCAATACTGATTCAGTCCAACCATCTCCTTGTCACTACCCATGCACTACTCCAATCACCCAGCCAGTTCCATATCCTTATCTCATCACTGTGTCAAAACACAAGCACTTATAAATTCACCATGCACTCTCTTTGCAGTACTGTAATTATCCAGTCACTACCCATGTCTCCAATCACCCATCTAGTTCCATGTCCTTATCTAATCACTGCACCAAAACACAAGCACTTATAAATTCACCATGCACTCTCCTAGTAGTACTTTAATCATCCAGTCAGTACCCATGTCCTTATGCAATGACCCAGGCACTAACACATGCTTTCCTACAATTCCTGAGCACTACTGATGCAGTCCAGCCATCTAGTTGTCAATACCCATGCACTCCTCCAATTACACAGCAAGTTCCATGTCCTTATCTAATCACTGCGCCAAAAGACAAGCACTTATAAATTCACCATGCACTCTCCTTGCAGTACTATAATCATCCAGTCACTACCCATGTACTCATGCAGTGACCCAGGCACTAACACATGCACTGCTACAATCCCCTGAGCACTACTGATGCAGCCCAGCCATCTCCTTGTCGATACCCATGCACTCCTCCAATCACACAGCCAGTTCCATGTCCTTTTCTAATCACTGCGCCAAAAGACAAGCACCTATAAATTTACCATGCACTCTGCTTTCATTACTGTAATCATCCAGTCACTACCCATGTACTCATGCAATGATCCAGGCACTAATACATGTGCTGCTACAATCCCCTGAGCACTACTGATGCAGTCCAGCTAGCCCCTTGTCAATACCCATGCACTCCTCCAATCACCCAGCCAGTTCCATGTCCGTATCTAATGACTGCGCCAAAACACAAGCACTTATAAATTCACCATGCACTCTCCTAGCAGTACTCTAATCATCCAGTCAGTACCCATATACTTATGCAATGACCCAGGCACTAACACATGCACTGCTACAATCCCCTGAACACTACTGATGCAGTCAGCCATCTCCTTGTACTACCAATGCACTCCTCCAATCACCTAGCCAGTTCCATGTACTTATCTAATCACTCCCCCAAAAGACAAGCACTTATAAATTCACTATGCACTGTCATTGCAGTACTGTAAACATCACGTCAGTACCCATGTACTCATGCAATGACCCCTGTACTAACACATGCACTGCTACAATCCCCTCAGCACTACTGATGCAGTCCAGCCATCTCCTTGTCACTACCCACGCACTCCTCCAATCACCCAGCCAGCTGCATGTACTTATCTAATCACTCCGCCAAAACCCAAGCACTTTTAAATTCAGGATGCACTCCCCTTGCTGTACTCTATCATCCAGCCAGTTCCCATGTTTTCATGCAATGACCCAGGCCCTACCTCAAGGCAAATACAGAGGAGGTCATGCTAATCACAGGGGTACCCCAACGCATATTATTCCCTAGTGAACGTAGTTGTTTTCACTGTATTCTAAGAGTATTTTAGCATAGTACTGGCTCTAGACCTTGTTTGTCAGAGTCAGTTACCGCCAGTATCCGTCAGCAAAAAGTTGGGGGCACAGGAGGACTTTCTGCTCCTCTCGGTTCTTTCTGAACATCTCTTGCTTCTTCCTGCACTTTTCATCATCTTTCTGGACTTCTGTTGCCTCTTTCTGCATTTGTCTTGCTTTTTTCTGCGCTTTTCTTCCTCTTACTTCACACGTCCTACCTTTGTAGGCATAGTTAAAAATTAGCATTTAAAAAACCTTTGAAATTCACTGAAAAAAACATAGGTTTCAGGGACGTTATAGTTAGAAATTAGCATTTAAAAAACCTTTAAAATTCACTGAAAAAATTGTAGGTTTCAGGGATGTTATAGTTAGAAATTAGCATTTAAAAAAACCTTAGAAATTCACTGAAAAACCACAGGTTTCAGGGACGTTACAGTTAGTTGGACATTTCACTCGTACAAGACCAGAGAAATTCGGCCATTATAGTTAGTTCAGCTAACTATAAATCGCGCCACCACAAAGCACTACTGATGACATCACACAATATATCATTTATGACATGGTCAGTGACATCACCGATGACAACACTGACGGTCCAATGTACCCCTCAGTAAACCCACAAAGCGACAAGAGCTCCTTCTGGGATACTGGGACCCATGCAAGGTTGGCGCATATTCCGGCGGAGCAAGCCGGTAACTAAATTCCACAAAGTCACAAACCAATGTTCATGCGCTCTCAGGAAGAAAGGTAGACAAATCCGTGATTAGTGTTGCAGGCTTATTCCACACAACGCGTTTTGGCGAGAGCCTTGTTCACGTGTAGAAGTGCACATGGAAAGCAGTTACTGATAAAGTTTTCGATACAGCAATAGAAATGAAAACAGGACTGTCATGTCAGTGTCTACCAAAAATGGCTGCCATATTGGAATGGTGTGGTCACAAGGTAGAACAAAAATCAACAAATCATAGTTACACCAGCATGCTGTCAAAGCAATCACATTTCTTTTATGTCAAATGACTGCTGATAACTAACACATGTTATGCCAGAATGAATTGTTTCTCAGGCAGATCGGCACATGTCGGATAGTCTACAGGCAATGGCTGCCATCTTGGAAAGGTGTTCTTTGACAGCATGCTGGTGTAACTATGATTTGTCGACTTTTGTTCTACCTTGTGACCACACTGATCAAATATGCCTGGCTTGATAGAGAAGAACTGCTGAAACAAATCAAAGAAATAACAACTGAACTCTCTCTAGCATTGGACAGTGATGCTTTGAACAAAATTCTAGAGCCAATGATAGAACGACTCAAAAAACATGAGGAGGAAATTACAGCAAGAAAACAAAGAAAAGTGAACCGTGACACCGAAAGTTGCAGAATACTAACTTTCAGTAAAAGGTACAACCATCTTTATAAGATTCAGAGCCAAAAGAATACCGAAACCAACTACACCAACAACACAATTGAGAACTCCATAATCAGTGATACAGACTCTGATGTATCAGGAGGCAGTGCATCGGGAGAAGACAAAAACTGAAGACAAATCAATTTTTTAGACGAGTTTCGGGTCATACAGAAGGACCGGCACAATGTGAGCGACAATCCATCCCCAAAACCGAGAGAATGAGGACGGGGCCGAGGCAGAGGACGGGGAAACGTCGAAACTGGAAAAAAAGACTCAAACAGCGCTGGGAGCACAGGCAAAGGAAAGGGCATCCTGGTAAGTCACAAAACAGGCTCAAACAAATCCTACTAATGGATGCCAACATGGTAAACAAAACAGTGGTGAACAGGTCTAAAAGACAGTTGAGTAACACGGACATACGGAAATTGTGCCTTGGTCTTTCATTTTGCCCTTCCTCTGGTTTCAATTACACTGACACCAGAACTGATGTGTTTAAATTTGTGAGAAAATTGAAGTTAAAAAAATGGCACAAGTTGAAAAGATTGAGTCACAACCCCAGAAATACATATAGAGACACACTCAGTGAGACTAATCTTGCCATTGGAGATGTTGATACTCTCATCACCTTAGCGGCACTAGATGAAGCAAGTGGGCCAAGGGAGGAATGGAATAGTGACACTCAGGTCTTAGACAGCATAGAATTAGAACAAGACGCAGCAGCTAGGACTGAGTTTAGAACTAAATCCACTTTCATCCCCAGCTCCCACATGGCAATATAGATACCTTTCATGCCTGTACCGTTAAAGGACTCATGGACCTTAGGCGTAAGTGTACTAAACAACCTAAGAACATCCAGCACAACCTTTCCTATGCTCAAAGACAGGCTTTAAAATCACTACAAGAAGACATCAACATTGTCATTTGCCCGGCTGACAAAGGGGCAATATTATCATCCTTGATAGAGAGGATTATATCAATGAGGCTCTCTGCCAACTCAACGATACCAAGTTCTATATACCCCTTGTGCTGAACGAACTCCTTCAAGACATGATGCTTCTTCAACATCTTCGACTGTACAAACTGAGTATGAAGCCTTCAAGACACCACCTTCGGATCTTAAGCATGAGCCATCTACAAAGTAGACAAAATCCGATTCAGGCAAAGGTCTGTCTTTGATGTCTTTTCTTGGTTTTGTGCAGAATTCCATGACATCTAAACATTCATGTTCTGTCTCGATGTCATCAACAATTTCAGAATCAGGCAGTAATGTAGAAGGATTCAGATTCAAACATCTTGAAATCGAAACATTATCTGCTCCCAGTATGATTTTCTCATACTTTGTCAATCTGCTACTTGTTAAATGTTGAGTCTTACCTCTTGTCAGTAATATTTCAACTGAATGAGGCACAAAAACCTTTACAGGAAATCCCATAATGATTCCTTCACTTTGTTCAAGACTGATACTTGTAGCTGCCACTGCTTTTAAACAACCTGGTAATGCTTTTGCAATTGGATCAAGAACTGCAGAGAAATATGCAATAGGTTTCTTTAGGTTCCCATGTCTCTGAATTAACACAGATAATGCACATCCTTCTCTCTCACTGCAATACAGTTCAAAATCTTTCTCATAATTTGGCATACCCAAAGCAGGAGCTTGGCATAAGCTCTTTTTCAAGTTTTCAAAAGATTCCATCTCAACATCATTGAGAATAATTGGATCTTTTACATCTGATTTAGTCAGTCTTTGTAGTGGTTTCGCAATTACTGAAAATCCACTTATCCATTGTCGACAGTAACCTACCATTCCAAGGAACATTCTGACCTGTCTTTGTGTTCTTGGCGGTAACATTGCTTGAATCATTTTTATTCTCTCTATTGTTACTTGTCTTTTTCCTTTTGCAATTCTGTGACCAAGATATTTCACTTCCTGTTTGCAAAACTGTAGTTTTGCTGGGGACACTTTATGTCCTTCTTCTGCAAGGCGATTTAACAGAATTATTGTGTCTGTTACACAATTTTCTCTTCTCTTTGCAGCTATTAACAAATCATCAATATACTGCACCAACGTAGACCTACCTGGTAAGTCTAAATCTTCTAATGATCTTTTTAACAGTTCGTTAAAGATTGAAGGACTTTCTGTATAGCCCTGAGGGATTCTTGTCCATCCAAGGGTCTTACCTTGGAATCTGAAAGCAAAGATTTCATAACTGTCTGGGTGTAGAGGAACAGTAAAGAATGCATTGCAAAGGTCAATGACTGTGTACCATTCAGCATCATATGGAATCTGAAATAGAATTACTGCTGGATTTGGAACCACAGGACAACATGGAATAACAATTTGATTAACC
Organism: Lissotriton helveticus; assembly: GCF_964261635.1. NCBI lineage: Eukaryota > Metazoa > Chordata > Amphibia > Caudata > Salamandridae > Lissotriton > Lissotriton helveticus. Next base: position 1,428,199,564 of record NC_136057.1, read on the forward strand.
TTTCTCAGATCTTGTACGATCCTAAATGTTCCGTTAGCCTTTTTAACTCCCATAATTGGTGAATTACAAGAGCTACTCTTCATTTCTTTCAATACACCTTGCTTGATTAATTTTTCAATTACAGGTGTAATACCTTCAATTGTCTCTGTTTTCATTTTATATTGTGGAGTGTTTGGAAATTCTATTCCCTGCTTCAATGCAATTTTAACAGGATCTACGTTTTTCATCAGACCCATCTCATTCCCAGTAAAATCCCATATTTCAGATTTCACTGTTTCTTTTAGCTCTTCAGGTAAATCTTTTTCTTCAAATGCAGGAAACAATTTTGTTTCTTCTGCTTCCATCATCATCATTGTCATTCTGTACAAACCATCTTCCTCCATTGTTTGTAACTCAACTCCTTCAGGAGAACAATATATTCTGCAATTCATTTTACATAGGATGTCCCTACCTAATAGATTTACTGGACTACTATTACAAACCACAAATCTGTGTTTGTCTCTGTAATTTCCAATTTCAACTGGTACTGGATCAGTTAAGTCTGTTTTAATTTGCTGATTACTTACTCCGACAACTTGGATGGTATCCCCAGAGAGAGGTAGGTTTTCAATTTCCACTGATCTAACAGTAGAACGGGTAGCACCAGTGTCCACTAGAAAAGTGATGTCTACATCATTAACTTTCCCGTTTACATAAGGACCAGACTGGTCAACCTCAAGAGTGGCTCCAACAACACACTCTTCCTCCTCTCTCGGGCACCGTCAGCAATAATCATCAGAATCACTGTCTTGGCTTTCTGTTAATAAAAATTGTTGTGAAGCATTTTGCATTTGAACCCTTTGCTGCTTTTGCTGTTTTTGTGGTTTTATTACCTGTTCACATCCCTGAAATCCCACGTTTGGATTATATTTTTGAACTCCCCCACAATTCGGAAAAGGTGGTTGTGGCAACTGGTCCTGTCGATTATTCACCTGTTGTTGTTGCTGTTGTTGTAATTGTCGCTGAATATTAAATTCATTTAACCCCTGTTGCATCTGTAGCTGTTGCTGCACGTTAACACCATTCTGCATCTGTGGATTCAATAAGGGATTCTTTAAGTTTCTAGGAGGATGAGGACACTCGTCCCTCCAATGTCCAATTTCGCCACAATTAAAACAAGGTAATCTTTGTTTCAGTTCTTCTATCTTTGGGCTAAATTTCTTTTGGAAATTATTACCTTTAAACTTTCCTTGTATTTGGTTCGTATTTCCAGTTTGTACAAAATTAGCGTTCTTATTTCCCATGCTGGCAATCTGTTGCTCAGCTACCTTTACCTGTGCCCACATGGCTTTCTCCTTTAACTTCTTCTGTTTTACTTCTAATTCATCGCTACAATATTTTGCTTTTCTCAGAATATCATCTATAGATAGTGCTTGCCATCCGACAATACTAGTTCTGATCATTTCTCCAATTTCAGGTTTTAGTCCATAAACAAATCTATAGATAAAATGACTCATGTCTTTCTCATCTAATTTTTCATAACCACTGTATTGTTTAAAGATTAACAGTAGTCTTTCATAAAAAGAATGAACTGATTCTTTTGTTTCCTGCTCTGTTCTTTCTATTTTAACCCAATCAACTTCTTTGGGTGGAATTTTGTTTTTCATCCAAACAATTACTTTCTCATAAAAATCCATTACAAGTGGATTTGGGGCACCTGTTTCTTTGATTCGCTCAGGTTCTGTTTTTGGCCAACTAATAGATATTTTACATTCTGTCCAAAGATCAGATGGAACAACAATGTCAAAAAATCCATCCAAATCAATCCACAGAACTTTTGACACTTTGATAAATCTATCGACTTGTCTGTACCACTCAACAGGTTTCTCTCTTAATTTTGGAAAGTCATTTGTGAATAACAGAATGTCTTGTCTCGACCATGGGACATGAACATATCCTCCACCTGCAACTTCTCTCATTGGAAATTGTTTTGACAATTTTTCTAACCTTTCATCTTCCTTCCTTTTGGTCCATTTAACTCTCCATTTGTTCAGTTCTCCTAGCTTTTTGATATAGACAATCAAATCTTTAATGTGAACTATTCTTCCCATTGAGTTCAAACTTTCAATGTCGCTTTCTGAAAAATCTAATCTATAATGTTTTGCAAAATTCTTTTGTTTACTCACATCGATTTCAAGTTCTGCAGCTAGATCCTCTAATTGATCATATTTATTTTTCGTTTTCCATTGAATACTTTTGCAAATGAATAATAGTTCATCATCCCGATAGTAATTTAAACTATCTGGGCCAATTGTTCCAATTATTAATTCTTCAATATTCGCTTTTAATTTGGCCACATCAAGCTTTGGTGTGGTTACCCTAACTTCAGGACTTCCTACATCTGACATAGCACCCATTGGTGTTTTTGGAGATAAATCCTCATTAAAGGTTAAATCAGGCATTCTCGATCTAGAAGTGTTTAATTCTGTCAATTCTGAATAAGATTTTTCAGCAGGCTTTTGAATTTCTGTATTTAAAGGAATAGTTAATCCAGTTTTGTTTGTATTTCTTTGATCAAATACAGGCTGAACAGGACCTATTGTTACTGGAACTGTAACAGCTTCCATGCCTTTTGTCATTCTTTTGATTAATTCTTCTTTAGACCTTAAGTATTCATTATAATCATCATCCTCAACATTTCTTGTCTCTCTTGTATAATCTTTTGGAGGTTCCCTTGCTCTTGGAGTCATTGAAAAATGTCTACCCTCATTTCGAGCATTCTCAAATTCTGATCTTCTAGGAGTTTCAGTGATTTCACAATTATTTGGATAAAGTTTAGGAGCTTCATTAATTGGAGGTGCACTCGGTGAAGATTCAGTAGAAACCACCGGAGTAGACCATGATCTAGGAGGTCTCAAAGGCTGATTAGGCTGTTTCTTTCTAGCAGTTGTATATATTTCTTCCATGACTGCATCCTCAGATTCACTTTCCATAGATTTTCCTGTAGGAGAACCCATTACCATTTCATGAATTAAGTACAATCCTTCACTCATGTTTCCCTGTCTCCACATTCGTAATCTATCTTCATGAGTTTCTCTTTTCCATGATGGATTTTTAGAAGGTCTTTTAATTCCACTAGCTTCTCTTTGTAACTGATACATCTCATCTTCCCACTCAACTAAAGCTTCAAATTGAGTTGGTCTCGGTTTTGGAACAAGAGCATTCATTTTCTCTCGTAAGTTTCTTAAAACTCTTACATTAAATGAACCATCATCAGGCCAAGCCAAAACACCATTGTTTTTAGTATAACGTTTCCAACTGTCGAACCATAAGACAGTATGATATCCGTATTCACCTTCCATGTATGCTGCAGGTGTTTTATACTTATGAAGTAGTTTACCACCTCGCGTTTCGATTTTCTTGTCAGGTGAAAATAAATTCTTAAATTTCTGAAATAATGTTGTCTTTTTCTCAACATGTTTAAAATGATAACTCATTTTCAAAAGTAAAATTTAATTCACAAAATCGTTCGTAAAATATTTCCGGGATGTTCCGCAAAACAACCAATCCGTGCGCGAAATACACTAACAAGCCAATGGCAGTTGAGCTGCGTCACTTTTCAGCTCGACCAATAATTTTTGGAGATTTTCCTAAGGACCAATCAGCTCACAGGCCGTCAGAGACTCAGGAGCCAATCAGAATACAGCTTGTGACGTAGGTCACCCAATCCCAGCGCGGCTCTGTGACGTACACAGCAGCTGCGGTTTCTCGTTTCTCACTCCTGGCGCTTACCCCTCCTTCACAAAATCTTTTCACAGCGCCATTTTAAGAACACTTTTCGGTGTAAATTAATTCTTAACAATCACTTATAAAGACAACATCTGTTCGTTTCACTAATTAGGATAGTTTACATACATTCAAGTATCCACACTTCGGAATAGACGGCGCTATTCACACTAAGGATAATATTCAATTGTTAGTAGGGTAACCTTACCCCACCCTTCTAGCAAGTATAATTATGAACTCGCTTTGCTCTGAACCCACCGCGAAGTGAAAGTTCTAAGAGTTCCACTTGAACATAAAATACAACTCAAACTCGCACTTTTACACGGAAAATTCCCTAAATTCAAACACACACAAAATCCGTACAGGACTCTCACCTGTTTATAGAAATCATGCACCGTTAGCAAAATAACGACGTTATCCGTACAGGGCTCTCACCTGTTTATAGATATGAAACATGTACCCGTACAGGACTCTAACCTGTTTATAGATAATCATGCACCGACGTTAAATTTTACCCTTCACTCAAGCTCGGATATAACTAATACTCTCATCACAGTGAGTTTTATGGAAGGCGCTTTGTCCCTATTCTCATGCTGCTTTGATTTCTTAGAAAATCCTCACTATACAAGATTCAGACCTAGCCCTAAAACTGTGCTGCTCGGCGACAACACTATGGTACACGGCGATACCTCTTGTGATACTCGGCGATATCACTACAAACGAACAGATGGCTTGCGTGACTAATTTCTCGCCACACAATCTATACCGGTATAGCTTACAGATAGGCACGAAAAACGAACTTAACAAGTGTTAAAACATCAATCCTATTTGCATACCATGACGCAATCCTTAGCAACCAACATGTTACCTTGGTTACCCCTTAGCAACCATCAATTTCTGCTACCAGATAATTGATCCAGCGGGCTATAGAAAATATATCATAAACTACGCTACCTAATTTCATAACCTATAAACAAAATTCTAAACTATACATGGACCCATTCATGAACCTGATATATTTGGGCCTACTGAATCAGGTGGTCAAATAAATCTATATACACATTATTTACAACCTATAAACATTTTATACATTTGCAGAAAGAATATTGTCATTAGAATAAAACCCAAACATTTAAACGACCACCATAGGCGATATGATCTAGCTTAAAGGTAACCTATACTTCTAAATATCCAAGACCAGCTTGTTTGTCAAAAGTAAGATTTTATTTTCTAAATTATGGTATATAAGTTGTAAGTTTTATAAATGAAATTTATTTGCAATAAAGCAAGCATGATGGTAAGAAATATGGAAAAATACAATTTAAGCAATTTAATCAAATTTAAAGAAATTATATAAAGTTTAGCATTTCTAAAACCTATTTCCCTAACTGAGCTAAATAGACAGAAATTAAAGTAAAGTTCTTTGAGGATTCTTACGTGCTCCACGCAAAGTCCAGCAGAACATCACCCTCATCGGAAAGTCAGAAAGCAGCAGCCAGCCCAACCCTAAGGGCATGACTTTTTATACCTTTCTACGCTAACTAAACTAGCAAAGGAAAGTTTTCAGAAATACTCGACGTCCCATTGGCTGAAAGTGACAAGTGACATGTCACCCGATTCTTAAAAAGTTCCACAAAATCATGTCTTACAAAGACCATTGTCTCTTCCACGTGAAGCCAGAGGCTTCCTGCTATTGCAACTTTGTAACAGGTCATCCTCGCAGCTTCCATAGCTTTTCAGAGCAACTTCCGCGGATGCCAAGTTAAGGACTGACAAAAAGTTCACTTTCGACCTTGGCCATGTCCGACAGAATGATGTCAGCTCATCAGTTTTTGCTTTGTGAATGTAGCTTCAATAAACGTTTTAATTCAGAATGGGCGTCTCGTGACTTTCTGCAGAAATATGGATTAGCTCTTTTTGTGCGGCTCAAATAGTTAGGCCTCAAAAGCAGGCAACTTATGATTTCTAGTATAAAACAAACACAAGAAAGTATTAATGTAAGAAATAAAGTATATTCTGTATCCACCCCATGGTTTATTAAATAATTAACCCACCCGATTAATCAAAATGTTACCTAGCCATTGCAAACAAATAAAGCAGCGTTTATATTTACCAGTCTCCGTTTTTCTATGAGACCCATATGCACCTAGAATAGTAGAAATGACATCACACAGACAAGAAAAAGCAAAACAAGCACATGCTTATTTTAAGTATGCAGCAGTTAGTAATGACAAAAACGAAAACAATAAATTATTTTATTAATTTGCACGAACAAAAAGATGCAACAAATATGCACGTTTATGAGCACACATGTTAGTCCCCCCACGTGTAAAGTTTAATCTAGGTTGTATTAGCACGACATATCACAAATCATTAATAATTTTATTCATGTTATGGAAATGTGACTTTGCGAGTTTAAACAAAATTTTGTTTTCTATCTCGCTCCATCACCCTAACACAAGATGTTTATAATCAGAGTATCACAGACATCTGGGATAAACTGACCATTTGGAGGGATAAAGGCCTTTTGGTATGGGAGGAATACTATTAACTGAAAAAAGATCACCCCAAACTACTCATCCTCTACCTTTTACCCAAGCTACATAAAGACAACACCAAACCTCCAGGACGCCCTTTTGTTTCTTCCATTGGGAGCGTCAGAGAACACATATCCAAATATGTGGATCATTTCCTTAGGGACTTTGTCACACAGTTACCCAGCTATTTGACAGACACCAAAGATTTCCTCTGTAAAATTGAGAACCTGACATGGAATACTGAATTTCTGTTCTTGGTTTTAGATATGCAGTCATTATATAACATCATAGACCACAAAGACGGTTTAGCAGCATGAGAACATTTCCTTAGAAATAGACCACTCAGATACCGTGAACATACCAAAATGATCATTGAGATGATGGAATTTTGCCTATGTAATAACATCTTTGCCTTCAATGGCGCCCTCTACAGGCAAGTCAATAGTACTGCAATGGGTTCCTGCTTTGCTCCCAGTTTTGCTAATTTAGTCATGGGCTACTGGGAGCAAGAGATCTTTGCCTGCACCATCCTTAAGGAGGACTTCTAGAAGGTTATCATGTGGCTACGCTACATAGATGACTTGTTCATCATCTGGAGGGGTACGAAAGAAGATGCAGAAAGTTTCATAGTCAAACTTAATGCCAACAAATACAACATCTCCTTATCAGGCAGAATCAATGCTCAGAGAACAGAATCCCTTGATGTTTGTCTGGAAATTAAAGAAGGCAAATTGTGCACCACGTTGTTTTGAAAAGCCACAGCAGGGAACAGCGCCCTGCATGCCCTCAGCAGCCACCCCGAGGCTCTCAAATGGAGCATTCCTTATGGTGAACTGCTGAGGGCAAAAAGGAACTGCAATACCAGCGAAGCATACACAGAAGAAAGTTCAGACATCATTGAAAGATTCCGCAGTAGAGGGTACCCCAATTGGGTTCTAAACAAGGCTACTAAAAGGGCAGCCAGTGTAGAAAGAACTACAACACTGCAAGACAACTCAGAAGATTCTCCAGTAGATGAGAACGATACAACACACATAATCCTTACCTACACCTCTGATGCACAAAATATCAAACACATACTTACCAAACACTGGGAAATTCTGAAAACAGATACCATCCTGGGACCCAGCGTAACGATTAGACCCATGATTACATACAGGCGGAACAGGAATATTCGCGATTGGGTGGTTAGAAATGATATCACCCAGTACCCCACCAACACACAACATGGCCTCACAGGTTTCTATCCCTGTGGCCATTGTAAGGCTTGTAGGCACAGCAGGTACGTAGGTAACCTAGAATACAAAGGGAGAACTAAAAAGATTAACCAATTCCTGACATGTGGCACCAGTTTTGTAATCTATGCTATAGAATGTACCTGCCACCTATGGTATATTGGTAGCACGACCTGCGCAGTCAAAAAGAGGGTCCTTGAACATCTTAGGGCCATCACCAACCATGACCCTAAATACCCTGTTGCCCGCCATTTCGAAGAGAAACATTTCTCTAACATTTCAGATCTCAGCTACTTGATCCTCGAACACATTCCCAGACACCCTAGGGGAAGAATAGAGCTCTTGCTCTCAGACAGCGAGAATTACGCTATATATTAGATTTCCAAACAAAATTCCTGGGAGAATTAAACACCGATGAAGAACTAGCAATCCATTTAAGAGAAGGATCACATTAGCATTCTGAAATGTGTTTCTTGTGGTTGTATTTTTAGTGATTCCGAACTGTGTTTCCTTCTACTTTATATTTATGATCATCATCAGAACATGAGTATGTCCCTAGGAGACATACCACCCTAGCATATGTATGCCATTTATTGTTTTTAACCTTTATTAATACTGTTTCTATTTTGTTCTTGCAGGATAAAAAGAAGGGGTCCAACCACTAGTATTCACCTGCATGGGCGCACCTACCCTTTTACTCTGAGTTGACTATCACAACTGGCACACATATTCACCTGCAGTTCACTGGTAGGTGTACGATCCAGCTTTATACATACGTTGCACAATTTGGATAGCCAGGTGACTTTTGCCACTCTCTGCATCTCCGAGGACTTTCCTTACTCTGCCGAGACATTTCATAGGATTCATTTCCCTCAAACGTCCCTACTTAGCAGCCTTATCTACAAAAACAGATGTCCTTGTCAGCCGCACCACACTAGTGATCCTACATACAATAGAACTTACGTTATGTCACTCGTCCTCACATACGGCTGTTATTATATTAACTATAGTGTTTTTGAAACTTAGAGGATGCATGCACACTAGCACACCAACCGCTTAAACTGTGTTCAGACTGTGTCACGATATCCTAGTTTGTGCAGATACATGAACATATGTACTATTCTGTATGTACCAACCCATTAGAATACGTGTTGTGATATTTATCCAACGTCAGTGTCACATTAGCCGACGTCATGTGGGTCCCACTCTGTACTGATGCCTTTCCTGCCGTCTCACACGGCCACACATTAGATGGTTACACAATGTTGACACTATGATCCGCATACTGGCACTACTGCCATACATTTTGCATTGTAATTTTTGTATGTATTGTTTGCGGGTATATAGGTGCTATTAGGGCAGATGTATGTACATAATCCTGATCTTTATGCGCCAATCCACCTTGGCAATTATCAATTCAGGCACATAAGTACTAGATCTCAGTAGTCGATTGACATAGACATAATGTGATTTCACTGATAACTTGTTGGTATTACTATGATGTGTTTTATAATATATGTTTATTTTTAGACCACACCTTTCCAAGATGGCAGCCATTGCCGGTAGACTATCCGACATGTGCCGATCCGCCTGAGAAATAATGAATTCTGGCATAACATGTGTTAGTTATCAGCAGTCATTTGACATGAAAGAAATGTGATTTCTTTGACAGCATGCTGGTGTAACTATGATTTGTCGATTTTTGTTCTACCTTGTGACCACACCATTCCAATATGGCAGCCATTTTTGGTAGACACTGACATGACAGTCCTGTTTTCATTTCTATTGCTGTATCGAAAACTTTATCAGTAACTGCTTTCCATGTGCACTTCTACACGTGAACAAGGCTCTCGCCAAAACGCGTTGTGTGGAATAAGCCTGCAACACTAATCACGGATTTGTCTACCTTTCTTCCTGAGAGCGCATGAACATTGGTTTGTGACTTTGTGGAATTTAATTACCGGCTCGGCCGGAATATGCGCCAACCTTGCATGTGACTTTGTGGAATATATATAGCGCGTCACAAGGTTTTTGACTTAATAAACCTCGCTATTTTGGCTTAGGAGACCCGACTCCTTGTTTTACTCGAACTGAGTGATCGAAGGTACGCCGTTTGTTTATGGATATATATATATATGTATATATATATATATATATATATATTCCAAGATCCATCCTACTCTAACCAAGAAGAGGCATGTATACATGGCTGGTAGGAATGAGGCCATTTTATTGTATTCAGGTCTCCCACGGCCCCCCAACAAGGGAGAGACGCGTTTCGCCAACCCAGCAGGCTTTATCAATCTGTTTGGCGCCATATGAGTTGATCATTATATAGCCTTCCACTCTCATGCAGGCTTCAATAGATATAGAGAACAGACTGCACATATATAAAATTGTAACTGGCTAAAACAGGAAAAAGTATATCTAAAAGTGCATATTGCAACAAATCCATAAATATAATTATAATTATTAGCAGCGCAGTGCACAGCCATCCTATTTAGCCAAAACTGTCAACATTACAGAGAATATTTATAAAATAATTATAAGAGTGTGTTCTCTGCCCAGAGGATGAGCATATCGAAATAACGATCTCAAATGCTTAAGATGACAATTAGAAAAGTGGCGCCAAAACTCCCAAAAGATTATTAGCCCACTCAATCTTCAATTAATAAAACATATTGTGAAAACATGTGCTAATAGTAAAAAATGTTTGTGCGTGTATGTGGACCATACATCACTCCAACGCTAGGCAAAGCTACTTTCCCCAATTTTACAGATGCGGCCCACAAAACCAAATAAAGTGTAGCTCACAAATGTCGTGACAGCTTCAAACATATTAACAAAAGTGTGGGGCTCGTAATAGATCCATGGGGTTCAAAATACATGAGCATAATGCTCTCAGGACCATGACGTCAGTCACCAGATGATGTCTGCTATGGTAGTTGGACTACATGTCCGACAATACCCTCGTACAGTTTTGCTAAATCAAAATCCGAAGACCACAGTTAATGTTCCAATTCCACATATGGATGTCATCGACATGAGATCTGCAAGTAACTCAAAGAAATGTTTCTTAAAGGGACCGCTAAGTCAGAATCAAAAAGGCGTTTGTGAGTGAAAGTTCTCCAATGTCCACAAATCATAGTAGCACGTGAACTGACACAGTCATGGGCACAAATGCAAGGTCGGAGGAGACTGATGTGAATAAATTCAATATGCCACACCAACATCACCGCTTCTGCTTCAGCATCCACTGTGCCCAGTCACCAGAAAACCCGGTATCTTTGGCAAGGCATTTCTAGCCATGAAGCACAGACGTATGTGCAGTAAAACGGCCCGCTCCGCCATCTGAAATTCTACAGCTGTCATCCAATTCCATTTCCCGGCACGTTCTCTGGGGGCTCCACCAAATAGCACAAACATGCTGCTCCAAAGAAAAATGCGGTCAAAAGCAGAGCCACAAGCCAACTGGTGGTACATGTTCAGCGCAACCGCCAGCGCTGCAATTGAATTCCAAGATCCATCCTACTCCAACCAAGAAGAGGCATGTACACATGGCTGGTAGGAATAAGGCCAATTTATTGTATTCAGGTCTCCCACGACCCCCCAACAAGGGAGAGACGTGTTTCGCCTGCCAGCAGGCTTTATCAATCTGTTTGGTGCCATATGAGTTGATCATTATATAGCCCTCCCCTCTCATACAGGCTTCAATAGATATAGAGAACAGACTGCACATATATAAAATCGTAACTAGCTAAAACAGGAAAAAGTATATCTAAAAGTGGATATGCAACAAATCCATAAATATAATTATAATTATTAGGAGCGCAGTGCACAGCCATCCTATTTAGCCAAAACTGTCAACATTACAGAGAATATTTATAAGAGAATTATAAGAGTGTGTTCTCTGCCCAGAGGATGAGCATATCGAAATAACGATCTCAAATGCTTAAGATGACAATTAGAAAAGTGGTGCTAAAATATATATATATATATATATATATATATATATATATATATATATATATATATATATATATATATATATATATATATATATATATATATGAAAGAAGTTTCCTCCTCAGCTTGCTCTGCGCTCGCAGACACCGCCTCCACGCCAGCACAATGAACCAATCTTAGTTGATAAACGGCAAGCACACGGGTATCCAGTTGTAAAATTTTATTTCAACATCATCGTATATGGAATAATTGTATACCAATGTACACAATAGCTCTGAAGCTTCTATCTGATTTTCTGATTTTCTGATTTTTTGTCATGTATATAGTAACTGTATGAGAGACTCTTTATATCGTTATTTGATTCACAGTACCTGCCTTCTAGTATATTTTTTCACTATGAATTTAAGAAATATCGCAAATACTGTGTGATTCAGATCAAATGAATTGAAATTTGATTGGGAATAACGCATAGGTATAACATAGGAGTCTCCCATATATCTAGCTTTCCACTGTATATAAGATGCACTTGAATCACATTTGCTTCATTATTATATGTTGTAAATAATTGTACATGTTTTTCTGTCGTTGCATGCGACGCATCTCACTCCATGTATATTTTATCATTTCCACACCTTTTGAGCTAGGCCCATTATTTGGATGTTGGTTAGGAAGTGATTTATTTCTTCCTTCTTGGTGCACAGGTGATATGGACTATGTACTGTATATGGGGACATTAGCCGATCCACGGCTGTATGGTTTATGTCTATCCCATGACGTTTTATTGAAACGCCGCGCATGGAATAATGCGATTGCCCATCTGTGGGCTTTACCACGCAATTTGCTATTTTGTGTTACATACATCACACACTACAAGATGGCCGCATTTGTCCTTTGCGAGGCGTAAGTCCCCTTGTTCATGTCCATGCCTGACTGGAAGTGGGAGTGATTATGTTCTGTTTAAATTAATGTCGGAAACAAACACAGTGCATCACACACTGACGAAGGCAGACCGCCGAAACGCGTCTGTGTGCACCCCTCCGCTAAATAAAAACTAGCGCGTTTGCAACCTTCATCCTCGAGTGCTGTCATATTCTTTTTCCAGGATTGGGAAGGGTTTTGGAGCGTTAATATATATATATATATATATATATATATATATATATATATATATATATATATATATATGTGAAAGAAGTTTCCTCCTCAGCTTGCTCTGCGCTCGCAGACACCGCCTCCACGCCAGCACAATGAACCAATCTTAGTTGATAAACGGCAAGCACACGGGTATCCAGTTGTAAAATTTTATTTCAAACCCCCTTCACCCTTGACAGATGCGTTTCGCTATAAGCTTCGTCAGTGTCAGTTTTTGCCTCTCAAAAATCGCCATTTTAAACCCCACCTAGCATTTCATTTTTTCAACAACATAGATGATGGTAATCTTGGTAAACGTGGTGGCCATTTTGAAGTGTAGTGTTACACATATATTTCATTGATTATGACGGCGAATATAAAGTGCTCTAGTGCTAATTTGAAAACAATGACAGCAACAAACATTTCATTATTAACGTGCACACTTCATTACATTTAAATTTAACAAGTATTGTCATAGTCCCATCATTAAATGGTTCACATTAGATGTTTTCTAGATCTCTATTTTTACTATAATGGGGTGTATCCCCTAAGAAATTCTTTTAAAACCACAGGACTACATGACTTGTTTTAGGACTAGTTGTCTCGCCCTGTATGGGCTTAATTTCCACTCCTACTTGGAAAAAATATATCTCTAAGTTTATACAATGTTACGTCTTTAGGAGTTTTCAAGTATAGTCAAAATACTTTCTGTTACTGTTTTCCAGTTCTGAACCACGGGCGAGCAACTCTTCTTCATCTACAGGTGCACCCACATCTCCTCATCATTATTAAGACCCCACGGTGTCATTGTTTTGAGGTCAATGATGTACCTAGATTCTGCGATGCGGAGTGTCTTTTCCCTGTCCCCACCGCGCTCTAAGCGCCTGATTTGTTCTATGCAATAAAAACTGAGAAAATTCCTATCGCTTCCATGGAATTCGGAAAAATGATGAGCTACCGGATAGGATTTACCCTTATTCGCGATAGCTCTCATATAGTCTAGGATCCTCAGTTTTGTGGGGTTGATAGTGCTACCTATGTAACGTTTCTTACAAGGGCACTCTAAACAATAGAACGTATAATCAGAGTTGCAGTTAAGATGTTTCGTGATTCTTCTATTCTGTTTCTTATCTCCCGTTCTTCCTGGATATTCTTTAACTTTCCTACTATACTTGCAGGCGTTGCAGCGCAAGCACGGAAAGAACCCCTTTATACTGCTTGTGGCTGGGGATTTAGTTTGAGGGGAGAAGTGGCTGTGGATTAAGTGGTCTGATAGGGAATGGCATCGACGATAAGTTATCATCGGCCTATCTGACAAATGTTCCTTCAAGATGTTGTCTGTGTGTAAAATATGCCAGTTTTTCTTGAAGGAAAAAAAAAAATATATATATATATATCAAATCCAATGCTAGTGCACTCACACCAGCGATGCCTTTCCCTTGCCTCTCATGGCGGCGGTCCGCAGCGAGGCAGGCAAGCCTCAAAATATCAAAACAAAATGCTGTCTTCGTTTCTCACCAACACAGCAGCCACGGACACCAAGAAGGACTTTGAAGCAGCCAAATTTATTAATATACAGACAGAGTGGCAATCCGGCAACACTCAACGCGTTTCGGGACTTGCTCCCTGCGAGTCCCAAAACACGCTGAGTGTGTCCGTGGCTGCTGTGTTGGTGAGAAATGGTGTGTCCGTGGCTGCTGTGTTGGTGAGAAACGAAGACAGCGTTTGGTTTTGAGATATATATATATATATATATATATATATATATATATATATATATATATTCACTCAAAAAACTATACGTTTTAGTGGTGTTTTAGTTAGCTGGACATTTTACTCATCCAAAACCATTGAAATTGCTCCTATATAGTTAGTTGTACTAACTATATTTCGCGCACCCGCAATCCACTGCTGATGATGTCACATATTAGATCATTCATGACGTGGTCAGTGACATCACTGATGACATCTCAAATGACCTCACTGATGACATCACTGATGACATCATCCAGTGAATGTGGTTTGCTTTGTTATTTAAATATGCATTATATATATAGCAATTTGCATTGAAGAATAAGTGGATATATATAAATAAATATTTGGATGGAGGATTTAGTAGCAGTGTAATTGACTGTTTACTTGACCAATTTATAATGTCTCACTAAATATAGTGGATAGTGACTAAACTGTGTGAATATCTGTATCACTTTGTCAGTTGTTGTGTAAACTGATTCTACAGTTGGTTACTAGCTATGTGAAAGTCTATATTAGTTATTGATTAGTTAACTGAGTATTTGTATGGGAGTGTGAAAGTGTGTGTGGTTCGGTGAGGGGTGTGTGACTGTGTAAAGATGTGTGAATAGTTGATTCAGTAGATATATGAAGTTAAAACTACATGTTCTAACAGTTGTTTGGGTGAGTGAATCTCTTTATGGGTGTGGTGATGAGCAAATATATTTCTCAATGGTACATGTCCAACAAACTAGAAAAATAAAAGGCTGTGTATGTGTCAGTTGTTGTATATAAAGAAGTATACATAAGACACAATGATTGTGTGAGTGACTGTATGGATAACTGTATACTTGTAATAATGATTTTATAATTCACTAAGTATGACTTACTATCTAAATGAATAGAAGAAGTGGTGTTTGTATAAGTGTTTTGCTAAGTAAATATGTAAGTATGATCCATTGTTTGTATAAGTGAGTAGGATGACTTCATATGTGAATAGGATGCGTGCTGTTGTTTAATGTCGATATAGATGTATAAGTATTTTTGATAGTGTTCTATTGTTAATTGACAGCATGTATGAGTGAATCCATAGGTAAGTGATTAGATGTGTGTATACATCTATGAATCACTGAGTGGATTTTTAGATACTTGTATTGCTGTGACAATGGATTTAAATATGATACTCTGTATTTTACAAAGAGTGATGAAAAATTGTAATAGTGTATGAAAAGGTGTATGTGATTGTCACGTGGATGATGTCATCAGTGATGTCCTCAGTGATGTCATCAGTGATGTCATTTGAGATGTCATCAGTGATGTCACTGACCATGTCATTAATGATCTAATATGTGATATCATCAGCAGTGGATTGGGGGTGCGCGAAATATAGTTAGTACAACTAACTATATAGGAGCAATTTCAATGGTTTTGTATGAGTAAAATGTCCAGCTAACTAAAACACCACTAAAACTTATAGTTTTTTGAGTGAATTTCAAAGGTTTTTTAAAAGCTAATTCCTAACTATATAACTCCTGAAACCTATGGTTTTTTCAGTGAATTTCAAAGGTTTTTTAAAATGCTAATTCCTAACTATATAAGGCCTGAAACCTATGGTTTTTCAGTGAATTTCAATGTTTTTTTAAATGCTAATTCCTAACTATATAAGGCCTGAAACCTATGGTTTTTTCAGTGAATTCGCAAGGTTTTTTAAATGCTAATTCCTAACTATATAAGGCCTGAAACCTATGGTTTTTTCAGTGAATTGCAAAGGTTTTTTAAATGCTAATTCCTAACTATATAAGGCATGCAACCTATGGTTTTTTCAGTGAATTTCAAAGGTTTTTTAAATGCTAATTCTATTAGCGGATAACATTTAAATATATTAATATCCTAGTGGGACCACCTGAGCAGCCCCAAGGGGTCAGGGTGTTTCTACCCTGCCCCCTTTTTGTGTTCTACACGTTTGTTTTTCTGCTTTCTTGTGCCTAATTCCTAACTATATAAGGCCTGAAACCTATGTTTCTTTCAGTGAATTTAGGTGTGCCATACTTTTGTCATAAGTAAGACTGTTAGCGATCTAGTTGTTCTTTAGAACACTCTGGGACATTGTGTCATTGGGCTACAGTTGGGCTACATCTGGCTGATATTTGGGCTACATTTGTTTTTTTTGTCTCTGGTGGCCATCTTTGGGCTACATTGGGCTACATTGGGCCCAATGTAGCCCAATATATATTTTTTCAAAGTTAATTTTCGTAAAAACCACTGGAGCATATATCTTGAGACATTGCAAAAGGCACATCGGGCTACCAGTCCCTACAATTTTGCCAAGTTTAGTGGAAAACCATTCAGCCGTTCGGGCTAAACGTGAGTCCAACCGCCCTATGGAAATTAACATGGGGAAAACACGTTTTGGGACCCCCCTTTAATCTCGGCCCCCGCTTGACGGATCCCCCCCAAACTTTCAGGGAAGGACCGGAGCGCTGCGAGGCAAAGTTAAGGAAAAGTTCAGGAAGATTCCTCAACCGGCGCCAAAGTTATTCCCAATAGAATGTTGCAATTTCCCTATGGAAAACAATCCTAACTATATATACCTACTGCTATCGCCAGTAGGTAATATATATATGTATATATATATATATATATAATATATATATATATATATATATAATATATATATATTTATAAATGTCTACCACACTTCACACGAACAATGGGTGTCACTGGTGAAATACTTACTTGGTACTTTATTTACAGATTCACCAACAGGTGCATTTCGGCTTCACAGCTTTGTAAATATATATTCATTGACACAACCAATGGTTATGGGGACGTCATAGTTAGGAAATAGAATTAGGAAAATACATAGAAATTCACAGAAGTAAACAAAAGCTATAGGAATGTTATAATTAGGCTCACAATTTATACACACAAAACCATAGACATTCTGCAGGTATAGTTTGAGTTATCAGAAGAAACTATCACTCATGCCCTAAGTTAACTATAACTCGTGCCCCTGCCATGAACAGTTTTCTCACCAATAATTTTATTACAAATGTTGTAGTGATAGTATGAATTATGTCATAGAAGATGTCTTGAGTGAAGTAATATGTGGCGTAATTAGGAATGCATTGCAAGATCATGATTAATAGTTACCTTAAGGTACAAGTTATATTTTCTCCAATTAACTATCTTCTCTCTTTCTTAATCTGCTGAGATCTGTTCTCTAAATGAAGGACTTCTTACCAGGTAGGTGAAATGCTGAATCTGGTTCTGCATATCCATGTTCTCATTGCGTATGTAGAAAGTCACCTGCAGGTTTCTCCCAGGTATCACCTCTGTTTGCGGGATACTGATGTGTAGATAATTCTTAAAGATTCCGTGCCCTTTGTATGCATTGGCCACCATGGACACAGATGCTTGACGGTCTTCTGGGAGGTTTATGTCTGCGGTGTTTACCTGAAATAAAGAACACAGAGATCTCTATCTTCTGTGAATATATGTGATTAAAGGGTCTGATCTTGGATTTTAGGACATTTCGGACTCTATTTTAAAATCATGCTAAGAGTGTCAATTAGAGAAAACATTAAACAATTCATCAGCCAAACATTGGTGAATGTCCCATCCGCCATCCTCTCTATTGCCCAACCTCATTTAGAGTGCGGGGTAATGATCCACCATCAGGAAAACCCAATTTGTGGACCGAACAGCAACTTCCAAGGTGCATCTCTATTAAGCATGACCCCGTCAATGGCATTGTTGCTTGGCCAACAATCTGAACCATGGCAGTCCCAGACCAAAAAGACATGTCCCCTGCATCATTGGTAAAAGCTCATAAAGTATGGGGAACATCAGTTATTGACATGATAGACCCCCCCTCTTTGGGTGTCTGTCTCAGTAAATAACTTGATGTTTGTCATCATGTTTTTCCCTTGAAGCATCTCCTGCCACAAATGAAGTAAATATGTCTCCCAAACGTACCAACAACTGGATTACTTTTAAAGTGGTGGGCTGGCTGTTACTGAGGTTACAGAAATGCTGCATTTATTACACCAATCATATGGTGGTCAGTCCACCAAATTTTAAAAGAACGCCATGGTCTTCCTTATGTTATTTCAATTTTCATTATTGCAACATAGAAGATACATCTGTAATTACAATCGACTCTATTAAAATGTTGTCATGGGAAATTCTCCATATCTACATAGATTTGTTTAGGTTTTTTTCCCAATGAGTGACAGCAGTGGAATAGTAATTGTAAGTTTTGAGTCAACAGTGAAACCAAAGGAGCTTGTTCCTTCAAAGGCCCTATTAAGACTGTCCTGGCCAGGGAAATGGAATTTAACAGCTGTGATAATGATCACATATTCTGAGTTCACTAATGGAGTTTGGTGCTTACCGTACCAATATATGGGTCTGTAGGAAAACTGCACGAGCACAGTGTTAGCAGCAAAAACTATCACTGCACAACTTCAGGTCTTTATCGCTACAGTGGTATCACCCAAGCTGTTTCTCAGAAGATATAGAACTATACGACTCTACCTTAATTAATCAGATCAACTGTCCAACTCTTACACTGGGTAGTTTCCTGATCTGATGCACAAAGACAACATCCTAATATCAAGAAACACCAGAATTGTATGTAGTGCCTTTGATCTGTTTGCCCCATCTTTAGATGCTCTTGTAACCCCGATCTTTACTCTAGAAATCTGATTACCACTCAGGTTGAGGTTTATCTGTCGGTGAGGGAATCCTAGACCCAAATTTCCAGCCAGTGAAATCATGAGGATTGACTTCAAGTGCGCCCAGCATTTGCTTCAAACCTCTGCCCACACATCTCTTAGAGCATGAGGGGAAATATGGAATGCTTCCGCTGCCTGGCATTAGGTTCTTCTGCTGCCTGACACCCTCCCCATCCTAAGAAGAGCCTCCCCTAGTCCCATTTTTTACCTGTTCAAGGAAGGTTGTAAATGGGAGTCAATTTGCCCTCTCAATTGGGACTCCGTGTTTGGATTGTCAATTTCGTGTCCCTGTGTTAACAACTCAGAATAGCCAGATTTAGGGGCTGGAATAACCGCCATCCTGTAGTCCCACATCTAAATCTAATTCACTTGTAATTGGAGCCTTACTGTGCCTTGAAACTGCTGTAGAGAATCTATGAGTTGTGCACTGCTTTACAAACAACACCAAAAAATTAATCTTGTGGCTGAAATATAACACTAGACTTGTGCTTCCCCGGCAAGGCATCTTCCATAGATTCACATGTGTAGAGTCACACTATTCCCTAGCATCAGCAACTCTGTGTTATGACTCACCCCAGCACATGAACCTGTTTAGCTGCCTCTACTGGAGGTTATGGTCAGCGATACATTATTTGCTGCATCAGTTCCCTGGGGCACCTACTGTGATTGGTAGCTGAGAGGAATCTGGCATTGTGTTGAGATTTAGTGCTGCGGTCCCATCTTCTTGTGTTATGAAGGAGTACCCTGGCGGGGTAGCTGTCTTCAGCTGGACAGATGCAGCCGGGGACCCGTCAGGATGCATCACCGATACCTGACAATAAAAAGAGAGTCACTTAGACACTAAGAAGAGTGCAGTTTGAGCCATTCAGAATAGTTACCCTTGCAACAAGAAATAAAAGTAGTTTATGGAACCCGAGTGACTGTGCATGCTGACATCACTGGGCGTAAATCTTCACCACCATCTTTTATGGCGGAGAATACAGAGAAAACTAAAAAGGATTTGATTACCCATCATGAGATGTCCAGTAAGGATCTTCACTCAGCCCCACCCTCTTCAACGTCTACATGAAACCTCTCGCAGCCATCGCACGCCAGCACAACCTCAACATCATCTCTTACGCCGACGACACCCAGCTGATCCTCTCCCTCACCAGAGACCCCGACACCGCCAGAACCTGCCTACACGAAGGATTGAAAGACGTCGCCGAGTGGATGAAGGACAGCCGCCTGAAACTGAACTCGGACAAGACAGAAGTCCTCATCCTGGGATCTTCACCCTCCGCCTGGGATGACTCCTGGTGGCCCCCAGCCCTGGGCACCGCACCCAAGCCAACCGACCATGCACGCAACCTGGGCTTCATCCTGGACCCCTCCCTCTCGATGACCAGACAAGTCAACGCCGTCTCCTCATCGTGCTTCAATACCCTGCGTATGCTTCGCAAGATCTTCCGCTGGATCCCGACCGAGACCAGGAAGACTGTCACCCAGGCACTCGTCACCAGCCGACTGGACTACGGAAACGCCCTCTACGCCGGAACCACAGGCAAGCTACAGAAAAGACTCCAGCGCATCCAGAACGCCTCCGCCCGACTCATCCTGGATGTCCCCCGATGCAGCCACATCTCCAGCCACCTGAGGAACCTGCACTGGCTCCCCGTCGACAAGAGGATCACGTTCCGGCCCCTCACCCACGCACACAAGTCTCTCCACGACCTGGGCCCCAAGTACCTCAACGACCGCCTGAGCTTCTACACGCCCACCCGCCAGCTACGGTCCACCAGCCTCGCCCTCGCAGCCGTACCACGCATCCAAAGAGCCACCGCCGGAGGAAGATCCTTCTCTTACCTGGCTGCCAAGACTTAACTACCTCCCCGTCCACCTTCGGCTGACCCAGGACCATCTCGCCTTCAGGAAACAACTCAAGACCTGGCGGTTCGAGCAGTAGCATTCCCCTCCCCCCAAGCGCCTTGAGACCCTCCCGGGTGAGTAGTGCGCTATATAAATGGTATGATTGATTGATTGATTAAGAACTTTTTTTATTTTAAAACTCTATTTTCCATTTCCATAATACAAAAAGTCACAGCATTCTTATATTTAGTACACTGCCCCACTGCAGTAAGTAACTCCACATTTAATCATACAATGAACATTGAATACATTTGCCGAGATTGTCACCCCCACCCTCCAAATGGCTTTGCATCTGTAACTGCCTATCTATGTAACCAGAACACCCAGGCAATGCTTTCCAACCCCACAATAATCATCTGTAATCTGAGAAGGTCAAGTTTCCCCCCTAAAATGAAATATACATAACAATGGGTGCATCTGAGAGGCGTACGCCCACCCTGTAGTGTGCCACCCCACTTCTGTGGGGGCCAGCCCGACCATAGGTTGTGAAGTGGGGGTGGTGTTAATGTCCACTAAATAGGCTTTGAAGGGGCCCCAAATATCCCTTGGATGTGACGCTGCAGGTATGGTGGCCGCGTACAGATTGCTCTTCATCTTACAGTAGGCTAAACTCTGGAGCCAGACCTTTGTCGTGGGAGGGGCCATGCAGCCTCATTTACGAGCAATCTTTCGCTTGGCAAGCAGGAAGGCCATTGTAGTCAATTTATGAATGGGCTTAGGGAAGCTTAGTACCCAGTAAGATCTTTAGATATTTCTTAACTTCCAAAGTGTGCCCTGTTGACCCGCTCAGTCTCATATGCATTATTAAAATGAGGGGCAGATAGACAGCAGTTCTTTCAGTGCTTTAAATGGGCAAGTATTGTCTGGTACTCACTACCTGCACTTCTTTGAGTTAAAAGGAAGAGTACCTGCACTTCTCAGCACTGCTGCAATGCATTTAATGGGAGAATAACGACACTTCTCAGGACCAAACTGGTACTGTGGATATTTAGTACCAGCCCTTCAATATTTCCATTTAAAGCAATGCTGGCTACGTTACCTCTTCTTTTCACTAGGGGAATCTAATTACTGAATCTGAAGGCATTTGTAAGATTTTACTTCTTGTTTAGTTTTTTATAGCTTGGTAATTAATTCACATTTTACAAAGGTACATCTATGGGAAACAACACAATTATGTTCACTATCGGATGATACAGTAGCAGAAAATGTTGCTGTACAGGGAGCTATGTAAAATACTCTCTGTAGAGAATGTTCAATGTGAACATTGGACAAAAATGGGTTTCTTGTTCCCATCTCAGCTTATCGAGATGAAACCATTTTCCTTGCTATTTTTTGTTTGCAGAGACTCTGGCAAACAATTGCTTGAAGAATCTTTAAGATATCAATATAATTTTGGTAAATATCTGCTTTCTTGCTTTCCTGTTGAGCTTGGTCCCATCCTTGACCAATATGGCCATCATTACAAGTGGGCTGTTCCCGGAATTTCCGTTCCTCAGAGTTATTTCTCTTGGACGTCTCATAGTTGTGAAGGGGGTGGCAATAACAGTTGTTACAGCAAATGGAAGGGATCAAAATGCCATTGACGATTCTTACAATGGAGACCAGAAAATTGAGGTTCTGTTGAGACTTGATAGAGACTGTTTCTTCTACAGTTCATATGCTTTATGAAATCACCCACCCTGTTATTGATTTACAGTATATACACTTTTTTACCTTTGCATGGATGCACTTTTTGTTCACCATCTGCACTGAGCACAGCAGTGTTTATTCTGCACAATGGATTCTTGTGACAACGTATAGTATGATGAACCATTTTATGTCTGCAATAATTGATTCTAGAGATAATTTACTATACCCAAAAATGATATTGCTATATCACATGTTAACCCTGCATTGATCCTAAAATGGAAATTAATTGGCCATTAGAAATGAAGGCCTAACAAGGGTCCATTTGGAGAGAATGGGTGGAATTTCTGTCCTAAGGAAATTCTTTCTAACACTAGAAATATCTTTCCCAGTATGCAAACAGCAATGGGTAAAGTTGGAGAAATGATCATCCGTGTAAATAAAATTCTCCCCTCCTTGATAGCTATTTAAAAAATTATCACCGATATGAATGTTTACATACATTATCTAACATTTAAAAATGTTGATTTTTTGTGTTGATAATGAACTTTTAACATTTCTTTTGCAAAAATCGAAACTTTTTGAAAAATAAATGAAAATGTCTGCCAGTTGTCAGGAAAAAGTGCTAACTTTTCTAAAATGTCAAAACAGCTTTTACCATTTCAAAAAATTAAAACAACAAACAAGTCTTGTTTCTAACACATGCAGAACTAACTTTTATTTCTTTTGACAAATCACTATGAATTTTTTCTAAAGGCTTGCCTTTTTACTACAAATATTTTAAACATTAAGACAGTTGTTTCTAAACAAAATAGAACTCAGTCACAAGTTTTTATTAAATGTTTCATTTGTATAACCTAAAAACAAATGTCATGTTTGTTATGAAATCAAGTGAATATCATAAACATTAGTGAAACAATGTCATCATTTTAAACAGTAAAACCTATATTTAACAACTTTTAGACTTTAATTCTGCATAATATGCTACCCTGGAACAGCTTCTTTAAATTCCTTTTATTTATTTACTCATTTTAAAACATAAAATAAATAAAACATGGAACAGTCGTCTGACAAAAACCTGAATCTGCCACTGGCTCTGAAGATTCCCAGAATGTCCAGCACTAAGAATACTGTTCTGTGACAAATCTATTCACCGTATTTGAAAGTCTTCTACTTTGCTTCATCACTTGAATATTTTTTCCTTGTTTTGAATTAAAAAAATATCTAATGTACGCATGCTAGTAGTTTTGTAAGGTCATGCTCTTCCCTCTCAAACTATTGGTTCAGTTTGATTGGTGACATCAGGTACCAATAGATGTCTTCTTGTCTTCTGAACATTCACATCACTGCATCCATGTATGAAAAATGGATGCATTCCAAGGTTACTGGTGAAAACTAGTTGGCAAATACCATTAGCAACTCCTGCTCTTGGAGAGTCAGGTCATCACAAACCAAACATTGCTGTTCCCTCCGGACTTTGGGCTAATTGTGAGTCGAGAAAACATTTGCCCATTGAGAAAGTGACAATAATGAAACACCTCCCTCGATCACACACCTCCGATGTGAGTGGCAATAACCCTTGCACAACTCGTTTCCCTCACCACTCTCCTCCATAAGATTTGTGTTCAGTGGCACACACTTGGCAAGGCAACATATGTGGTGTGGATTTTGTTTTGATAACCTCTTGTCTTACTTGTTCATGAACCTTAGGTAGCAGATAACTAACATTTTGAGGTGTTGTAGAAGATTTTTACATTTCCTGGTTAGATAACATTGACCTCTTCACATTTGAAGTTGAAAGCAGCCTTTGAATTTCAGACTCAAATTCACATGGATCAGAACATATTTCATTTGTATTTGACCTCAGCAGGCACCTTTGTCTTTCAAGGGGTATTGTGTATTTACCATGATATCCTTGGCAAAGGCATGTCTGAGATATTCCCTCCATCGTTAACCCATCTGTTTCCAATGCAAGAGGACACCTGACTCTGATTGTTGTTTGTGTGAGTCACAGCAGAGGCAATTGAGCTCATCAGCATTACCAAAATCATAAAAAAAGAAAATGGAAACTAATTGGAGAAAAGGTAGATCCTTCCGTAAATCTAACTGCTAGTTAGATTATTATTCTGTGTAGGCTTGACTAATAAAACTGGGATAAAGTGATGAAGCTACTCATTGAATTCTTACCCGGCTAGAAGAATCCTGAAGTTCACCCACTGGTGCAAGATGACCTGGCAGATTGTACCCATGTGGTAAGGGCCCCTTAAAAGTTTGTTGCCAGGGAGATGGAACACCAAGTATGTATTAATAGACATTCTTCTTGTTTGATATCAGTTGTGTCGGAGAGAATCATTTAACACATGTTTGTGCATTTTTGCTTTTTGGCAGCTGAGTGAGTAAACAGAGATACATCAAAATGGGAACTGAAATGGCCCAGTGTGATGGGGGCAAGTAATATCAAAAAACAGGACAAAGTACAAAAGTTTGTGTTCCCAGAGGTAGGACCCATATGCTAAAGTTCCTGAAAACCACTGCCAATCCCATGGCTCAAACTCCCATGACCAGCAGCAACACCAGTTTTCTAGATGATATGGAATAGGTTTAATGACTTTCAGGAGAACCCCCAGCCTTATGGTTTCTTCTGTATGATGTAAAGTTGTCACCCAATGAAGCATGGGCACACAATCTCTTAAAGTATTAACACCAAGGGGTTGGTAACACTTCAGGGGGCACGTCAAGAAACAAACAGATACTTCTTACTTTTGTTAAAAAAAGGACATAACAACGAAATGATGTTCAGAAGGCACTAACAGCTGCGAGGTACGGCAAAAAACAGAGGTACTTATTACCCAGAAATTCAAAGATATAATCCACACATCAAGAAGACAGTTTTGGGGGGACTCCACAACATGGCTGCACTCATGCACTAGCTGAGCTCCTGTGATGCCTGCACCTCCATCCAACACAATCCTGCCTTCAATGGACCTCATGGCTTCCTGCCTGTAATGAAAGATGCAGCTCAGACGCTAGTGTCAGTGGGGCTGCTCTGACTGCCTGATATTGAGTGAGTCCACAGCACATGTAGCCGGCCTCAGAGTGAGATCGACCCACCCAAGCAAAATGGTGGCCTGAAGCGGACTTACCCCGGCACTAACCCAGAGGTGCTTTGTGGGTGGGCTGTGATACCATGGGCTGAGTGGCATAGGGGATGTGTCCTGGTAGGAGTGGAACTCCCCACCAGGGCCTTGAGAGCAGTGAGCGTAGAGTCACAAAACAGCTGACATCTGGGAGTGAGGACTTTGATACCAATAGAGTCCTGAACCGGATCCATTAAAGAAATAGGAGTACTGACTCACCAGCAGTGCCTGAAGTCTCTGAGAGAAGGCCCGAGAAGTCTGATTGCAGACTAATGTAGAAGGTGTCCTGGAGGACAGCAGCTGCAGCATGGAAGAGGAGAGGGATGGACTGCCCAATTCTTGCCCTCCTGCCTCTGCCACCAGTTGAAGGTGTGGCCACTAGGTTGAGGCTTGGGGTGACAACATAGAGTGTGTCGTACAGCTGAGGATGGTACATCTGGTAGCAGCCCTGTTTGCCATGCTTACTTGTGGTCCAGCAGGGAGCTGTGGTTGGAACCATCCTACCAGAAATATTCTGGGCATGTGATCATCTGTGAGTACCGCCTGCCCTTTACCCCTGCCTTAGACAACTGCCCTGCTGACTGGGTCAGCATCTTGAGGAACACCTAGTGGAAGGCCCTTGCCCCCACAGAAACAATGGCATTCTGCAGCATCATGGAGACCTAAATGTGGTGGTACTTGCTCCTCCCTCTAGCCCTGCACGGCTGCGGTTGGCACATTGGATGTTAAAGCATTGGCCAAGACCATCACATGCAGCCCACAGAACAAACCAAAATCGACAATACACAGGGGTGCTCAAGAAGTAGGAGGATGAAAGACCCACAGACGGGGGTGGTGAAGACCTCCCAGCTGCATCCAAACCCTCAGGTGCTCAAACACTGGCTATGATAGATAAGTCCAAGCACACAATGAAAACTAAAATCAACACCCTAGCCTAAGAAATGAACCTGGTGCTCACAGACCAGTTAGAGGTTAATGAGTGCTCACTGGTGACAGTGAAAAAAGCTAACCTGAGAATGGTGTTGTGGATGGTGGCAGACCTTGCTCTATGCCTATAGGATAATTCCGAGGACCTTGAGGGTAGATCACGGAGGAGCAATCTCAGATTAGTTGGGTTTAGGGAAAGGGCAGATGGAACTACCCCTTAACTGTTCCTTGAGCATTGGATCGAAAATGTTGTGAAACCATCAGGCCTGTTGTCGATGTTTGTGATGGAGTGCATAGAGCGCTGGCACTAGTGCTACACTAGGAGCTTCCCTGCGGGCACTCATTGCAAATGTCCTGTACTACACAGATCAGAATATGATCCTACAGACAGTATGAGTAGGCAGAGAGCCCCATTATGAAAACACTGCCATCTGTATTTTCCATGATACAATGGACTTATTTACAAAGGGACTTACTACTTGTAAAGCAGCATCCCAGTACTCATGGTGGAATCTCTGCACTCATGGCAAAATCTCTGCACTGAGCACTGCAGTGCATGATTCTACCCCGATTGTGGAGATCTCACCATGAGTGCGGGGATTCACACTTGTAACTTTATGAGCCATAAGTCCATTTGTAAATCTGGCCCAAAGGGTGCATTAGTCTGGCAAGACCTTTGTGGTAGTGAAACAAAAACTGAAAGTCATCAATCTGATGTACATGCTGCTTTTCCCTGCCACCCTAAAGGTCCCACCCAACTGCAAGTTGCACTTCTCCGGGTTCCTGAGGAGGTCTGGGAGTAGCTGAAGCTGTATGGAGAGAAGATGCAGAATCAACAATGGGGAGAGCGGACCATTACCGGAGAATAGTCCGAGAACGTGAAAGGTGGATGGTAAACATGGGCGTAAAATCCGTTCCGCTCGCGGAATTTGTGAATTTTTGACAAATTCGCGTTCCGCGAATCCCGCGAATTTGTCAAAAAATTAGCAATTCGCAAGCTTGCGGATTTTTTTGCTTGGTCACGAGACTTTTTGTCCGCGAGCACGCAAAAACAGACGCGAACACTCAATTGCACAATGGAAGCATGCAACTAGCCCATGTATGACCGCATGGGTAACCTCGCGGTAGCCGTGCTGAAAAAATCCCGCGAACACGCAAAAAGCCCCGCGAACACGCAAAAAGCCCCGTGAACACGCAAAAAAATTCCACATTTTCTGATTTTGCGGACCGCGAATTCGCACATTTCGCCCATACTTAGTGGATGGACCCACAACAGATTCCAGCAAGCAGCGCCTCCTTGATAGGACCACTAGTGGTCTGCGCAGATCGTATTCTGGCCATAGAAAAACAAACAGAGACACCTAACGAGGAGAGTACACTGGAGAGATTGCCTCCTTATCAAGAGTTGGAGGCCACAGAACGAGCCCCAGAAATAGACATCATAATGTTCATTAGAGATGTCATGGGAGATCATCGAGCTGTTGAGTTGCTTTGGGAGGTGGTGGACGATTGTAATTGGGCCTGTGGGGTACCATGGGAAGGGAACAAAGGAAATGGTCCGGAGTGCGATTGATACAGAGGCCCTGCGCTGGCAGTGGCCGGTTGGCAATCTCCCTTTTTGCCCCAAAAAACTGAAAATATATGCCCTTCTAAAGGCCTGGCCTCCCCTGTCTTCCCATTTATTTCACAACAAGCTACATTACACCATGGTTACCTTGTGCCAGTTGACACAATTGAACCTTGAGCTACACACTCTGCTGTTTGGAGTGAGATAGGGATGCACCAGTATGTTTTGACGCAAGGTGTTTTACCCAAGGTGAGGGAAGGGAGTTGTGGGTATGTTCTTATGTATGCACCACACTCTGGACCACATAATACAGGAGATGAGCAACTCCTGTCACAGCAGTTTCTCAGAATGTCAGATGATGGAGGGTGGGAGCCACTGTGACCCCTGACTAACACAGACTTACAACAAAGACAATCTACTTCAAATATGCATGGGCGGTACTTAATTGCATTTGGATGGAGGGATGGAGTGGAGGTATGCCTTTTGAATACATGAGCCCTGATCATTCATAACAAGAGTTTCTTTGATGCGCTCTACCATGCCCTACTCCTCTACATTGATCTGCTCTTACTTTAGGCTGGCTTCTTCAACTGCATCCTAAAGGGTGCTTTCGATTGACAACCACCTGGGCTTCACACCAATCCAAAATGAATATGGAGCTAGCAGCTATCACAGAAAGGCTGAACTGCATAGATATGTTGTGTGCCTTTCACCCTATGGAAAAGCATTACTTCTGTCACTCACTTACACATAATACTTGTAGCCTGCTGGACCACATCCTAGTGATTGAAGGACTTGGCCCTGAATGCAAGATGCCCACTACCTTGATAGATTTTTTTAGACCACTTCCAGGTGGTCATCAGTTATGAGAGTGGCAACCAGCAAATGCAGGAGTTGATGCTACAGCTAGAGGCCTTAGTGGACACAACCTTACGAATGACTATACAGGACTGATGGGAAAGATAACTTGATGATAAGTGGGGTCTACGGAGGCCAGAGGCATAGAAAGGGAGGCTTTGAAAGTGGTCCTCAGGGAGGTATGCCTGTCTAGGACCTATAGCATCAGACAACATGTACAGCACACCGTAGCGAGACAGGGAACGCAATTAGCACACTTATAGGTGAGAAAGAGGGATCAGGGTGACCTTGCCCGCACTGAGCTGAAACTCGGGCAGGAGATAGCAGAGACATGGGATTCCCTAGCAGGCAAACATCCTGGGAATATAGACACATGTTGCACCAGGAGAGAGATGCACCTGGCAGGCTCCTTTCATGCTTCTCAAATCAGAAACCTTCCATACCATAAATGCTGTCACAAAACAGATCATACAGAACTACAGCTGTCACAGAGGCAAGCATAAGTGGTACCCTGGTGGCCTACTTGGCCAGCCTTTATAAACAGCCAGAACCAGCAACAATTAAACCGATCTGGGCATTCCTGGATCCTTATGAACTCCTGTGACTTTCTTATAGACTGAGAAATCACTAAAGAGGAGAGATTCGAACTCTGCCTCAGGCAAGAACCTGGGAGGTGATTAATTTCCTGCAGAATTGTATCCGGCGTATATAGACACACTGGCACGAAACATGCTGGCTATGTACCTAAAGGCCAAAGGGAATAACTGCCTGCCTAACTCCATGAGAGAGACTACTATAGTCTTGGTCCCTAAACCTGACAAAGATCCCACAGACCTTGCAGACACAGGCCACTATCCATGTTAAATATGGATAGGAAAATCCTTTCCAAAATTCTGGCTAACCGCCTCCATCCACAGTGAAGGAGGATTCGTGCATGAGGACCAATGTGGGTTGATCCCGGGTCGGAACACACATATGAACATATGGTGAATGTATCATGTAATGGCAGCTGTGGATGACTCAGATGAGGAGAGTGCCCTAGTGGCACTCAACATTGAAAAGGCATTTGCTTTGTTAATATGGAAATGGATGCATTTATCAATGAAAATGACATATCATCCTTATTAGCAGATTTTCCCGTTGTGAACTATACATCAACCTCGACTCAGAAAAATTTAGTCAAACAGGCCCACAGACCAAGGCTTGGGATTGCTGATTGATAGGTCACAGGTGGGAGGGTATGTAGCTGGCAAACTTATGCTATGGCAGGAAACTCTTGATCAATCCCACAGAGAGGCGCAGTGACATTACAAAGGGTAAAGGAAGAATGCCCAAGTAAAGCATACTTGGCTGGAGGGAGTACGCATGTTCCTTAAAACACAACGAAAATCAAATGCCACATGAGTTAGGAACACATAGCCGATCAGGACCTAGCCCACGTAGTGATCACGCGCTCCCAATGCTGGACCTATGGACATGTATCCACTGGCCACATTGTTTCCACACGCGGTAGAATCCACCTGTTGTGACCTTTAGATAATTAATTTATAACTGCAAAGGCAGCAACCAACATTCCTCACCATATATGGTACGCTGGAAACTTTTACAACCTACTACATTTTGTATATAAGAAGGATACCTACAGACTGTAAACTGAGACAGTCCTCAGACCCAGTGCCTGTAACATTTCTCCCGGTCATATTGTTTAATTAAACAAGTTGTTCCTGTTTTGCCAAATGCCTCTTGTCTTCTGTTTTTTTAAGGGATTTCAAATGCAAGCAACAGATTTACTTGGCTGGGAATATATGTTTGCGGTCCTCAAGAAAATAGGATTCAGGGGGACCTAGCTTTAATGGGTGGGACTATTGTAAAGAGACCAGTTTGCTAGGGTCCACGCTGAGTGACTATTGACTTGCATGCTGCTAGTTGAGAGACCAATGAGACAGGGATACCCGCTATCATCACTCCTGTTCACTGCAGCAATGGAGCCTCAGGTGATCTGGCTGAGATGAAATATTCAACCCTGTGCTGGGCGAGTCTGCAACGGAGTACACGTGGTATCCATGTATGCAGATGATGCACTGGCTTAAGTAACGCACCCTTGAGAAAAGGTCCCAAAGCTTCTGATGGGGCTCGCTGTATTTGTAGAGATGTTGGGCTGCATATCAACAAGCAAAAAATGACAGATTCCCAGTGGCAGGACTAGTGACAAGGCGGGCATGGTACTCTCTGACCTTGGTCTCCAGTGGTAATGATCAAAGTTCAGATACCTGAGGACATGTGCTACATACTCTGAAGCAACCTGCTATGCATGTAATCGGGGCAAAACCTTGCATGGTCTGAAAGCCTTAGTACGATTCAGGGGAATGCTGCCACTCTCTGTAATGGGTAGAGAAGCCCTAGTGAAAATGGTCCTGCTTTGTCCCTGCCTCTACATGGTCAAAACCTCGGTCAATACAATTGGGAGTCTGTCTTCCGGGAGATATAGAGAAAGTGGGTATCCAGTACATTGAGGTCTGTTCAAAAACATCAACCTAACTTGTGTAATGGACTTTACAGCATCAACGTATTTGAATTTTGTTTTATAGATAACACTGGAGAAATTTTTTATGTATGTTGAATCAAATGTTATTTTGATATTCTATGTTAAATACAATCATTTCCCTGGGTACACATGTGTTAATAATTTGTCTATTTGATTTTGAATATGTTATGTTCATTGCATTAACATTGAATTAGATTCAAATGCAATTAACAGGCGTCACTGAATGTGAGAAAATCGTAAACAGAGTATTTAATAACAATATCCCTTGGTGGCACCATCACCTGTTTTAATAATATACACATAGTGTAATGTTAAAATGCTCATTGTGTATTCCTCCACATGGCCATTGAAAACTGCGACACTGCCAAAATCACAATTTGCCTGTGACCAGATTTGATGATTGTAAGGGCTTCTCTAAAGTCTTTAACACCAAGGTTTCGGCAGAGCGCCGCAATCCACTTATTTCTTATGCCTCAATAAATGGGCAAGCAAACAAAACATGTTCGATCAGTTCAGTCCATGACACGTAAAATGTGCAGTGAGCAGTTCTTGCATTTGCCAATGGTCTCCACCTGCCTATGAATGAAGCAAGTGGAAGGGTGCCATATCTAAATTGTTGAAAGATCTTCCTGGCAATTCAAGGCTCTATTTCATCCAGGTACTCTTCATTATGAAACCCATATTTTAGCATCAAGAAGACTGACGACAAGGAGCCCAAGTTGGATGGCATTGTAGCAAGCCTATTTGATATTGCCAGTAGGCCCTAGTTATCTGCCTTTTTGGCAACCTGCTTGCCTCTTCTGGGGCAATCCATAGATGCTGAAGACCAGTGCCAGTTAGTGTTGATCTCACATGCCTAATCAACTGGAGGTCACCTGCTCCTTCCTGGTAGGCTCAAAATCTCAGTCACCCCCTGCTGATAAAATCTCAATTCCGGTGTTACCCACAACCTTCTCCAAAATAAAAGGGGCCGTACCCTGGCTATATATGTTATATTTTTCAGCCCCAGGTGTAATCTCAGGGGGAGCAACGGTGCGCTAGTTGGCAGACCAATCAATCGCCGTATGAAGCAATATTCTGCAATACCTAGGGACAAGATGTCTTTGTGTACCTAAAGTTCTGTGCCATGTAATGCTGACCCAAGTGCCTGATAGTTGTAAACATGCAATAGCGGCAAAGTAGGGTGTATTGAAAGGCCTTAGATATTTTCAGACGTCCCCAAGTGGTTTGCTCTTGACTAAGTATGGACCTTGCAATATGGGTCTGTCAGAGAAAATGTTCATTCAAATGATACCCAGATATTCGAAGGTGTGGACTCCCCCTAAACGGGTCCATCTTAACATGGGTTTAGCACGGGTAGAGTGGAAAGGGTTAAACACCATGTACTTTGTTTTTGCCAAGTTGATATCTAAACCCCTTGCCGTGAAAAAGCTGTCAACCAACTAAAATGTTTGGCAATCCCATGGGATACTTGGATAGAAGCAACATATTGTCTGAAAACATCAGGACAAGAGCCATACAATATTGCCTACTTGGCTTGATCCCCAAGCATGGAAAAATACATCACACAGTTGCTGTCCTGGGTCTCCTATTAGCTAAACGCTGCATAGTGATGCACTTGTCATAAAAAGGCCCCATGATCTCTGCATGGAGCAGAGAAATGACAGAATGGACAGTAACTGAGGAAGTAAGACTGAAAAAGGCGAATGCAGACAAAAAGGGAGAGGAAGACTTGCCCTCTGGGCTGGGATACTGCAAACCCTCTCTGGTGAACATGAGAAGGAGAGCAGGATGGAGAATGACTCCAAGTACACACAGACCGGGAACAAAAAAGGCCTGTCACTGAGTTAACAAGACCACATGAACTCAAAAACAGGACCATTGTAGGATAGGATTGGGTCCTGCCTCTTAGACACAGTCAGAGAATGAACATATGAAGTGGCCGTGGGAGGACACACCACAAGAATAGTTATACTAAGACACTGGACATGCATGACATAAAAAGGTACGTTGTTCAACAAGACTACCAAAAAGGTTTAATTGTTGTACTGCTGGACAAATGAAATAAAGATGTTAAAAAGGAGACAGTTCTGGCCAGCCGATAAGATAGCACCAAGCCAAAAGAAGACCAAGTTTCACCCAAGCACCTCTGTCTTTTATTTGTGAAAGCAGGAAAATGAGTGCTTGGAAATTCAATGGCAGCACAAAAGTAAAAGCACTGGTAAAGTTCCACAATATACACTTAAAAATATCCAAATGAAATGGTTTGGTGACAAATTCAAACAGACACAGCAGTTCATCTAGGAGAAACCACTTAGGGAGTGTATGGTATGAGACCAGACCCAGGGAGTGTCTTCTAGATCAACTAAAGGTGTACAACACAGCTGTTTTTCCTTTTGAAATGCACTCTAGATTGCCTTTTCTGATTCCTCTGCAGAAATTGGAAGGACCAATTGGAAGTCTTTGGTGTACAGATGACCCTGAGTATAATAGGTATCCTGCCTCAAA
This sequence comes from Lissotriton helveticus, assembly GCF_964261635.1. NCBI lineage: Eukaryota > Metazoa > Chordata > Amphibia > Caudata > Salamandridae > Lissotriton > Lissotriton helveticus. The sequence goes on from NC_136057.1 coordinate 1,428,233,744, forward strand.
TCCAAACGACAGCGGCCTCCAGGCAATCAGCACAGAGAGCCTCCATATGCAAGAAACTGCAAACTGCCAATATGGCCCTTTAATCAGAGATCTGGTCTCAAATCTGGTGGAGCAAATACACAATGTCGATGAGTGTTAGAGCTGTGTTCATGAGATACTCTGACATGCAAAAGCCTTCGAACAATTACGACCTCATTTACCCCTTTCATACAACACCTCAGTCAGAGAAAGAGTGCAATGTTTCTATTTGAAATTAGAAGAGCTTTCTTCACACACATGGTTGCTAGAGTCTGCGAGCCAAGGTTTTCTTTAATATGTAAAAACAACACTGACTTTCGTCCCCTCCAAATCAACATCTCACAATGTAATCCACTATGTTGACTGCAAAAATTCCAAAGCATTAAACTGAAAAGTTCAATAGTTAGAGAGTCTCATTGGGGCAAAGAATATGGGTGTACTCTAGATAGGAACCAGTAGACACATTGCTCAAATCGAAGCCTTGGACGGGATTAAACAGAAGACAACATGTATTTTTATTAAATGTCTAAAGTTGATTACTTTGTTGGCCAAAGCTCTAATGGTATAGCAAAGAGCCCACATGGCCAGCCTACATTTACAGGTCTCCAACTTCCATACACCAGGGAGGAAGAAACTTTCGCAGCATTAGCACTTAAAGGTATGCATTGACCATTTTGAGTATATGGTTTTCATCTCAAATTTGCACCCTGTTCACGCAATTTCTGACATGTGTCTAGTACCTCTCTTGGCATCCCAATGAATCCATATTTAGCCCTATGTCTAGGTTGTAAGCTAAGGAAGTGTCCTCCAGTCAGGGAAAACACAAGGGGAGCTCAATTTGAGTGTGGCCTGCTGAACAAGCTATGCCTATCTCTGAATTAGCATAGGTCTCCGCTAGTTTTCAACTCAAAGCTTCCTATGTTGGGGTGGTGATCGACACCTCATCAATGAATCTTTAGCATTCATATGCCAGATGTCCTGCAAAACAGGTATATAATTTCTAAACAATTTGTTTATAAAGTAGCCTGAGTAACCTCTCGAGCCTATTTCCTTTCTCTCTTATCTACATAATGCATAATGTACTGCTTACCTTTAAGGCTTTTACATGATCAATGAAAACAAGTGTCGGGATAGTGGACAAGACCCGGGCCCCTTCAGATGGTGAGCAAATGCACAATGTTTTCTGATGGAATCACCAAAGAAATATCATCAACATCAAGAGTTTGTTGTAAAAGACACTTGTTTGAAAGGGTGAAGAGGCAACGTAAGGAACTATTGGCTAATCGATTTTGGTCATACGTCAAAATTCTTGTTTTGGGGGCAATTCAGTTGGCCTGATAATTGACTGTTTCTAACTAGAGGGAGGTCAGCTCTAATTCATGCAGAATGTTACGGAAGAGGAAGCAAGGGGGGGGGGGGGCGGGACTCTGACCATCTTAAGAGAAGGTTCAGATCTTTAGATTGACATTGCCCTCATGGGCCAGCAACTTCAGTATTCAAAATACAAAAGCAAACTTCCTAATCCCATGGCTCAGAGGTGATCATGATGTGAACTGTGCCCATAATGGTTGGGTATATTTGGACTGCTGAGGATTCCCCACATAGATGTTTCCTGCACAGACCAAAGTAAAAAGAAAAATCCCAGTCTTTGGTGCTGATTTCGTTTGATGTGTAGTGAAATTAATTAAATTATCTGCATTTCTAGTTGGCAGATTAGCATCTGAAGGGTAATGTTATGTATGAACCTATATTAAAGTTTCCAACTAATTCCTGGTAGGAAGTTTCTTTTTATTGGTCGATAATGTAAAAGTGCTTGTCCGGCAACCATCAGAAAGAGTCGGTGCTGTGTACATTTTTATGTTCTGACAGATAACCTTTGAAATTTTCTGTGAATAATTCATTCAGAACTGCTGCTGGAAAGGCCTGGTGCAGAAAACGTTTTCTGTTAAGAGGATTAATTTGATAGCTCAGTTATGAAGGTGACCCATTGGCAAACATAGCCAGTGCAAATGTATGCAGAAAAAAGAAGGCCATATTTTTAGAACAATGTTTAGAACAGCTTTTTTAATCCGTCCTGGCAAACTATGATGTTTTATTTGTTGCACTGCCCCATCATACATCTCTGCAAATTAAGAACGATGTCTCAACGCTGGGCCTAATGGTGATAAAAAGGAACATTGCCCAATTGTGGGGCGCTGAGCTACAGCCTATAGTTGCAGCCTGGAGATCAGACCTGGACTGGTGCATGGTTAGAGAAAAAACTGTCTATGTTGTACGGGGTGCCCCAAAAAATGGTCTGCTATATGGAATAAATGGAATGCATACTGAAGATATGTCGGTGTCCCACCCACTCTCCATCCAAACGAAGAACTTGATCCATTATAAAACTGTAACCTCCGGTCTGTCATCTGTGTGAATCATCATCACTGCTAATGTAATTACATGTCAATTTGGATATTCACCCTCTTTTCTTGTAATGTACAATGTCAATTCTCTTTTGTTTAAAAAAATAGAAAATATTTTTTTTATAACGATGTCTCAGAAACTTTTCTGCAAATCAAAAATGCCATATACTCTACCAAAGCTCTTTTAACTGATATTAAAAAGAAATTACATTAACTGTGCAATAAAGTTTTATGAAGATTATAGCAAGACAAAGCTGCATGATAAAGGAACAGGGCTTGGGCATTCCTTAGCGTTTGATCTTAGTAATGTTGAATTGAATGATTTAGATACTATGGACCCTGCCTGTTTGGAAGGACTAGATGGTATTGAGACCACCCTTAAATGTACAGAAAATGAACAGTCAGGTCAGATTTTTCCACTTCTCCTTTTGTTAAAGTTACTGTAGATTTACAATCACGTCAGAATTATAAATTGTGGTGTTTCACCTGGAGTTCCTGGCTTTCTCTGAGTGAAATACAGAAGGGATCACTATTTCAGGCATGTTTCTTTCTCCCCAAAAACCTATAAACCAGAACATGTACATGAGAGACACTAACAATCCCAGCCTCGGTAAGAAACTGGAATAAAGCCCCAAGTAGCCTATTAAGCTTTTCAAGAAGTTGGGATACTTCATCGAGAAAGCTAGAAATAACAAGCTACGTCGATTGGAAAACAATAGTAAAAAGTACCTAAAAGCTTTTTTTTTTTTTTAAATAATCAGCAACTTTACAAAAGCATTTAATAAAAATGGAAATATTACATGGACATCAAAACGCTATAAAGACTGAATACATTTCAGTTTTGCTTACTTGTTCATTAATAGACACATTTCACCAAGTGGCAACATTTAATGCAGAAGAAAATCTTTAGTAGTAAATTCTATTTTCTCACGAGTAACCTGAATATTTTTGCCTTAAATATCTAAAGACTGAAACGATTTACAAAGGCTTGTGAACCCCAATTATGAATTATTGAAGAGAAGTTTAAACCTAAAACAAAATGACTAATGCGGCAAATTTCAATACACCAGGAAAAACGTTTTCAGGTAACAAGTGCTGCAGTAAATGAAAAGAAGAAACATCAAGGAGAGAATTACCACACAAGTATAGACCAGCCCGGGTTTGAAGTATTGTGGAGTCTTCGTAAAGGCCATTTTGAAGGGAGATTTGACGATTGGAATTCCAGTTTTCTCTGCTTCCACCATCTCACTGCCTACCATGAGAACATAAATAAAATACATTTCACAAGAAGCATTTACTAAAAACTAGTGCTATCTAAGCCAAGTGTTGTACAATGAGTTGCATAGAAACATGCAAGAATGTCAATTAGCGGCAGCGAGGGATAGCCGCTACCCACAATTTGCTCTTTAGTAATTCTGGCACTGTCCCTTCTGCATCTGGTCAGAGATGTCATGAAGGAAACAGCAGATGCCGAATACAAGCAGGACTCTAACAATGATTTACATTCTACAGTTTCCATTCTTGCTAGTCCTTATGTTTCTCAGGAGAAAGCAGGAGATTTAAGGGCGAAGGATGGCACAAGTGATGACATCAGAGGTCAAAGGGTGCATGATTCCACTTCTTCTGCCCCTGGTATTTTGGTGAATCAATGTCCATGGAAACATGCTAATGTAGAGCTCCAGCCCACAGGGAAAGCTGGGCACTTTCTCCAGTTATCCACTAAGCATTGTTATCCTTTTGAGATTCAAATATTATGTGTTACATAGGAACTTATTACAGGTTTCCTGGTGCTCGTCACATTAAGCCTCACCAATGGAGTTAGAGATGTTAGGGTTACCAGGTAGTCAGACAAGAGAAAGGGATTACAGGCATAATAGCTATGTTTGCCTGAGAGAAAGTATGAATTATCATGGTAAATGTTAATTCCGGATTCTATACTCCTGGTTATTTCGCACTCCATACCTTGCTTTGAGCAGCTTTACCGTAAATCTTCTATTTCCCAATGAGGCCAATAACTCTGTTACCAATTCCATTGAGAACTCAAGAAACTTTGCAATTGGTTGCTTACTTGGATTTTACTCAAGGCATTACCAACTGCTTGGTCATATAAAATGTTTAGTGCCTAGTCAATAGCCATATAATCCAAACCATTCCTGGGTGATCCCACCCACGCTTAACCAGATACTTTTACCAGTGTGACAATTTGTAATTTAAATCTCACAAGCCTAACACTGAGAGGGTAATATGCACCCATATTGATATACTTTCCACCATACCGCTTTTGCACCCAGCTCATTACCACCCATTTTTACTCACACAAACGTGTTATCTCACATAATTTTCATATTTACTCTCCAGGCACTCATCAACAACAGTTTTTTCCCAGAGCAGCAAGCTAGAAATTCCTATATGTCAATAATATAAGGGCCATACGGGCACATGCATCAACGATAATTGCATTCGCAAACGGTGCGAATCGCAATTTTCGGCCGTTTGCGAATGCAATTATCAAAATTGGAATGCATCATGTATTTCGCAATTTAGGAATCGCAATCATGTTGCGATTTCTAAAATTGCGATTGCATTCAAGAAATCGCAATTTCAGATTTCTGAAATGCAATGCATGATCAATTTTAAATTGCGAATTAGCAATTTGGAAGTGGTAAATTAGCATGAGGTTGAACCTCATGCTAATTTACCGAAAACCTTCAAACATGCACAAAAATGCATTTTTGAAAGTTGCATTTTACACACACACATGTCCTTGGGACATGTGTGTGTGTAAATTGCACTTAAGTTTAATTTCAGGGGTGCAGGGAGGGGTTCTTTGGACCCCCCCGCACCCTTGAAATTGCATTTTCAATTTGCGATTCGCAAATTGAAAATCGCAAATTGTAAATGCCTCTTGGCCCATAGGAATCAATGGGAAGGGTTTTCCTTAATTGCGATTCGCAAATTGTGAATCGCAATTAAGGAAAAATAAGACATCGCTGAAGAAAATGATTCATGCATTGCTGTTTGCGAATTCTTAATTGTGATTCCTTAATTTTCGCAATTAAGGATTCGCAAACGGCAACATTGATGCATGTGGCCGATAGTTCTGTGTGAGCTGGACATATACCCTATCTGAATTCATTTGGACTATAGGTAACACTCATGTTTCAGTAACCCAAATAACGAGATAGTTCAAAATTTCTTTAGCAAATGTCTTGGATGGAGCACATGAGGTTTAAAAAAATCTATGAAAAGGTACATACTTACTTTCACAGTTACAAATATTTTTTTAATCATCTTTATTGGCATTTTAACACTTTTTCATACAAACATAACAACAAAAAACCAGTACAATATAGGACCAATGGTGTGGCTTGTATGAAGGATAGAGGTGGGCAGGTGCGATGGGAAGTTGTCCCTCTCTGGAACTTAACATGTAAGGTTGGATAAGAGACTAGAACTGTGAGGTAATAAATCAGTGCACTCTTCTTGGTGTCCATATTCATACCTTTTAACTGGGGTTCAAAATATAGGGAGAATGCTATTCCCCACCGCTGTGCACTGACTTTGAGTGAATTATTAGATCATTAACCAGTCTTTTCGTGTTAGCATTGTTTGCTGCCACTATCAAATTTGTGATTTCCTTGTGTCCACCCATAAGGTGAATTGTTCATTACTCATTCCACTTAACTGGCGCAGCCAATCCTTCTGCACCACCACATTGTGAACTAGTATATTTTGACTATTCAACTTCCAAGATCGAATGGACATCTCCTTCCCTATGAAGCTCAATCATAGTTTTTCTCACTGTCTTTCTGAATCTCCGTTGCTACCCTGTGACCACACGTCCAGATGCTACTCTATCTACTGATTAAATTTTCCAATTTTTTAGCTCATCTGTTTTTAATAATCCTGTGTTGTTTGCTTTAATTCGGCCTTCAATCACACAAATCCCCACTATCTGCTAACTTATCTGAAACAACCCTGTGCACAGATCACATACTTCATGATAAAGCCACTCTTTTTGGTATGTCACATTCCAACTTCCTACACCATGCCCCTCTCTACTAAAAATGTTGTCCACCAAAGAAACAACCATTTCATAATACTTTTTTTGTTATTGCACTGCAGAATGGCCTCTTTAGTGAAAAACATGTATTTTAATTCTTTCTTGACAATATTAAGTCTCTTCTAATTTCATTCTACCTCTAATTTGACTGTACAAATGAATTTGCTTACTCCTGATGATTTTGACAGGATCCAGAGGTGACCATTTATGTTTTTGCTATGACAAGTTTAAGATGATACTGTAGCATTCATTGTTTGATGTCCATAAGGTGTTCTCCATTCCCAGAAGTGATGACCTCAAAGGGATGTTCCACTTTTAATATTGAGTTATAGGTAACAAGGGAACCCGAGTGTCCTCTGAGACCTTGGGGAAATGTATCTAGAAAGAAACAGTGGTCCCTCAACTAACAAATGCCACAGTTAATATAACATTAACAAATGGTCACTTTAATCAATCACTCTTATAAGAGCACCACAGACTTTTCTCACTACACACCCACTGCACCATCCCGAGTATTTATTATATTTGAGGATTTGTGATTGATTAAAGTGAACATCATTTTACATTAATTGTGACATTTATTAATTAAGGTACCACTGCCACTTTTAATATTGTCATTGTTTTGTCATCATAATTGTGGCATATGAGGTTGAATGATTACGAGTTGGGAAGTGAGAACAGGTGCACAATATTAAGTAGGGGACTGAATTTTTAGAACCGTGGCACACCGCTTTGACAGCTAAGGAGTGAAACATTGCTTTCTATTATTGAATACCCAAATAATATTATTGCAATGTTTTACGTATGGTTCATGTATTATGTAGTGTGTTTTTAGTTCATATATTATTATAATGTAGTGTATTAACTTAGGCGTAGTAATTATTTTTACCAGCAATTAAGAATTTCCATGTTTTTCCTCTCACCCCACGTCACAATATAGGGGCAAATTTTCTTATATTAACCTGTAAAACAATATAAATACAGTCTTTTCAGCTCTTTCAGAGAGAAAAGCACATTTGCTGCAACTAAGGAGCTCATTATTCTATTATCAGGGCACAGACTAAAAATAAGTTGGGTTTTTGGAGACCAAACTCTGCCCTGTGGACCTCAGGCATTCTGCCTATACCAAATAGGTATGCAATGATGTATTCCACCTTTCTCAATGGCAGACATTTTGGGGCTATTTTCGTATTAAAAGAGACTTATTAGGAAGGGGAAGTCTTTTGAATAACATGTATTCTGTTTTCATATTATTCACAGTTTTTTTCTTATTTTACTTTGTCTTTATTGGCCATAACTCTTGTGCTGTTTCCTACAATAAATTTGCTAATCTTGGTTACTAACCTGGCTTCATCTTAAGCCTCATGAAACACTAATCCAGAATTTTTGTGTGTGCTTGCTTTAGGGAATGGGTGAGTGCAACCCACAAAAATACCTGCACCTCTGGAATGAAATGTGCGCTTCTAAGATGGTTTATTCCCAGGTACGGTTGGAGGTAATTTATAAGCACACCACATGTCTGTTTTCCCCGCTCTGGATAGTAAATTGGCATATCGGTAACATCTCAGGGCATTTAAAACATACTCAAAGTCAACAGGACTAGCCCAATAAAGACTAACAGTTTATTGTCTAGTAGTTTGTGGTGAATTTTCCTTGGAAGAGTCTGTTAGATAATGGTGTATAGTTTGCTGGGGTAGTTTGCTTCTTTGATATTGTTTTGAAGCAGGATGTATTGAATTTTCCTGTAAATTTAGCACCTAATAATGATAATCTCTTTTACTAGATTGAGATCACAAGATTCTAGGAAAACAGTTTTAAAAAGAGGGCAAGGAACTTCTGGGAAACCACTGATCAGACCGTTAGTATCCTTTCCTGTTAGTAGTTTGAATATGGACAGCTTAGGTTGTGTGATCAGCATAGCCAATTTTGTCTGGGAATGTGGTATGAAGCTTGTCTTTGCGAGGAAGTGAGATTCATGTGTAGCACTATTTTCAATGAAGTGTTTCACTAAGGCGTCACTACATTTTTGAGAATTTTTTTTATACTTGTCGAGGTGGTGTCAGGGTTATGGAACTCAATGACTACTTTAAAGAGCTCTGCTTTTATCATTGTGATTGTATGTTTTCATCCAGTTTCTGGTTATAAAAAATGTACATCCACATTGAACCACCCTGTAATTCCTTTGTTTAGTAAACAGTCATGTTCTTTTGAGGGGGGCCGCTATGTTGTATACCCGTTATACTGATGTTTCTAGGTCCAAAGCGGCAAGAAACATGAATTTATTTTTGTTAGGAGTTTAGATTGAGATTCTTTGATAGCGTGGCTGCTGTATCATCTTGTTTAGAACACATATAATTAATATAATTAAAACACCACACTATATTCTAATAATTACAACCAACAAATATAATGTAATTTACAATTAAAAAGCATAACATAATTATCACATGACATAAAATATGACTCACTTAAAAAACAAAAACTGTTTCATATTTATTATAACTTGAATAACGTCCTACCCTATACCTCTATGAACTAAACAACATACACCTAATATATATCTTAAAAAGTATAATAATTACAAACGTTACAGATATTATTATCAATTAAAGAGTAAATAATAATCAACTAATATAAAATAATGATATTTAATTAACTTCCCACCCTTTATCCCTACAAATGCAACAATGGGCGCCTAATATATAAATAAAAAATATCTTATTTACATAATGTTTGTAATAAATTATGAATTAAACAATTAATAAGATTGAACTAATAATACTTTAATTACATTTACTTAACTTCCCAACCTTTACCCTTACAAACCCAACTCGCACCTAATATATAACTGTAAAATATCATAATTATATAATTTACATAATTCATTATCAATTAAATAATTAATAATTGACATTAATTATTGATATCAATTACATTTCTAAAGTACTTGAATGCAAATGGTGTCTTGGTGCTAGTGTTAAAGCACTGACTAACGAGTGCTTCTAGAACTAAGTCCTACAGAATAGACATCATATTTGAACAGAAAGAGACATGTTTTAAGCTCCTTCCTAAATTTAAGCAGATTAGGCTGGCTTCACAGAAGTTCAGGGAGACTGTTCCACAGATGAGCTGTGGTATGGATGAAACTCCTGCTGCCCCACTTCTCTATTTTGATTTTGTGGATGATTACTGTCCTGGAGCTGGTTGATCATAGTGTCCTGTTAGGTATATACCAGGAAAGATTCTTTTTCAGGTACGCTGGAGCATTTCCATACAGGGTTATATGAGCTAAGCATAATGCCTTGAACTTCACTCTTTTCTTCACTGGAAGCCAGTGGAGTTCTCGAAGGGTCTCTCTCATGGGATTTAATTTCGGGATTTTCTTCAAAAGTCTTGCCACAGCATTTTGTAAAACCCAAATTTTTTTCAATGACCGCTGATGAATGCCCATATAGAGGGCATGACAGTTATCCTGCCTCAATAGCACTAAGGCTGTGACCACTAATTTCTGAAATTCAAAGGGAATGAAAGGAAGAATCTACCTGATCTTACGCAGAAGAAAGAAACAGGAAGAAGTATGCTTGTTAGTCTGAGCCTCAAAGGACAGATAAGAATCAAAGATTATGCCAAGATTTTTGGAAGTGGTAACAGAGCATCTTAAGCCACCAGGATTGGTCCCAAGAAACGGGATTCTTACCAAAAAGAAGGACCTCAGTTTTGGCTGAATTGAGTGTGAGGCTATTGTCATCCATCCATAACTCAATGGCTGATATACAGCCCTTGAAATAGTGTGCCATCTCATCGATATCATTAGTGGTAGCCACCACAATTTGTGTGTCGCCTGCATGGGTGACTGTAGCAAAGCCAAAGGACAAGATTCATTTTGTGAGGGGGGGCCACATATATGTTAAACACCCTGGGGCTCAAAGAATACCCCTGGCGAACCCCACAAGGCAGAGAAAAAGGCATGGAGACCAGGTCCCTCAAGGCTACTGATTGCACTCTGTGTCTAAGGAATGATCGGAGCAGCTCCAAGACAGATCCTTCGATTTCTGTTTCTGCCAGGTGATCTATCAAAACCTCGTGGTTGACAGTGTTAAAGACTGCCAATAGATCAAGTATGATCATTGCAGCGTTCCCTCCACTGTCTAAAACATTTCTCAGCCCACCAGCGCTGACTACATACCATGATTCGCCCTAAAGCCAAATCGGACTGAATTATTATAACTAATTTTCTTCACAACATTTACCCCTACAAAGCAACAATCACAACAAAAATATAAATAAAGCATTCAATTAATCAAACAATTTACATAATTAATTGCCAATTAAATAATTGATAATAATTAAAAATTCATTATTAATTAATCATAATTAAATTACCTCCCACCCTACCCCCCTGCAAACCCAACAACCCACACCCAAAATGTAACATATTATGAAAAGAAAACCATTAACATAATTAATTATCAATGTAAAAATTAATTTACAGTAAGAATTAATTAGAAATAATTTACTTCCTACCCTGTACCCCTATAAACCTCACAACCCACTACGGCTTTAAAAATAACTATAAACTATAAATTTAAATTTTAAAAATAACTACAAATTAACAAACTATATTAAAAAACTGTCACAATAATTATACAAACAATTTATAACATACAATTCAAACATTTACTAAAATACATAAAAATAATTAAAAAACGATAATATTAACAATGATATTTTGTAAATGATATTAACAAAACAATTTTTTTTAACATCAATATTAACAACATAGACATTTTTAACATCAATATTACCTTGAAATCAATACTCTTGACAAGGATATTTGTGCACATGATATTTGTACGTCATGATATTTACAACTCGATATTTTTGCCTCTTGATATTGTTTTTCGGTATTTTGTCCGAATACCGGTTCGATTTATTGCAGCCATTCCTCCCTTCACATTTTGTATGTTTGAGGTGCAATTATTCTCCAGCACAGACATTCTAAGCATGAACTTCTATCAGGTTGGAAGCTAGCTCCTTACCTGTATTTGTCAGGACGGTGACAGTAACGTAGATCGACTGGCCCAGAAGCTCTTTGTATTCGGGGAATCTGCTGCGCAGCATGTCTTTGGTGAGTTTGCCTGCACCTTCGCCATCAGTAATCTGTAAGTTGAGAGAGCAGAACCATGATTAAGTCAGAGCAACAGCTCCTTTAGAAATCTGTCCTAAATAGCATCTCATCTGACTTAGTTTGGCAGTATCATTTTGGTCCCAGGATTAACTGGTTATTGAATTTTTCCTGTAGTGTCTGTAGGATAAACATTTTTCCATATTGTATTGGCATTATTTTGCTGACGTTGATATCATTTCCCAGTTATGTAATGGCCCTCTTTGAGAATTCAGTACAGCCAGGCAGATTATCAAAGGTGTGTACTAAGATAGAGGCCTATCCAGAGCCAGTGTAACAGGCCAGCCACCTACATGTTGGTCGAAATGTACAATGAAGTGATGGAGCATGTCGTTAGTCTCCTGGGCTTTACGACAACCTCCACTACTTTAGAAACGGAGGCTGCAACATATTTACAAGAATGTGGTGCAGTCTTGCGTTTCTCCCTGCGATGGCACTAAGTTTAACAACTTAGCGCTAACGCAGGCACCCTTGCACCAGAGTACAAGGGTGTCTGCGTGCAGGGGAGGATTGGTTATGTGTAGGAAGATGTCCTTTCCCGCACATAAACAATCCTAAAATGCCATTTTGTAACTTTCTTGTATGCTGCTTCATGCAGCACACATGAAAGTTACAAAATGGCATTTCTTAAAAAGGTATGTTTACGTACAGTATATAAACAAACCATGGCATTTTGCTTTTTCCATGTGTGCTGCACAAGGCAGCACACATGGAAAAGCAAAAACGAGGAGAAATAATGCATTTCTTCTCATTTCGCCAATTTAAGACCAGGGTTTTCCTAGTCTTAATTTTGGTGCTGCCTCCTATGTACGCCACCCTTGTACATAGAGGGCAGCATCAAATACAATGGGTGCTGCGGTGGAATGCCTGCCACAACACCCACTGCACGCCCCTTTCACGCTAAACATAGCATGAAAGGTGGCCTTATGTACAAGGCAGCGTTAAGCCACGTTAAGTGGTCTAACGCTACCTTGTACATAAGGCAAGGCCCCTGTATTTGCCACAGTTTACTTCATCTCAGTTTCTCTACCCATGACTTGTTCTGGTCACTAGGCTTCTGCAGTCCTGTCGCCAGAAGCCAGGGGCTAGCTGATCAGTGGTCAATGTTTGTTGGTGGTGCTCCTGCTGACAGCACGTCCCCTTTTACCCTGTTAGTTTGTCAACCTTTAGCCTTACCTTTACTTTACATTTAACAACAGTGATTTCAGTCTCCTTTAACCCTTTATGGGAGTATTTTTATTTTGGTATTTTTCTAAACAAATACTTTCATACCGCCCGTTATGTTCATGTCAGCGTAAAACAAGCATGCATTTGAACTTTTCCGTTGAAACAATAACATTCAAATAATTTCTAGTCTCTACTCTAGATAAATATTGTTCCTTAGATGGAACAGGAAGGTGCTGTTATTAGTTATTTTCACAGAGACCTGAATGTTATGACTTATAGAATGCCCCACCTGGACTTTTTCCAGTGAACTTGGTATATTTTTCTTTTCGTTGTTCATAAGCACCCCAAAGAGGACATAGGCATTGCCTTGTACAGGTTTTCCATGCAGGTAACTGTAAGAAAAAACACATGAGAATGAAACAATGGCATTCAGTCAGCCAAATAGGACAGGACAGGACTGCATTTTGAGCTTTCATAGGGGCATATTTCCTTTAAAAAATTTTGACAGCAGTACATACATTTACTTAAAGTAATAGGACCGATATAAAAAGTAAATACGGATTCAGCTAATATTGCCCCATATCAATCTGATCTAAAACTAGTTCAGTTAAGCACGTGTTCTTCATACAGTTTTAATTAAGTAGTTGGAGGACATTTTACTAGAATTATACTGTAAATAATATTTCTACGGACCTCATTACGAGTGGCCCGAGTTTCTATCTCGTAACTAAGCACCCTGGAGTTGTTGATACTGGGGGGTGTGGTCAGGGGGTGACTTAATCCATATTTTCATTAGACATAGCAAAAAAGACGCATTCAGGTATCTTACGAAAAAACACAATGGTGGATTCCCTCAGCCATCAACACAGATGGGATTCAGGTCAAGAAGCAGCACACTGGCAGCAAAAATCAACATCCAAAGAAGGTGATTGATACACTACCTAATCTTAAATGCAGGGGGAAGGGGTGAATGGTGTCATGGAAAACTCCAAACAAAGTTTAGAATTGAAAGAAGAGATAATCTTCTGGGAGCCAGACGGCCTCTATCTGGGTAGAAGGAGGCTGACTTGAGATCAATAACCAGATATCATTCTAGGAAGGAAGAAATGTTTGTTGACCTACTGACTCTACTCCTTATTGTGTCCTGGATGAATGAATAGTGACAGAAATAGTGGAAACAGGAGTCCCCGAGGAGAGTTCACCTACTGAGTAACATCCATAGTGTGTGGCATTCACTGACTCCAACTTGAAAGAAGAACAGTGTCTGAAGCAATGGTCATGGTTTTTAAGGTTCCATTGTGCATCCGGCCCCTCTTAGTTGAGGAGCTAGGGACATTGCATACCTTATCCCTGCAATGATCCGACATCTAGGCTTGGAGATTGTATTGAGACTTAGGGGCTCATTACGATGTCGGGCAAACTTGCATCCGTCCGACACCTTTGCAGCTTGGAACAGCTAGACCATAGATCGGCGGTTCCAACTGCACAATTTGGATCAGACCAAACATCAATTTTTCAATGGCAGCTTGTGAGACAGGTGGCAAAGGTCCTCAGCTGAAGCTGCCATCGAAAAATCGATGTTTTAAAACATCCCTACTCTGCCTGCCTGCCACACGGCGCAGAGATATTCAATGGGGCACCAACGGTGCCCCCCACGCCCCATAGTGCCACTGGGAAGGGGGCCCAACTAAGGGCCCCCAAAGTCACATTCCAAAGGGCTTTCTCATGCTGGAAAGGCCAACATGGAAAGGCTACCAGAAAGTGACATCATAATCCTGATGGTGGAGCCGAGGCTGGCTCCGCCATCATTATGGGATTATGTGTGTTTATGAAGCATAGCTGATGGTCTTTCCTCCAGATGCTTCTGCCCGCCACATCGTAATGCTACGGACGGACCGCAATGGCAGGTGTCCGGCTGACCGCAACTGATGGTCAGTCAGTTGTGGTCCGCCCCACATTGTAAAGAGCCCCTATGTCGTCATCATCATCATTATAACTTTTTACGCCACAAGTGCCGTTAAAGTATAATAAAAATACATTTTGATTAAATCAAATGAATTAGAGCAACAATGGTGTAAACTAGTACACTAAGATAAAACATATATAAATAATATCTTTTCCAATCAGTCTCTTGAGAACTTGGCATTGTAAAATGTTTGCTGAGTTCATCCATATTACATGTCAAAAATTACAACAGTGATTAAATACATTAAGTTACAAACTTCAAGGAAATAAAATCACATTAGGCTTTAATATATTTTTCTGATTGTTAATGCACTACTTATAAAATCAATTTCTGCAAAACAGGTTTCAGGAGCCTCGAGGCACTGTAAATAGGGAATACCCAACTTATAATTTCTAATAGCAGAGGCACACAACATAGGGATTAAAAAAGAATTATGTTGTGCCCTATATAAAAATGCAAAACAAAGTAAAGTGCATGGGGCTTTGCTGGGACATGTTGCTGTGGTTCCAAATGATGGAGAGAATGCTGAATAAATCAAACATTCACCCTCAGTCAAGAGATCTGGGTTACATTCAGCGTTCTTCTGCTCACTACACCACCTCTGCCAACTGTGTGTCGCATCGGCCAGAGCGTCTGACTCCGGAACGCGGGTCTCACGGCTCGATACCCCTGCACTGGCGACAGTTCAGCTCAGCATCATGTGCTTCTGGGAAATAGCTCACTAAATCTCCCCAATGGCCCCCTGCACCTTGAAACCCCTAAAAGTGTGATATGTTTATGCTTTACAAATAGGAATTATTATTAATTATTTCTCCTGTTTGTACCCAACCATGGGGGTGAACGGTTGACACTGTTCAACATTCTGTCCATCAATTGTTCTTTTTGCACTTGTCACCCCGGGTGGCATGGGTATGCCCAGATGTGGGTCCCGTGCTCACCATGCCACTGGATTTAATCTAGCTTGGCTGATGAGGGGTGATACCCCAAAACTGGTCCCAGGATGCTTGTTTTCGGTCCAGGGAGGACTTAGCATGACAGCTTGGGCTGAAATGTTCCTTTGTTAAATATTGCAGGGATTTGTTAGCATGAGCTGAAAGCCATTTTGTATTTCTGACAGCCATCTTGTTTGCCATGTGCTGCCACATGCTCGCCATGTGCTCTGTCCTCCCTCAGTGTTGACTGCTCTTGTTATCTGCCTAGAAACAAACTATATTTTGCATCTTCCACCTTCGCACATGCTCAGTTGAGCTTGCAGCTGTCCTTGCAGTTGTTCCTAGTCTGTAAATGTCAGGATGTGTTCAGAATTAGCAACTGTTAGCTCCTCCCACTTTGTTGAGCAAGCAGATCTTGTATGCCCATAATAGTCATTTTGCATGCTTACATGAGCCAGGACTGCTTCTTGGTCTTATGCTGACTATATAACCCTAAGCATATATAATGCCCCAGTTTTCTGTACTCCTTAGACTGCCTCATTCATTTGCTAAGGCTTCTGTGTGACGTAGTCTCCCTCATTTGAGGTTAATAAAGATATTACTTTTATATTTCAGCTTCTGTGCCAATTTCTTTTTTGTTGGTTTAAAAGGACCAGGTATCAGTGAGACCCCTGAGAAGGTTTCTATTTTCTTCAAATGGCGATCCAACGTGGACCTCATCAGAGAAGTGGCTATCTTAGGTGTGATCTTGTAAGGAGACAGAAAGCTACTGTGGAGGACAGGACAGGACTCTACTAAGGAGGTACTCTGTGCACAGAGATTATGGGGATTCTCTGTCTCTGCAGCCCAGTATATTTCTGATCTTCCTGATTTTGATCCTCCACATGATGTCACTCCTGACTGAGAACCTTTTTGGCGTGAGTATTCCAAAAAAGACCGTTAGGTCATTCAGAACTTGGCAGTGAGAATTTGGACAACCATTTGTTTGGTAAGAGTCGTTCTGCGGCGCTTGCTGTTGGTTTTTGATGCCTTGGATTGGTAAGGTAGTTTAGTAATGCTTACTGTGGCTTTGGATTGGTATGATTGGCCAATATTTGTATTTGTATGTATGTAATATGTACATTGCAATTTATGTAGGCAGGTAATGAGATTTTTCTCTGTTTGAATTTGTTTGAACAGCGCAACGTACGAAGAGTACCTTAAGCACTACTTTGATTATAATATTTGAACATTCTGCAATATTTTGGGCATACCTGTTTCAAGCACACATCGAAGAATGTGTTGCTTTTTGGAGGTACCATAGTGAGATGTGAAGTGAATTAGCCGGCTCCCCTGAGGGAATACCTAGATAGGTTTAGGTATAAAAACATATTTCTTCCTTGGTGATTCTGTATCCCCAGGGAATTAAAATATGACAATAATACAATAATACAAACAAGGATCTTTTTCTGGGCACTTTTATAAATGGAGATATGCAGAACGATTTTTTGGTGTTCTGCCAGACAAAGCTAGTAAATTGAGTGTATTTTGGCTTCTTGGAAATAAAACAGTTTGTTGGGCTGTTTTTTTTGCAGTCTTTTGGAATACTATTGAGAAGCGCTTCTTGTAAATATGACTTACAACTAGTATTTACAAATGGTTTGGTTTAAGTACAGTCTGTGGGCTGTCCTTTGTTTCTGTCTTAAGTGTTGATTTGTGGGTTAATCATGTGTTTAAATGTCTATGTGGTTCGTGGTTTCACATTAGTGATACTTCTGTAAGTAAATAGCGATTGCGCTATTTGTGAAATAATGGCTCTTAAGCGCGCTGTATCATGTGTTCTGAGTGTATGACCCCTTCAGTATATGTCTGGAATGAGCTCAATGTGTTTGTTTGTGTTTTCTTGCTGTCATCAGTCTGTTATGCAAAATGTCATTTAATTAATATTAAATAAAAATTAAATAAAAATCCAGAAATGAACCATATGATATGCTAAATAACTGCATGTTACTATTAAATTGATACAGTAAGCAACTATGCACATGTGCAAACTGCCAATGCTTAAATGATAACATTAGAATTCACATTGAATAGGAATAAAATAGGCCTCAGAAACGAAATTGTGTGTTTTGCAATTAATAAACAATTGTAAAATGTTACAACATCTCCTTAGATGCATTGTGTTAGATATAAACAGGCAAACATATCATCTGAGTACATTGGATGTTGCTGAACTAAACACATATTATAGAACATGCATTGAAACACCTCAGTTTTAAATAGACAGTCACGGTGCTTCCATTTCAACACTGAAAAAAGCTTTCCAACAGTTGTGTTTTAATTGCCCCTGAGCAGCAGCTGTTGTTTTGATTGTAGGCCACGGAGAGGAAGGGCTGTTGATTCAGCTAGGATAAGGGCAAGCACGGGGTAAAATCCTGCATTTCAGACTGCTGTTTTAAAAGGTTTTCAAAAATGAGGTTCAATATTTTGGATAACAGACATTTAAAGGAGGGATTTCCTTTCTTAAGGCCTTTTTACATAAGCACATTCTTGGTTCTGAAAATAAATAATGATTGTCGTTTTAAAAAGTGTCCAAAACGTTTCATGTTTCAAGTTAGGCTTCTGTGCTTAGGCTTAGGAATGAATGAGTCTAAATATGATAGGCAAGGAATGAAGCTTGCTTTTCCTATGTGGAATTATCAAAATGATTGGTTTTAATAAAAAAAAAATACATTATTATGAAAAAAAATTATTAAAAAAATAGGTGCTTTTAAATTTGTTTTTTAATTTTTATAAAGCTTAATACTCATACTGTGACCTCCGAGCATTACAATTAAATTTAAGTTGTGTTGTACCACATAATGAGGAAATTTGCATATGAAATCACTCTGCGCAGGCGTAACAAACTCATTTTTATAAGGGTATATAGGATGTATTTTTTATTTTTCCCTCCTGGGCTAGCTAGAGAACATTCTGAGGATTACTATTATGCAAAGAAAGTATAGGATATTCATTTTTATATGCCCCA
Source organism: Lissotriton helveticus (assembly GCF_964261635.1). Taxonomy (NCBI): domain Eukaryota; kingdom Metazoa; phylum Chordata; class Amphibia; order Caudata; family Salamandridae; genus Lissotriton; species Lissotriton helveticus. The sequence goes on from NC_136057.1 coordinate 1,428,252,487, forward strand.
AATACCAAAGTCGAAATTGGGCAAAATTCAGTTATTTAAAATGAAATTCTGCATTCAGAGCAGCTTTTAAAGTGCCTTAGGCTTGACTAAATGCATACATTTAGGTATAAAAGAAATAGCTGACCTCTATATTGTTAGACAAGTATACTGCACACTGCTTATAATTGAAAATATGTATAAAAAATGTGCCGAAGTTATTCTCTTAACTCTCAACTGACAAACCGGGGAATGGGGCTGCATTCACACACAGAATAGGACAGCAGGGAAGAGTTAAAAGTCAGTTCTATATTTAGAAGCCTAGCATGGCTCCCAGAGCAAGGTCTGCTTTGACATTTTGACCTCTTACACTTATTGAAAGACGACAGGGGACAGAAGGAGAAGTTTTACTTTTTTTTGGCACAAGCAAGCACTGTATGTACTCATATGATAGAAAACGATATAATGGAATATGTGAACTTTGATTAACAGATAAGCTTTGCCATATTTATACAGCACTAATGCTTAAAAGCTGAGGCAATTAAATGTATTTGACTTCATGTGCTTTCATGTTTCACTTGTACATTTGCTAAAAGGTATTGGGGTTTGGGTATTCATGCTTTTTTTAGTTCTCTCAAAAGTGCTATGTACCTCCTATAACTTTGTTTATGCCCAGTTGCTACAAATAGGGGTTGATAGTGTTCACAGAAATGAAACCTGTTTCAGGTTTCCTACTGTCAAAATGGGGGAAGGAGGCTAGCTCCTCTACAAATGAAGGCTAAGTAATATGTATGTTACTCTCTCTCTTTTTCTCAATTTGTTTTTAGCCTGTCTAAGCTGTCTGTGAAACAACAATGAGACATTTAATTGGCTATTCAGTAATACTGTTTTAAACATTGTTAGCATTAATAAAATGAATAAATATATATGTTATGTTACTGCCCATCCTGTTTGATGAAATTATGACAGGATCAATAGTCTAGATTGTTGTTCTCTTATTTTGATCTTTAAGGGGAACTAGATGTGGGTAGTTTTTGTTCTTCAATTCTTAGGTGATAACACCATTATTGTATGTTATTCTCATCCTACATAGTTTTGCAAGGGCATTGCTAGTTTTTTATTAGCTAGTCTGTGTAAATAAACTGACAGTCCTTATTAGAGCTGATGTTGCATAGTTTGGATCATGAAAAGTAGAACGCAGGAAAGATGCCCATGTGATCCTTAGCTGACATTTGTGAAGGAAATATTGTTTTATAGATAAGAAACCCTGTTGAAATAGAAGTTTTAGATTTTCCTGTTCCTCCTATAACATGAGAGCATGGTCCTAAGCATACAATGTAGGTGCTTTTATTGAGAAGAATGATTTTAGAAGTGTCTGCAGTCCTGTACAAGTAGTTTAAAATCTATAAGTAAAAGTGTAGAACATTTCTTTTTTTTTAGGGTTTTCAGATTAGTACACAGGAATACACCAATGTAAGGATTTAGGGTATGTCTGTGTTGTTTTCTCTTTTCCTCACAATTTAGAAAATGAATACAGACTTCCCTGGCTGCTTAGGATTGGGTGATATATTACTCTTGTCAGTTCACCAAAGAGTTCCTTTTATACTTGCCAATAGGTCCAGGATGTTGTTTTTTTACTCTCTCATAGATAGATGAAAGTGGTTCTTGGGTGCCTTGCTAATATATGGGGCGTCCCAGAACTATGAAAAATTCTGAGACTATCCTCTCTGTTGATAGACTGTTTCTGTGCCTTGTCTAAAAGACCTTTTGTTCTGTCCACCAATAGATATTTGCTGCTTTACAACCATTGCCAGAGGGGCCCGGACATCAGATTCAGCCTGGGGAGTCAGCGTCAGCACCAGTCCAACTTGAAGCCAAAGTGAAGGTAACCAGCACAGGCATTGCTGGCAACTAGGACCTCAGTGAAGGCGGAGGCCCTGGGATAAAGTGTGTACCCCTGCCACTGTCTTGGGCGAAAGACAGGGTCACAGATCAGAAAGGAGAAATTTTGAATTACGTTTTAATGCCCAGCTGAGAGTCACAGACCGACCAGAATGGCGAGGAAGCTTTGCTTGAGGCGACCCCTTTTGAAACAAGGGTTGCTTCAGAGATCCTAGCATCAGGCCTCTGAATCCTGGTCCCAAAGTGAATACAAGTGTGCTCCTTTGTTTGTTTGTCAAGAGATACCTGAGCACACTGGATGCAATGTGTGGGCCCAACGAATGAGCAGTGCGCCAGCAGAGCAATGCAGGAGTTAGGGAAGGACTTGAGTTCAGGGTACAGGTGTTGTGTCACTGGTGCCTGTTAGATTGAAGTGAAGGAAACTGGTGCACTGCCTGAGTCACTGGACAGGATCGCTAAGAGCCTATGCCCTGGTGGGTGACTGCCCTATCCTGAAAGAAGAGACTTTTTCCTTGAAACTGGGCTGTGATTCTTGAGTTGCGAGTTGTGCAGCTACACCGTGGAAACAACAAGAGCCTGCCTGTGAGGCTCAAACGGACACAGGGAGAAGACTCCCCTCTCGTTGGTTGTACAGCGGCTGCTATTTCCCCAAGGACTTCTTCCTTTATGTCAATATTGTACCCCTTTAGTCATTTCATTTTTCTTTTAGGAGTAGCCCTTTGCAGCTCTTTGTTCGAATTCCTATGGCAATGTGTGGTCGTCCTGGTCCCAGATATGATTGATATTCTAGCCCTCATGAAAGGAAAGTGTAACAGTCAATTGGAAAATGTTTTTATTAGAGATGTCCTGTTAGTTTTTCTGAAAAAGAAATAGATGGTCACTGCAATGCATAGGAGCCCTGAAAATGTTTACTAGATGATTTTAGGATTTGCTTTTGCTTAGAACTAGAAAAATGATAATTCTGTTTGTTATAGTGGTCATTACTTTCTCCTGCTATCTGTATGTTAATTATGACCCGATGCTCCGTTCTCTTTGTATTCTTGCTTATCCCTCACATATACCCGCTTAATGAAATGTTTAGAATGGAAAATGCCCACCTAGCAATGAATTAGGATATTGATACATTTATGAAAATTAATGTGCAAATATTTCCCGGCGTTCCTACTGGATCATAGGAATGTCTTTAGCTCATGCTAAAAGGACTATCTGTTAAATATTGCAGGGATTTGTTAGCATGAGCTGAAAGCCATTTTGTATTTCTGGCAGCCATCTTTTTTTTTTTTTTTTTTTTTTTTTGGTTAAAGACTTTTATTGAGCAATCAAATAAGAATTACAGAGATGGGCCTACAACCACACGGGCTGGCCGCTAATAGCAACGCACAACATAAGACGCAAACGATCACTTCCGTGGCCAGGCACAAATCAAATACCAAGCATTGCTCAAAACATAGGACAGGACATAACAATTTTCTGTATTAGGCATAAAAAAAACAACGAACTCTAAACAAGGCGAATGCACATTAATCAAGTCAGCCCAGAAGGCGGAGGGGAAAGCCACTAATCAGGAAGACGAAAGCACAATCAATGGGACTCGGCAAGGCCGGGGGGGGGGGACAGCGGGGAGGACAGGAAAATCCTAAAACAGCATGAAAAAATTTCGGGAACGCCAGCCTAGGGAGATAGGGTAACATCGGGAGTGTCAACCAAGGGAGGGGTACAAATATCTCCACGATATGCATTCCACTGACCCCAAATCTTCGTCCACGCACGGGTCTGCCCCTAGCCACATAGACGGTCTTCTCTCGGAACAGGGACCAGTCCATGTTATCCTCCCACACCGAGACGTCGGGAGGTCTGGATGCGCCCCAGAGTTGCGCAATGTCCCGCTTCGCGACCATGTATCCCAAGGTCGCCCATCTGGTCTGGGCCACAGAATAGTCGGTGGGTTCCCACACATTCAACAGGCATCGTCGGGCCTCAGGCCGCAGGGTAATACCAGTCACAACAGTCATCACCGCAAGCACATCAATCCAGTAGGCTGCTACCACCGGGCACTCCCAAAGAATATGCAGAAATGTAGCACTCATCCCACAACCACGCTTGCATAAGCCATCCGGGGAAAAACCCATTACAACCAGACGCGGACCAGTTACATATACCCGGTGGAGGATCTTAAGTTGAACCAAACGAAGACGGGCGGGGATGGCGACCTCTTTCGGAGAAGAGAGTGCCGACTGCCAATCCTCGTCATCCAAGTCCAATCCGTCACCGACCCAAACCTCCCTAAGTCGGACCAATAAGTCAGCACGATCATTAATCAGTTTCTTGTAAATAAGGGAGATAGTGCTATCGGGCAGGTGTCCATCCAGTATGCGATCCTCAAGGGGGGAGGACTCGGGCAGGGTCACATCAGGAGTCAGAACTGAGGCCAGGGCATGCCGGACCTGCAGATACCGAAAAAACTCTCTATCACTCAAGTCATATTCTGCCTTAAGGGCCTGGAAAGACTTCACTCTACCCTTCACACAGACATCACCCACTTTACATATCCCAATCATATCCCAGCGGTCAAAGCCCTTAGTAGACCAGAGACACCCCAAATGTTCAGAAGCATAAAGCGGAGTCGCCATTGTCAGTCGATTCTCCCATCCCAAACTCACATTCGCGGCGCGCCACACTTTGACTGCGGTCCTGGACGGGCCCGCAAGATGGCGCCCAGCCGATCTGGAATAAAGCGCTCTATTAAAATCCCCTCCCGGCAGCTGGAGTCTATCCATCTCAAAGGCCGGATCTCGACCCGGGGAATACATTGCGTGGTTAATGGCAGACAGCTGGGTAGCCCAATAATATCTCTTGATATCGGGGAGCGCCATGCCCCCGTCATACCAAGGGATGGTAAGTTTCGCAAGGGCGATACGTGGACGCCCGTCCCAGATCAGTTGCCTCTGAAGACTCTCGATCTCTCGGAAATAGGTAGCGGGAACGTCGTCATAAGAATTTTGAAGCGCGTATAGGAATCGCGGCAAAGACATCATTTTAAAAAGGGCAGCCCTGCCCAGAGGAGACAGGGGTAGCTTACGCCAACGGGCCACATCCAGTCGCAGTCTAAGAAGCGGGGGGAGGAGATTACGCTCGAACCGGAGTGAAGAGTCCAGCGTAATAAAGATCCCCAAATACTTGAAGCCAGACTGGACAACCTGGATAGGAAATCTGTCCGGTAATGGGGGCAAAACACTCGAGAGAACATACACACAGGACTTAGCCCAATTATTAACCAGACCCGAGTTAGCACCAAACGAAGTAAGAACATCAAATAAGACATTTAAAGATTTGCGCGGGGAAGTAAGATACAGAAGAATGTCATCCGCGTAAAGCGAGACGCGGTCTTCAAAATCCGGTGACCAACGGATCCCTTTGAGTGAAGGTTCCCATCGAAGCCACGCAGCTAACGGTTCCAGGGCAAGCGCGAAAAGCAACGGAGACAAGGGGCATCCCTGACGGGTCCCCCTACCAAGACAGAAGGGGACAGAAACCCGACCGTTTACCACTACCTGTGCCAAGGGTTCGGCGTATAACAACTTCACCCAACCAATAAACTCAGGTCCAAAACCAAATTTCTCAAGAGCTGCCCAAAGATAGGGCCACTCTACCGTATCAAAGGCCATCGAGGCGTCTAGCGAAGCCAAAATGGCCGGCTCTGTCAGAAGCCCCGCCCTCGCAACAGCTCCGTGGAGACGACGTAGGTTAAGAGCCGTGTTGCGATGCGGGATAAATCCGGATTGATCCGGATGAACCAAGCCACTAATGACCGTCAAGAGGCGGGTAGCCAGGAGCTTAGCCAGGACCTTGGGTTCAACATTCAACAGGGAAATGGGCCTATAAGACGAACAAAGGTCCCGAGGTTTACCTTCTTTGGGAATAACAACTATCGTAGCCAGACGCTGATCATATGGGAGAATACCCCGCTCCCGGGATTCCAAAAACATGGTGCGAAGATAGGGCGCCACCTTGTCAGGACGTAGCTTGTACAATTCAATTGGCAATCCATTCGGGCCCAAAGCTTTGCCCGAACGGAGTGAGCGAATGGCCGTCGCTATCTCGTCCGTAGTGAAAGGGGACTCCAAAGAGACTCGGTCTAAATCGGAAACACTGGGCAGAGCTATATCACGCAACAAAACGCGAGAGTCATCAACATCCCGTTCAGACACAGGGGTATAAACCACACGAAAATAATCCGCAAAACATTCAACTATTCCAACCGGGTCTGTCACTCTCACACCATTCGAAGTCTGAATCACAGGCACCACACGATTCGCCCTCTCCTTCTTATCCAACCATGCCAGTAATTTACCCGCTTTGTCCCCCACATCATACAAACGACCCTGTTGCTCCCGAAACATCAGTTTAGCCGCATCTGTGACCAAAGACCTATAAGCAAATTGTTTCAGACCCAGGGCGTGGAGTTTACCAGATGTAACATCCGATTCTAGGTCAGCCTCTATCTCAGCAATCTCCCTCTCAAGGTCCACCACCTCCCGATTCCTCGCCTTTTTGGATTCAGCAATAAGGGAAAGGGCCTGCCCGCGAATCACTGTCTTAAAGGCCTCCCACAGGGATACCGCAGAGGAGACGGACCCCTCGTTGTCTAAAAAATAATTATCCAAAGACTTAATCAAGAGATCGCGGGTCTCGGGGGAGGTGAGGTACCATGGGTTGATAGGAGCCACCCGGCCCGCCGCCTCCACCCCCACCTCAAAACAAAGCCAGAGCGGAGAATGATCAGAGATGCCCCGGGGGAGGTGTCTAATCTCACGAACCGCCGGCGACTGCGCCGCAGGCATCAGGAAATAATCCAGTCTAGACAGACTCCCATGGGCCCCAGAATGGAAAGTGTATTGAAGCTGAGTAGGATGCATAAGCCTCCAGCAATCCACCAAGCCAAACGTATCCAGAAACCCACCCAGCCACTGTTGGGCCAAAGGAGTGTCCCTAGGGGGGTGACGATCGTGTAGACCGGAGAACACAGAATTAAAGTCACCTGCTATGAAAAGAGTACTCTCAGGGAGGTTCAACAACACACGGCCCAAATCGGAAAAGGTAGAGGTCTGTAGACCGGGGGGCACATAAACGGCAAACAAGGAAAGGGTCCGACCCTCATAGCGACCCACGAGGACGGCATAACGCCCCCGATCATCAAGGATCACATCATCAATAGCTAGGGGGAGGGAAGCCCGAACAAGGATACCCACCCCCCTGGAACCCGTGGTAAACCCCGAATGTGCGGCGAGGCGATAGCCCCACCTATTCATTGCACGACATGTATTGCCCACCAAATGAGTCTCCTGTAGAAAAACAATATCCGGAGACAAACGTCGTAGACATCGCAACACCACACCCCGCTTAATACGATCCCCCAGACCATTAACATTCCACGAAATAAACCTCAACCCGCTACCCCCCATCCCACACAGCAACGCCGAAACCCCCCTCCAATGAGCATGACATCAAAAACATCATTAGCAAAATAGAATCGCCTTGATAACACAAAACACAAACATCAAACTTCCCATCCACCCACCCCCCAACAATCAAGGAAACACCCCCCACCCTGCACCCCTGCAAGAAGCTAAAAAGCCACCCCAACATGCAGTGTGCCTGTCGCCCAAGAACCCCCATTCTACAAAAAGACCCCGGAGGAGGAAAGGCCCTGGCCCACCCGCCACCCCGATCAAGACAAATAACGAGGAGAACACACAGACAGTAGAGGCACTTAGGCATAGAATCCCAGAAGAAGTTACTCTACTCGAAGACCCGGGCATAGACAAATAGTTCAGCTCTCTACACCACCCTCAGCACCACCCGGGTGGGCGGCGGGCTCAGTCGCAGGAGGTTTGTCCGGCAGAGAGTCCAGCCAGTCATTCACAGAATCAGGCCGATCAAAGAAAAAGGTTCGGTCATTGTACTCAACTCGCAGCCTGGTCGGAAAAAGCATAGCGTAGCGCAATCCCATATCCCGGAGACGCTTCTTGACTCCACGGAAGCCCATACGCTGTTTCTGCACCTGTTGAGAAAAGTCCGGATAAAAGTTCACCGTGGCATTCTCAAAGGCCACCGGGCCCTTCACACGTGATGCCTGCAGGATAGCGTCCCGATCCCTATAGTGGAAGAGTTTCGCAACAATAGGCCTCGGCGGGGCGCCTGGCTTACCCTGGCCTCCCGGAACACGATGGGCACGCTCCACTGCGAAGAATTTACTCAGCCCAGACGGAGAGAGGTAGTTCTGGATCAGGTCCTCGACCAGGAGATCAACAGAGTGCGGTTCTGGATTCTCCGGAACGCCAACCACACGCACATTACAGCGACGTGCCCTGTTCTCAAAGTCCTCCAAGCGCCGGGTCATGAAATCGTTCACCCTACGGAGATTGCCAATCTCCGTCTGTATCTCCGAGACGTCTGCCGTGAGGCTGGATGACTTGAGATCCAATGACTTCACCTTCTCATTGGTTTTAGATAGGTCGGCCCGAATCAAGTTCACATCTATGGCCACGGTGTCGATTTTGTGGGCCAAAGCTTCATATTGTTGGCCTATCGTTTCCTTCATGCCAGAAATGGCGCCCATGATGTCCTGCAAGGACGGCTCCGTTGACGCGTCCACAATGTGGTCAACCGCACTTGGGCCAGGCAGGGCGGCTCCAGGGGACCCCTTCGAATGGGTGTAACGGTCCATAACGTTAGACTGGACCGGGCCCCCACGCAGGGGCGTCTTGGTCTTCCGTGTCTCTCGGTCCCCTCTGCCCGCCATGTCGGAAACCGCGTCACCAGGAGACTCACTCGACCCGATGGAAATGGCCACAGGAAAGTAGGGCGTCGGGACCAAAAAGCAGCTGCAAGGGTACCACTAGGAGAGGACCAGCCCGGAAGGAGAATAAGCCAGCCAAAGGCCCGACAGCCGTCTCGTGCGCCGGACCCAGCCCAGGCCAGACTCCCCTGCCAGATGTCTCAGTCTGAGGCAGAATCGAAACCGAAACTTAAGAGGGGGGCCCACAAGTCAAATCCCCCTGCCGCTGTTGTTCAACTCCGAGACGGCCACAGTGCCTCACCCAGTCCCGGGCGCACCTCAAGGGCGGACCCCGAAAGTTCAAATCATCATAACTTCGGCGCCCCGGGTCCAAATCAAATTCCAAAAATCCCAGGAAGATCAGCCCAGTGTCCTCTACACAAATCCTCGTGAAGAATCAGGATATGTTCAGGATATCATGCCGGGAGTGGCGGGGGTCCGGAGAGCACTGTGCTCACGCGGCCATCACGGATGCCCGCCAAGCTCCTCCTCTCTGGCAGCCATCTTGTTTGCCATGTGCTGCCACGTGCTCGCCATGTGCTCTGTCCTCCCTCAGTGTTGACTGCTCTTGTTATCTGCCTAGAAACAAACTTTATTTAGTATCTTCCACCTTCGCACATGCTCAGTTGAGCTTGCAGCTGACCTTGCAGTTGTTCCTAGTCTGTAAATGTCAGGATGTGTTCACCAGAATTAGCAGCTGTTCGCTCCTCCCACTTTGTTGAGCAAGCAGATGTTGTATGCCCATATTAGTCATTTTGCATTCTTACATGAGCCAGGACTGCCCCTTGGTGTTATCCAGACTATGTAACCCTAAGCATATATAAGGCCCGAGTTTTCTGTACTCCTTAGACAGCCTCATTCATTTGCTAAGGCTTCTGTGTGACGTAGTCTCCCTCATTTGAGCTTAATAAAGATGTTACTTTTATATGTCAGCTCTCTATTTCTGTGCCAATTTCTTCTTTGTTGGTTTAAAAGGGCCTGGTATCAGTGAGACCCTTGAGAAGGTTTCTATTTTCTTCACCTTGGGGAGCAAGGTCAAGAGTGATTTGCATATGACTGGGGTTAAACTGGAATGGCATGATGGGGAAAATGATGATGGAGTTAGGCCCATCTCTCTGTATGGGGGTGAAATTTTGACATTGTTCAGCATTCCGACCATCAATTTTTTAGTTTGCATTTGTCACCCCTATTGGGATGGGTATGCCCAGACGTGGGTCCCATGCTCACCATGCCACTGGATTTAAGATAGCCTGGCTGATGAGGGGTAATACCCCCAAACTGGTCCCAGGATGCTTGGTTCTGGTCCAAGTAGGACCTGGCCTGGCAGTTCTGGCTGGACTTTTACCTTGTGGAAGGGAGTCAGGACTGGTTTGCGTATGGCTTTGTTAAACTTTAATGGCATGGTGGGTAAAAAACAATGGATTTAGGTCCTGATCTCTGTACTGGGATTGAATGTTTGACATTGTTCACCATTCCGTCCATCAATTGTTCTTTGTACCCAAGTGCGACGGGTATGCCCAGATGTGGGTCCGGTGCTCACTATGCCACTGGATTTAAGCTAGGCTGGCTGATGAGGGGTGATACCCTGAAACCGGTCCCAGGATGCTTTTTCCAGTCAAGGGTGGCCCTGGCCTGGCAGTTTTGGCTGGACTGTTCCACTGGAGTGCAGGGTCAAGACTGATTTACATATGGCTGGGGTTAAACTGGAATGGCATGGTGGGCAAAAAAACAATGGATTTAGGCCCAGATTTCTCTACTGTGGTGAATGTTTGACATTGTTCAACATTCGATAGCTATTTTTGCATTTGTCACCCTGAGTGCGATAGATATGCCCAGACGTGGGTCTGTTCTCACCATGCCACTGGATTGAAGCCAGCCTGACTGAGGAGAGTTTATAGCCCATAACCGTCCTCAAGATGCTTGTTTCTGGTCCAGGGAGAACCTGACCTGGCAATCCGGGCTGTGCTATTTCCATGGTGAGCAGGGGCAAGACTGGTTTACATATGGCTTGGTTTAAACTGAAATTGCATGGTGGGGACAAAAACAATGGATTTAGGCACAGATCTCTGCATTGGGAGTGAATGTTTGAAAATGTTCAGCATTCCATTCATCAATTCATCTTTTTGCATTTTTCACATCGAGTGTGATGGGTATGACCAGACATGGGTCTCATGCTCACAATGCAACTGGATTTAAGCTAGCCTTGCCGATGATGCGTGATACTAAAAAACCCATCCCAGGATGCTTGTTTCCGGTCCAAGGATGCCCTGGCCTGGCAGTTCGGGCTTGAGAGTTCCCATGGGGAGCAGGGTCAAGACTGATTTGCATATGGCTGGGTTTAAAACTAGAATGGGATGGTGAGCAAAGAAACAATGGATTTAGTCCCAGATCCCTGCACTTGGGGTGAAAGTTTGACATTATTCAGCATTCTATCCATCCATTGTTCTTTTTGCAATTGTGGGGACACGTTGTCACAAGGATTCGCAAACCAGCTGCCCTGTACTGAGAAGGCTAATAAAAAGTGTTGGGTAATTACCCAAAAATATGTGAAGTAGAATCTATATTATGGATTGCATATAATGACTAAATAGGTTCTAAACTTGGGGTAATAATTACTGGAAAATACATTCAGAGTACGCTACTGCCCAGTATAATTCTACTAGGGCATTATTCTATTTTTGTCTGGTTACCACCCCACCAACTAGGAGCCAGACATCTAGTAGTGCATGACACACCATTTACTTAGGTCCTGATGAAATGCCAATTGACTCGTTAGGAGCAACAGAGGCACGAAACATGTTGACCCTTTTCACAGAGATAGCCCTCTAGGAACAATAAATCCACATAGGGCATCCATACACTTTTAATAAAGCTGGAACTATCTTGAACATTAAAATAGTTTTGATTAGGACTGATCCAGACTTATTTTAACTTCCTCTATCCTTGCACTCTTACCCGCACACACCTTACGGCTGCTTCACTAAAAGATCTCCGAAAAAGAGCCCCTTTTGCTGTGAGCCCTTCGGGCATTGCAGCGAGTGCCTGACGAGGAGCAAAGCCCAATGATGAAGCATGGCATCCCTCGGGGTGTGTGAGGGCATCACGAAGCAAGACCTGTCTTCCCCTAGGAACTGCATACCCCTTGTTGCACAGCTTACTAGGAGCCCTGTATGCAGGACCTGCTAAAATAACTGCTCCCAGTCCCAAACCTTTTCCTTATTTGATTGAAATGTACATATTCAACTTCTTCTTACAGTGTTTAGCACAATATCATGTTTTAACTGTTCTGAAAAAATAATAACAACAAGTGATATTCCTTTATCTCTTCCTTTATCCCTTCATAGGGAAGAGGTGTGGCACCACGGCCAGGGCGACTGACGCTGGACGCTGGGGATCACGGTTCGATCCCTGACCCCGGCAGCAGGGGTCTGCCCAGCACCACGCGACTCTGGGCAATAGTTCGCTTAATCTTCCCAATGGCCCCCAGTGCCGAGAAACCCCTTCAGGGGTCATTTGTGTGTTATACAAGTACTGGATTTACATTTTTTTACCAGAAGTTATGGTGAAATTAGTAATAAATTCCACTCCAAATACATACCTTATCGATGTGTTACCAAAGGGCTTATCTCTTTCATAGTTATCTTTTTTTAAGTTTTTTTTTTGGAAGACCTTTATTGTACATACACAGCTCTGTGTGCTTACAACCTGAAGGAGCAGGCCGACAGCATCAACAAACAGTGTCACAACATCTAGACATTAACCAGCGGTGGAAGCAGAACGTAACACAGCAAGTCGCCTACAACCTAACAGGGCCGGCCGCGTTGCAAAGAGCACAAAGCTGGTAATGAGTTGCGGTGTTGCATGCATCAGTTAGTGAATCGAGTTCAAATGGTGAACCAATGAGGTCTCATTTTGTATTTTAGTTTAAAACCTGTAATAACAAACTAGGAGTAGGTGTAGTCCGTCCCAACCCACTGGATGCCACCATACTGAGTATGTGGTGTAGAGGATTGCTTAACGTAGAGTGAGGATGCAATGTTCTCTCTGAGAGATATCAGGCACAGTTAGAGAAGTGCGTACCCTACCGTCAACTGAAAGTGGAAATGTTGTGGAGGTGGGAGTAGCGTTGCCTGTGATCTTGCCTGTGATCTAGGGGGAGAGTACGCTGCTGGCCCGCATGCATGCAGTGTGTGATGTACAAAGAAGAGCAGGAAAGGGTTAGTATTCCGGAATGCAGGAGAAAGATGCTAGCAACCAGTCTATATGTTTAGCGCAAGGACAAAGTACCTGGGCCACCACTCACAGCGCAGCCGGTCCCGAACCCGGAACAATCCTACAGCGCACTATCTCCTGTCGCACGAATTACTTAGGGGAGTGCATATGTCCTGGGAGAAGGGAAGTGTGTCGAGTAGCTTCTTGCAGTAAAGGGTTTGATACTCAGCAATGCGCCTCCGTCGCTGCAGCCTGACCAATCGCAGCCTGATCATCAGACGAGGGTTCGTTGTTTGCCTGGACACGAAGTAGGTAGGCCGTGAGCGGGCCCCAAAGGTCTTTGGGACGCGATTTGTGGGGCAATAGGTCAGCGTAATTGTGCATTTGGTCCTGCCAGGTAGACATAGTAGTCAGCCACGTCTTAAATTTGGGAGCGCGGCCACGGCCCCATCTGCAGGCAACATGGCGTTTGGCAAGAAGAAATCCCAACGCAAGGAATTTCCGATTGTTTTCAATGCCCGGGGAAGAGTGACCTAGTAGGGCGATCTTGGGGCAAGGAGCAATCTCAATCCCCATCATGGCAGACAGAGCTGTAAAGATCTCCACCCAGTATGAAGCAACAGGTCGGCATAGCCATGCCAGATGCATGAAGTTGGCCCCTGGACGATTGCAGCGGAGGCATCGGTCATTATCTCGTAGCCCGAGCCTGTGCAATTTGGCAGGAGTGTGGTAATGGCGGTGTAGGAATTTGAAATGGAGCAGTCGAAGGCGAGCGTTTCCCGTCACTGCGTTCGTGTGTGAACAGCTTTCCTCCCATTGGTCATCAGTGAGCGGAGTACCCAGGTCATCATCCCAGTCGCGTCTAGCTCTGAAAGCAGGAGGAGTGGGAGCTGAGTACGCGTGCTTATACAGCATAGAGACTACATGTTTCGGAATGTCGGATTGGAGAAGACAGTGCAGGGGTGCCATGACCTCTGGTTCTTCTGGAAAGTTAGGGGTAACTGCTTTAACATGCTGTCTCAACCGAGTGTAGAGGAACGTATCCATAACTGAGGGCGTATGTTCCCCAAAGAATTGGGCAGAGGAGCGAAATTGTCCTTGTACATATAAATCCCCCCATGTATGAAGTGCCAATTTAGTAAACAGTTTGCGGCCTAATTCCTCCCTAGATATGCTTAACCTGGGATCATGCGCGAGAGTCATGAGTGGGGAGTAGAGAAAGGCAACGTCCATGCGGACTGCAATTCTGCGCCAGGCCTGCACCGTGCAGTCCACTGTGGAGGGATCACGGTCAGATATTCTGGCTTCTGTGAAGAGATAACCTGATGGTTTATCCGGTCTCATGTAACCATCCTCAACAGCGAGGTGTGCCATGAAGGGAGGAGGGTAGAGCCAGTAAGCAGTGAAGTGGGCTTGTGCACTATCATAGTACAGTCGAAAATTCGGAACGTCAAATCCGCCTTGATGATAGGGCAGCATGAGCATTTTCAGACCAACCCTAGCCTGCTTTCCGCCCCATATTAGTCTTGACAATTGGGAATCTAGAGCTCGGAAGAAGTGCGGTCCAGGGCCGTAAGGGATGTTAGTGAAGAGGTATAGTAACTTAGGGAGAATGACCATTTTTATCAGGGATATACGGACAGCCATAGACAGTGGTAGATGGATCCATTTAGCAATGCTGTCGGTAAGTTTGTCCAGGACCGTACCATAGTTCGCCCTAATGAGGGCTTCGCGATTTCTAGTTATGTTGATACCTAAGTATTTTATCTCGTCACTTTCCCACATCAGCGGGTAGTCAAGAGGGAACCGCTGGGTTTTGTCAGTTAGGGGAAATAGGGCCGATTTCGTCCAATTAATCTGTATCCCTGCAATGGCACCAAATTTAGTAATTTCGCGAAGAAGGGGATTCAGATTTTCTTGCGGCTTGTGGATATAGAGGGTCATATCGTCTGCATATAATGAGACGAGCAGCTGTCTGTCCGGGTAATTCAAGGAGCGATGGTTGTGATGCTGCCGGAGTTTGGCGGCAAGGGGTTCAATTGCTATAGCGAAGAGGACCGGGGAAAGCGGGCATCCCTGCCGAGTACCTCTGTGAATGGCAAAGGAGTCGGACCTGGATCCATTTAAGAGAACAGCTGCATGTGGTTTGTGATATAATAGTTTGATCCAATCAATAAAGCTATATGGAGTTCCCATTCGCTCCAATAGGGAGAACAGGTAATCCCATTCTAAAGAATCAAAAGCTTTAGTAGCATCAAGGAAAACTGCAGCAGCTTCACATCTAGTGGTAATGTCCTGTAGTACAGCCTGTAATGTACGGAGGTTGTGTGATGTCGCACGGTTCGGGACGAAGCCCGCTTGGTCCAGAAGGACCAGTCGGTCCATTAGGAGATTGAGGCGTGTCGCAAGGACCTTCGCGAGAATTTTAACGTCGGTGTTCAGTAATGACAGGGGCCTATATGAATCGCAGTGTTCCGGCGGTTTACCCGGTTTTAGCAGGGATGTTATTAGGGCTTCGCGCATGCTGACAGGTAAGATGCCTTCTTCTAGGGCAGCATAGTATAAGCGCTTTAATATGGGAGCGAGCACGTGAATGAAGGTTTTATAGAAGTCTATTGGCAGGCCATCTGACCCTGGAGCTTTACCCGATTTTATGGACATGATTGCGTCTATTATTTCGTCCAATTCCAAGTCATGGTGTAGAAACTTCTGTTGGGTCGGGCCTAACCAAGCGATCGCTGTGTCTTCTAGGTATGTGCGTAAATCAAGCGCCGTCTGTCTTTGGGAGGTATATAGTGTTTTGTAATGGTCAGTGAGGACACCAAGCTGGCCGGGGAGGTCTCTATGTGGCATATGTTGATCATCCAACAGGGTGGTGACATAGTTATGGTGTCTAGGGGGCCTGACCGCAGAAGCCAAGGCTTTGCCTGGTCTGTCACCTTCCCCGTATGTGCCGTGTAAGGTTTCCCCAGGAATATACCCTCTGTGTCCGCCAATTCAGTGTATTCATAAATTTTTTCCCTGAGTTGAGTCCTGACTGCATTGCCCTGTGTACTGCGAGATACGTCTCGCTCAAGTAGGCGTATTTCGGCTTCCAACTTCCGCAGGTCGCCACGAAGGGACTTAAGGACACCTCCCCCTTTTGAAATACACCAACCTCTCACTGTAACCTTAAAGGCTTCCCAGACTGTGGTGAAGCTGGAAACTGACTCAGTATTGCGCTCGAAAAAATCTGTGATATCCTGCTCCAGTTCTGCTCTGAAGGCTGAGTCTGTGAGGTGAGCAGGGTTGAGTCGCCAGCTTAAGTAAGGGGAGACATCTAGGGGAATGCGTAAAGATAGAAGGACTGGAGAATGGTCAGAGAATGTGCGTGCCAGGTGCAAAGAGTGGACGGCCCAGGGGGAGAGGCCAGCTGACATGAATATGTAGTCCAAGCGAGCCCAGGAGGAATGAACCGCAGAGAAGTGCGTACCTTGCTTCAGGGAGGGGTGTGAGTGTCGCCATGCATCCAATAAGTGGTGTTCTTCTACAATGCCTAGTAGAGTGCGCTGGGTATGAGTGTAATGAATCGACTGTGGGTGAGATCTGTCCATTGCAGGTCGGAGGGCAGTGTTAAAGTCCCCACCCAGCACCACGTAGGCGATGCCTAATGCTTGGATTTTGCCCCACATGGTAAGGAGAGCGGTCGGGTCATCCGTGTTGGGGCCATAGTAACAGGCAAAGAGTATGGTATGTGCGTGAAGTTTTCCCCAGACCATGCAGTATCTGCCTCCTGTATCAATTTCAGTACCTGCTGGGGTAAACCCCATACCCTTTTTCACTAGGATCGTGACAACCCTTGAGTAATTTGAATATGATGCGAATACCCTGCAGGAGGCCCATCTAGAGGCGAAAAGGGGGGATCCATTGGGTAGTAAGTGTTGTAGCATGGCAATAGACACTCCGTGCCTATCCAGATATCCTAATACCTGCCGTGTCTTCCTCGGATCATTCAACCCCCGCACATTCCATGTCGCTATCTGGAATTTCAATGATGGTTGCATATCCGTCACATCACCCATTTCCATATTGAAAAAATACTGCGGCAAACATACGTAGCAAACTTATTCAAATTGTCAGCAGCAAAATCACAGGTTTGATTAGTGCTCAAGTCTACCCCTTTAATCCCTACCAGCCTCGGAACTACAACAGTAACTACGTTGACAGATCAAGAACAGACAATACCCATCCCAGTACCGGCTACCCCAACCCGCCGGAAAGTTCATGGGTCCGTAACCTGAAATAATCTGTATGGAGTGTTCGCAGTTGGCTTATAAGACATTTCAACCTGAAATCGAAGAGCCCACCCACCCACTACGGCATCCCCAACAGGCCGAGAATTAGAATCCCACCCACCCACCCAGTACCCCAACATACCCACAACAAGAACTAGCAAAAAAATTGCTCTTGCCCTAAGGAGGGAAGAGACATCAGGGGGCTCGCCTATTGGGTACTGAATCTAGGGGCGCCAGACCCGCCTTCCACCTCCCTACTTGCACCCGCTGGCAACTAGGCACTAGCCCAGTCGGCATTGCGGGACGGAGGTGGGTGATCAAGCACAAATATACATCTTGGACCATAAGAAGTTAAAACAGTAAGGGCACCTCACCGTAGATCATGGTGTACGGACAGCGTCCCGGCAATTCCCGCAAGAAAGAGGGCCTCACGACATCCTGGTACGGCAGTGAGGGGCCACCCAGGAGTCGTGACCTAGACATGCACACCAATGTAGTCAAAGTTACCCAACTGAGTCTGGTTAGAGATAATAGAATCTATGGGCAGTATGCAGCATATTACATCAGTCCTGTTGGGACATCGGCAACTGCGATTGGGAGCGTCTCCTCTCCGCCTCCGCTCCAGCGTGGTCTTTTCTTTGTTGCTTGAGGAAGTCCTCCACCTGCTGTGGGTTTTGGAACAAATGTTGTTTACCTTGAAGTGACACCTTCAATCTGGCAGGGTAGAGCATGGCATATGGGATCTCCTGGGCTTGAAGTTTATTTTTTACGCCAGCAAATTTGCGCCTGGCCTCCTGAACCGACGGGGTAAAATCAGGGAAGAAGGAGAGTGTAGCGTTGCCATATGTCACCGAGCCCAGCTCACGGGCACGCCTCAGCACAGCATCCCGGTCTCTGTAGTTAAGGAAGCGCGCTATGATGGGTCTCGGCTGGGCTCCAGGGGGTGCCGTGCGGCGAGGGATCTGTGGGCTCTTTCAACAATGAGATGGGATGAGAAGGCTTCTGTCCCGAACAATTCAGTCACAAGATTCTCAACAAAGATCTCCATCTTCCCTGTATTCGCCGTTTCCGCAAGGCCCAAAATGCGAACGTTATTGCGGCGAGATCTCGCTTCCAAATCCTCGTTCGTTTCGGCGATTACTCTAAGGAGTCTGTCCATCTGTGTCACTTGCCTGGCGTTGGAGGAAGCTCCATCCTCCAATGTCGAAATTCTGTCCTCAGTTTCTTTAATACGCGTGTCATGGTGTTCCAGTTTTGCCACGACGCTGTCCATACGCGTGTTAATGGCGTCTACTTTGGCGTCAATGGACGAGAGGCTTTGTTTCATGCTCAAAAGGAGGGTCCTCCAGTCCTCCTCCTGGGGTTCCGAGGGGGGGGGGGCTCCCCTCCGTCCCAGGCGTCGATTTAGGTGCCTTCTTGGACTCGAATGGGATTTTCGACTGTCTGGCATCGCTGCGGCCCATGTCTCGTCTGGGCGTCCGCATGGCTGAGGATGAAATGGCCGCCAGGTCGCGAATGGAGGTGAGCCGAAGGCAAGGGCCTCTTGTTAGTAAGCCGGCGTGTTGGTAGCGGATGGGTTACCACTCACTGTGCCGCCAGGAGCCCACGGGCAGGAATCTGACAGGCGTGGTGTAGCGAGGTCCAGTTACGCAACTGACCAGAAGAACCGCCGGACGCCACCGCAGTATTTGTCCATCAACTATCCGCCCAGGGAGTATCCATCCGCCGTTAGCGTCTGTGGCCCCGCACCGGTGGAAATAGGTCAGCGACCCCTGCAGTGAGGGGATCGCATCAGCAGAGTGAGGAGGAAGGTGAGTGTAGCGGTGCTAGGCCGAAGGGAGGACGACCATAATCTGGTTGTGGGTGAGTTTGGCGCCAATCGATAATCAGTTAGGCCCAGGCTAGGTGAGGCCGGGCTCCGCCGAGCGCTAGTGCCAGAAGTTGCAGAGAAGTGAGCAGCCTGGAAGTTCGCAAGCAGGTCCCGCCCTGCCACGGGCCCCGACGCGAGCCAGACGTCCTCCGGGCGGGTCCAGGGGCAACCGGGAAGAGTGCACCGCCCCACAACTGTCGGCAGGCCGCGGGCGGGAGTTGCACAGCAACGGCAGGAAGGTGGGGCCCCCCAGGCGGAGCAATGGGGCCCCTGCGGCAAGCGGGAGAGCCACTCCGGGGCTCAGGCCCAGCAAGCAGTCCGTCACAAGGGTGAGGGGATGGAGGGGGGCCTAGCCGAGCGTGATTCACTCCGGTATGGTGCCCCTGGCGTAGCTCACCTCTGGCCACATAGGAGTAGTGTTCTTCGGGGGGGTGGGCAGCGGGGGTTGTTCAGGCCGTTTGATAGAACCGGCGTCGGCTCCTCCTCCAAAGCGTTGGGTAGGCCGCGGAGCCCCGGTCTCTCCCAGCCAGTGGATCCGACGTGCAGCAAGTCATAGACCGGCAGTCCGGCCCGCTCCGTGCTAACAGGCGGAGATCTAAGCAACCAGGCGGTCGTTTTCCAAAAGAAAGGTACCGATCAGTGCAGAACACCGTCACAAAGCCAGCGGTGCAGTGTCTAGGCGTTTTGGTAGGGTCAGGATGCCTTTAGGATGGGATAGTGTGCTCGATCGGGCGAGAGCCTCACATCAGTGCGGCTATCTTGTTTTGGCGCCACCTAGCGCCCCCATCTTTTTTAAAGTTGGAAGGATACAAATCCCACATGTTCATAGTCCCTCTAGGTTCTTCTTGTCCCATTATGTAAAGATCTAGGGCAAAACTGCAGTCTGTACTGCTCTGGAGTAAGGCCATACCTGAGACATAAGCCCTCCTTCATATTGGGGTAAGTCATGGCACCTGCCATCTCTAAGGGCTCTAGAGCACTCCTCCCAGAAGCCTCAAAATGTTTCCACAGGCCCGACCCCCAATGCTGTTCAGGCACACCATTAATTCTCAATGCAATCTCATAAGAAATAAACCAGGCATAAAAATCCTCACTCCTATGGTAATTTTGTATCAGATCCTTGGGAATATATACTTTACCCCCCTGCACTGGCTGTGCGCTGCCACCATTTGAACTGGCATCCACCTCCTTGGCTTTAAGATCCAGTTCTCTCATGCTCAACTCATGAGCCAAAAGCAATTTCTTTTCCTCCAGGGCACGGACATTTTTATTTTCCTCCGCTGCCCTTTCTTTCTCCATTTCCAATTGCTTCATTTTCAACGTCAGGACTTCTAAGTCATGTTCTCTCACTCTTTGGTTCTCCTCTAACTCTTCCTGAGTGAAACCTCTATTGGAATGGTTGCTGCCAAGTCTGAGCCTACTCTGCTCACTGGCAAATCTGTGACTTGAAAACCATTCCCTGCACTTGCATCATTTCCCTCTTTTGCCTCCCAATGGGCCTTCAAGATTCTCTGCAGCTCATCCTTCCTGTAGCCGCTCTTTATGGGGCACTCAAACTCGTGGCAGAATTTCCTGATCTCATCAACTTTGCAGGAATACAAATCCTCAATGACAAATTCCAATTCTACTTCTGCCTCCTTGCTGGGTGCCTTTCCATTCACAGACATGATGCTTTGAAGAGTTACTTAAAAATAGAACCAACCAAAAAACAGTAGTATGCGGTGGCGTAGTGATCTGCACTCACTATTGATGTACACCAATCACTGTGGGTCTAGTACAAATACAAGTTCAAATCCCCACCGCTGACACCAATGTTAGAACTGGAGGTCTCTATTTGGTAGAGGTAAGTACCACTGTCCAAATAGGGACCCTTGCTTCTAGTCAGGGTAAGGAGGAAACCCTCTGAGATAACCCCATCTCACCCTCTAGGTAGCTTGGCACGAGCAGTCAAGGCTAATCAAAGGCAATGTGTAAAGTATTTGTACCAACACTCACAGTAACACAGTGAAAACACCACAAACTGACTCCACACCAGTTTAGAAAAATAAAGGTATTTAATCTAAACTACACAAGACCAAAACGACAAAAATCCAACATGCACAGTTCTAGAATATGATTTCAAAAGCGTTCTTAATGTTCTTAAAGATTGCGATAAAATAATCCACAGATGCGTGAAAAGTTCACAGTTGCGTCACGTTTGCCCACAGTACCTTTTAAAAGCGACAAAGTTCCAAAGCAGAAGCTGGTGCGGTGGAAAACAAGCGATGCGTTGCTCCTGAGACCCTGGGGAGGCGAAGCGACAACCCCGCTGCAGCATCGGGCGTGTTGCGACGAATCCGGTCTGTATGGGTAGGAAGTCTAACTTGTATGGATTCCAGTGCGTAGGTTCTGTAGGAAGTTTTCTCTTGCAAAGGCACGATGCCATGATCTTTGGAGTTGCGGCAATCTCCGGGGCAACGATGCGCGGACCAGCGGTGATCTCTCTCTCGCAGCTCCTCGAATGTGATGGCTTCTGCGACGACACTCGCAGCGACGTGATGCGTTCCGCAGGTAAGCGGTGCGACGAGCTCACCCAGCGGCGACAGGCTCTGCGACGATACTCGCAGCAATGGTAATCTTCCCGCACTGGTCTGTTGCATCCCGCAAACGAAGGGTGCGGCGTCTCTGGCAGCGGCGACAGGCGCTGCGACGATCTCGACCTCCGTAGCGGGGGGAATTTCTTCATGCTGTCGGGGATGCGCTTCGCAAGCGAGCGATGCAATAACTTTTCTGTAGCAAGTTTCTCAAATCTTGGTTTCCAGCTTCCCAGCACAGGTACAACTTCCAGATGCACCACACATGTGCCACGCACTCCAGGAAGGATAGAACTCTCACACTCTCACAGTAGAGCACAGAGGAAGCTGGGGGTGAAGTCCTTTTGTTCCTGGGACTTCAAAACAGGGAGCCAGCTCTTCTCAGGCCCTTGGAGATTCTTTCAAGCAAGGGGACACAGTACAAAGCAAAGTCCTTCCCCTCTACTTGGCAGCAAAGCAACAGCAGGACAATCCAGCAGAGCAACAGCTGGACAATCTTCCTTCTTCAGTTTCAGCTTTCACCTTGGCGGAGGTTCCTTCTTGATTCCAGGATGATCTAATTTTCTGTAGTCAGGGGTCCTGTACTTATACCCCTAAAAGTCTTTGTTCCCTTTGTGCAGGAGGGATCTGAGCCCGGTCTGAACCAGTTCTGGGTGTTCCTTGAGCACTTTGTTTTCCTGGCCTCTCCCTTCCTTTCAGAGAGAGGGGCAGGGTCGTCAGCCGCCCAGCAGGAGGTGGAGCCAGCATTGTGAAGGGAGAGTACAGCCCTGGAGCACTTTGTTGACATGATTCCTTCTCTCCTTTCACAGTGCAGGGCAGAGACTACAGACGCACCACAGGGGGTGGAGCCAGCACTGTTGGGGGTGGGCACAGTCCTATTCAGGTCCCAGGTGCAACTCTACCCTCCCATCTAGTTGCAAATGCAGTCATTCAGCCTAGGGCTGACCCAGCCAGCCTCCTGGGGGCTCCCCAGCCCCTGTCACTCTCAAACCAGACAGTCAATTCACAAACAGGCCAAGGCACACAGAAAGGTCAGACAAGAGAACAGCTACTTTCTAAAAGTGCTGTTCTCAAACACAGGATTTAAAAAACACCTTTACTAAAAGATGTGTTATTAAATTCTGAGTTCAGGGATACCAGACTTTTATGTCCTATCTTGCTCCTATGGGAAGATATGCTGATAGTCACGTAAGCCAGCATTCCCCATGATAGCCTATGGGGCAAGATAGCCTTACAATAATGAAAAACAAAAATGGCTGTAATTCACTACCAGAGCTTGTCACCTGCACAAGTATATGCTCTACCTTTCACATACACTGCACCCTGCCCAAGGGGGAACCTTGGGCCTTCCATAGGGGTGACCAACGTGCACAGAAAGGGAAGGGTTAGGCCTACTCAGTGGGGACACTGACCAGAAGGACATGGCAGTTCACAGACTGCACACAGGCACTGCGGTGGCAGGCCTGAGACATCATTTTAGGGCTACTCATGTGGGTGGCACAATCAGTGCTGCAGGCCCTCTAGTAGTATTTGTCATCACCAGCCCTGGCACACCCAGTGCACTTTACTAGGGACTTCATGGTGATACAAATATGCCAATCATGTATATCCAATCACAATAACAATTTCCATAGGGAGCACCTACACAGTGACACTGATCAGCAGTGGCAGAGTGTCGAAAGCATCTAAACCAGCAAAAACGAAATCCAGCACAGCATCAAAAAATACAGGAGGTAGAGGCCAAAATGACAGGGGAAACCACGCCAAAAATGCCAGTTCTAACAGGCACCAACTGCATGTCAACAACTTTTAGGTCTTGCTGAAACTTCTCAATAGCTTCAACAACAAATTTGGGATTGCAACATGCTCCAGCTTCACCATACTATGATTTAATATGATTCACTACCATATGATGAGGCATATATTTATTCTGAGTCACCCAGAGGCTGAGTGCTACCTTTGCCTTAGTCAAACAACTTGGATAATGCTCTGGATCCACACAGCCCAAGAATAATCTGGGAGTAGACTTTGACAATCAACTTTCATCTTCAAATTAAAGTGCACTCATTTAGCTCACGTCCCCTATATATTGTAGCTGGTAATGCCTATCTCTCCTGCAAAATCCCTACAGTCCACCTTTATGAAGGCTATTTTTATGATTTCCACTTCAAATCTACAAGTTACACCTTGTACATATGTTTCAAGTGGTGGTAAATAGAGTGGCAAACTCACTTTTGGTTAAAGGGAATCAAAAAAGATTAAGGGCCTGATTACGAGTCTGGCTGTCCATGGACTGCCAAACTAGTGGGGGCGGGGCACCCAGCCACCCTATTATGACTAGGGCAGTCAGACCGCCATAGCTCCGGTTCAGCCACCAGGGAACCGCTGTTTCCAGGCGCTGTGCAGCGGTCAGGAGGACCCAATATTCTTGACGGACCGCCGCGGTCCCGCCAAGCATATTGAGAGTTTCCTCTCCGCTGGCTTTGCCATGGAGGTTCCTCATCCATGAACACCGGGCTAGAGAGGAAACAGCCACCTCAGCATGGGGATGCAGACAGGGGGTCACAACATATGCCCCCCTGTCTGCATGTACCCCAGCTCCTGTACGCCATGAACATTTTAGTCCATGCAGTGCAGGAACACTTTTTGAAGTTTCCATTGCAGTGACCATTTTCTGAGGCAGCAGCGTGGGAACACCTAAAACCAGCCCACCAGACAGGAGAAAACTTCTATTCTGGCGGGCGGTCTGACTACGGCTTTAGTGGTGCAGCGGAGGGGCAGACCTGGCGATGCCCCGCTAAAGTCTTAATCAGGCCCTAAATGATTTTGGCTCCCAATATTGAAACAGATTAATGAAAACATTATTTAGAATATCTC
This sequence comes from Lissotriton helveticus, assembly GCF_964261635.1. Lineage (NCBI taxonomy): Eukaryota > Metazoa > Chordata > Amphibia > Caudata > Salamandridae > Lissotriton > Lissotriton helveticus. The sequence continues at coordinate 1,428,277,009 of NC_136057.1, forward strand.
ACAAAGCAACAAATAAAGGTATTTGCTTCCCATTCTATTTGGAAAATAAATACAGGCCAATAGATCATGAGGTATAATAAAATGTACCTCAGTTGCAAAGACAAAACTCCCATAAAAATAATTTGGCTTTTACATCTCCTACAAAGTAATCAAGCTATGGGCCAGCCTTCTTCTTACACCACGAGACAGTGAAACATAAAATTCTGTCTGCACCTACCTCACTTCCTGCCTCTTACATAAAAGGTGTCTTTCATAATATATTATCTTTCTTCCCCACTGGAGCTACAGCCTTTTCCATTCTTACCTTTCTTCTACTCGCACTTAGTACACACACTGGTTATCACAAATGGAGTTCGCTTTTGAGTCATATGTTCAGTCTAACATTTGGCAATTGGTATGAAATAATTCATGGTAAGCATCCTGAATGAGAACGCCATTGTGTTTTGGCAGTGTACATATTAATTATAATTACCAAAACTACATCAAAGTTTGATTTTTAATAATACAATATGAAATCTGACCCACTTGGCAGTGATGCGAATATTGAGGTTGTCGTCCTCCAGGTGGTAAAATTTCTGCGGGCATTCTACTTTCACTTCAAAACTGGGCAGCACTAGAAATAATTTGAAAGAAGATAGTGAGATAAAGTCTACACAGTTTATTTAATTTATTGTGAATGTGTGCATGGCTGAAAGAGCTGTTGTAAGCTGCTGCCATGCTCAAATCCAGTACATGAAGACCACAACATTTTGTTTACATTTTCTCAATAATGGGAAAGTATTCCAAGAAAATTAATCTGGTGGCTGTACATGCCATATAAGGAATTCTACTTAACAATAATTAGTTTTTTATTGTGAACATCTTTCCTTAGATTCATACCATTTGAAAACATTTCCTCACAATTAGTGAGTTATTCTTAATGGTGGAGAGTTAAAGTAACTATGCCATTCAAAGCGAGCTAATCCGTTTGAACACAAATTGTTAGAGATACATTCCATTACCTTCCTTGCTCTTTTGTTCCCACTCTGTGTGTGTGTGTGTGTGTGTCTATATATATATATATATATATATATATATATATATATATATATATATATATATATATATATATATATATATATATATATATGTATATGTATATATATATAACACATTTTAAAGATAGGGTTGGATGGAACTCACGGAATTTGACTGTGCGGAATTCCGCAGAGTTACATAAAAACTCAACGAGATTCCGCGGAGTTCTGCAAACGGGAGTAAATAGGCATGTCATGCTGCTTGTGCAGTTACTGAGCAGCGGTAGTGCATTTCACGCCGAAAAAAGAGGGCAAACTGCACCACATGGTTCACCAGATTTTCTACTTGAGCTGCAGCCTTCTGCCCGTGAATGGTCGCAACCACCAGCATTAGAAAAATCACGCCGGATGTCCTCTCACCAACCAGAAATTGTGCTAGGGGATGCCAAATCTTGCTCACCAAATTAAGTTTCTGGAGCCAATCGCAGGAATAAAATTCCACCATGCAGCAATTGGAGGCATTTAGCCGGATCTCTGTGTTACAAGAGTAATGCAGAGTCACGAAAATTCCACCAATTCTGCAGGTGGAATGGAATATTCCCTCCAACCCTAGAAAAGAATATAGGTTAAACCTTTGTTATAGTTAATACAACTTTATTTATTCTTTCTATGCAAACAAACCAAACAAAGATTAGAAATGCTAAAGGTATCATTATACCTAATTTTATAATTAACACTCCACCTTTCATTTACTGTAACTTTATTTATTCTTTCTATGAAAACAAAATTTAAACTAAACTAAATAAAGAAATTCTAAAGGTATACTTTTACCTTTAATTTATAATGTATGCAAAATCTTCAAACTATTATAACTCTAGCATCTCCATACACAGTGTATTGAACTCGGTAGCCACAATACATTAACTATAACTTGCACCTTATCTATGCACTGCCTATAGCCTTTCATACTATATCATATATAGTATCTAAAATTATAGCATTTACAACAACACTTGTGATATTTCAAATCAGATCATTTGTGAGAAGAGAGTGGATGGTAAAGTGGCAAGTTATACTTAATATGGTGTGGCTACCAAGTTGAATAGACTTTTAATATATAAATATATATATGTGTGTTCCAGTGGCATCTTGTGGAGCACAGTAGAGTGGAGTGTAGTACAGTGATGGAAAGTGTTGTAGAGTGGAGTAGAGTGTTGTTCATTGGAGTGTAGGTGCATTGAGTAGTGTAGACGGTTGTGCAGTGTAGTGCAGGGGCCTAGAGTAGAGTACAGCCTGGTATAGTGGCACAGAGTGTCATAGAGTCTTGTAGAGTGGAGTAGAGTGTGGTAGAGTGGAGCAGTGCAGAGTAGAGTGCTGTACAGTGCTATAAAATGGGATGAAGAGTAATGTAGTGCAACGCACGCAACTCACACTTACCTGTTTGTCCGTGTCCTGAGCTGCACCACCCACTTTACTTCTGCCCATGGAGGTGGGCAGACACTATAAAGGCAGAGAGCCGGTCTCGCAGCACAGTAGACCGCTCTGCAATGCACACAACTCACACTTACCAGTGTGTCCCTGTCCTGAGCTGCACCACACACTTTACTTCGGCCCCTGGAGGTGGGCAGACACTATAAAGGCACAGAGCCGGTCCCGCAGCGCAGGACGCGCGCGCATGGGGGGGGGGGTGCCCAGGCTCGGCCCGCACCAAGACCGGGACAAGACAGGCCATGAGTTACGGAATTACGTTATGAACATAAGAACAGCCGTGAGGTGCGGGTATGCTCTTTATGTATTTTGACTGTTCTGTGGATTTGACTGTTTTAGACTGGACAGACTTGGATACTGCGACGCTGGTTGTTGAAGAATAGTGAATCACTTCTAAATACGAGAACCACAGGTTATTTGGTTTGTCTTATAATTTACCTAACACGGTATATTCACCTTGCTGATTTTGCCACATGTACGGCTGCTTATCTCTTATTGATTCCTGTGTGGTTACTTGGACAACCTTGATTCACCTAAATAAAAGTAGACCCCCGGATTAACAGCTATGGTGCGAAAAAGCAAAACAACAACTTCCCAGTCTAAACCTCAGAGAAAAGCAGGAGTCAAACAGTGCCTGATATTGTTGAACTATTTAACAGGAAAAATGGGCGCAATAGAACAGCAAATTACATCTGTCAAAGAAGCAATGAATCCGGAAGATCTAGCCAGCCTCCACAAGCAAATTGTCGCGTAGGCAGTTCAGCCTGTAAATACCCCGATGTGGAAACATCTAATAGTAAAACCATACCAAATGGGTGCATTTTGAACGTGTCAGACTATATTTCAATGAGTGATCAGGAGTGCAAATCCCAACCACCAACGAAGTGCTCCAGAATCCCAGACGCTAGTAACGGAACAATTGACATGCCACAGTCAGAGCTGAGGACAACAACTACCAAATCTCGAAATAGGATACAAAAAGTTCAAAAGAAAGATAAAATTCAACCCCCACCCAGGCAAAGTATGATGGAAAAATCTACATCAACCATCAAAGGGGGTTTACAAAAGGAGTACTCTAAGTTAACAGCAAAATTAGAGACTATGGTCTCATTTATGTGCAAAACTCTGTCTAAATTAATTAGGCAAATTGATGGACTGGAAGTTTTGTTAAATAGATGTTTGAATAATGCCCTTCCTGGCAGATACACACCCTGAATTTACCCTTAGAACAATCTAACAAGGATAGTATAGGAGAACTAAGGGAAGTTAATCGTCCATCTCTCTATCCCGACGTTAAGAAAGCCCCAATAGGTATTCCATATACTCATTTGCCCTCAGATAAATCTAGACTTTTAATGGTGAATCAAAATAGTCTGCGAGGGTCATCCTTAGAACCTATAGTGACCACTGAAAGGTTGACCTTTACACAGAAATATCAAGTGCCAGATATGACTATTCTTGACCTCCCCCCAACAGTAATACATGGTGGTGCTTGCCAATTTCCCCAGGTTACTGTTCGGGGGAGAAGAATCCTGGGACACGTTGCGGAACAAGTCCTTATTTTGGCTGGGAACCAAAACCGGGCTAACGGAAAGACTTTTCGCTGAGTTTAAAATGGCTTGACGTGTGGGTTGGATAGGGAGAGGACGTAAGACCCTCTATGGAGACTGTTTCATTTTACCTTTTAAAACCCCACAGTTTGTATACTCCCTCCTATCAAGAGCAGGTAACCACTCTATCAAACAGCAAGGCATCAACCTCGTTCCATTGGGTTATTTTTTATCAGCCTAATATTACAATCAACTGTGAGAATCTGGCCAGTAGGCCCTCTTTAGCTAATCATGTCCCTGCTTATAACATCTCTATTTATAACCGTTACGACATCTTGCCAAGCCTGGACGCAGTGGACTGACTGCGCCTTGAGGATCTTGGGCCGACTGAGAGGGAAGAAATTGGGTTATATCACACTCATCCACCCCTTAAAATTAATTTACTTAGTAGCCCAGTCGCAAGTCAGCACCTTAACAGTCAGGCAGTATTATATAGAGGTAACATAAACCCCACCAGAGACTGGAGTAAAAGAGATAGTGAGTGACCATCCTTTATCCTTAATACAACCTATCCACCCGACTTCGTCTCACGTGAGCAAAAATATGGAACCAATCAAATTGTGCAAGAAAAAGGGTACTTGTCAGGTTTTGTTTTGGAATGTGGCAGGTTTAAAATCCAAGGTGACCAATCAGGTATGGACGGATTTCATTGGGAATTTTGATATAATCAGCTTACTAGAAACTTGGGTGGTTGAGCCGATACACATTAGTGGCTATAAAACATTCCATAGGGCAGCAATTCCCTCTTCTCATTGGAGAGCTAAGGGAAGACTCTGTACATAAATTTCAAACCATATAAATATAAGAAGGATTGTTTCGAACGTTGTAAATAGCTACTTCCAGTCCTTCATGAAAGAGATTGATACATCATTCAGTATTGCCTTGATACATTTATATTATAATATTTCCTATGATGGGCAGGAGGGGGTGCTTAAGAAATTAAATCATTGCTTACAAACAGCCCAGACCACCCCGGCAAGAGAGATAGTGACCATCTGGGGGGGGGGGAGATTTTAATTCAACTTTATGTCCTCATATGGAAAAGGATGTTTGTGGGATTCAGATAGAGGCGGATTCAGGTTTATTACAATTCCCTCTTATCCTTTTGAGGAACTCTTAAATAAACATATTTTTACAGCGGACCTGGAATTTGCAAACAAGTTATGTACCCCTTCTACTTCATTTCTACCTTCTTTTGACGGTCGAAGTACATTCTCAACTATCGATTTTGTTTTAGTTTCAAATAGACATTCTACTAGAATTCAAGATTTTTGTACTTATTCAATTTCTCTGAGCGACCATTTCCTTCTGAGTGTAGGTTTAACAGTAACCAGTGACACGATAAATAGAAGAGATAGCCAAACACATATGTGGATAATATATCTCTGAGCAGGTTAAATGGGTACACACTCAGATGGGAAAAATTGAATCCCTCTGCCTTTACCAAAAAGGTTGTGGTACACTGCATGGACGCTATACAGACGTGTCTTGCAGAGTTTACCCCTCGCAGCGAGGTTATAAAAAGTTTTAGCACAATTTCAGAATAGATTAAAAAAGCTCTCTTTGTAATGGTCAATCAAAAAAACAGACAGAAAAAGAATGGTTTGATTCTAAGTGTTCTAAGTCTTACTCAAAACTAAAATCTGTTTTGCAGAAATCAAAAAAAAATTGTGAAGAAATCAAAAAGGCCAGAAAGGATTACCGGTCTGCATTGAAGGAACGTAAAAATGCACCAAAAGAGGAGGCCTGGCAAGCCTTATATTCAGCTACAGAAACCAGAGATTCCTCAGCTTTTTGGAAAGCAGTTAATGCACCATTCTTGGCCAATAAAGATTCAGCTAAGTTGGAGATAGCTATTACGGAGACATAATGGATAAATCAGTTTGTTAAGTTGTATAGTGATACAGTTGGTGATACACCTAAAAATATTAAAGTAACAGATGTATCAGAGCAAGTACTAATTAGGCCTGACTTGCACTTTGATTTGGGAGAAGTTAATCAAGCAATTGAGGCGAGTACGGGAGGGAAAGCCCCTGGTCCTGACGGTATCCCTGTGGATCTTTTTAAATCAAATATTTCATTATGGGGTCCTTTTTTAACTCAAGTCATTAATGCAAGTTGTGCAACTCATTTTCCATCTTCCTGGGCCGAGTCGACAGTGGTACCGATCTTTAAAATAAGGGACAGAGAAAACCTTTTGTGCTATAGGCCAATTTTCATATTGGACTCTACCGTTCAAATAGTGGGTAGAATTATCTTAAATAGATTACAAGATTGGGCTAGTGAACAATCAGTTATAAGTGACCTACAATATAACTTTCGTAAAGGAATGGGAACTGTAGAACAGGGACATAACCTATCAATCTTGTTAGGCAAATATACAAAGGTCAAAAGGGGAAAGTTATTTTTAGCATTTGTTGACTTAACAGCGGCTTTTGACTGCGTTATACATAAGAAGCTCTGGAATATTTTAGAGGGATTGGGGGGTGGGTAAACTACATTTATTCTTTTTAAAGCAGCTCTATTCAGGGACAAAGGCTCACGTCTGTTATGGGGTAGGGGGGAATGTACAAAGTCATTTGATATTAAGAGAGGCATGAGGCAAGGATGCATACTGGCACCCTTCCTCTTTACTTTGTATAAAAACAACTTAGGGCAGGTATTACAGGAGGGATGCCAGGATCTACCATTGGTGGACAAGCGCCTTATACCCACATTAATGTACGTGGACAATGCGTTCCTTATAGCCTGCACACCATTGTGCCTTCAACGGGTAGTCTCTGGCTTCGTAACAAACACAGTGCAATTAATGTCTGCTCCCAAAAATCTTAGAATGCCACAGTGCGTGTATACACATGCAATTAGAGCATTTTCTAAAGGAGGTTGAGCTTGTGGAGAGCGGGCTTCCTGATGCAGTCGGATCGCTTTCCAGAGCAGATGGACCTTCGCATTACATTCTCGAAATACCAGAAGGCTCTATATTGTGACATATCACAAAGTGGAGTAGAGTACAGTGCCACAGAGTATATTACAGTGGTGTACAGTTGAGCGATGTGGGTTAGAGCAGAGTGCAGTATAGTATAGTAGAGTAGAGTGGTATAGAGTGTCATACAGTTGAGTGGCATAGGGTAGCATATAGTGGAGTGGCGTAGAGAGCAGCAGTGCAGTACAGTGGAGCAGAGAGGAGCACAGACTCATAGAGTAGAATATAGTGAAGTTGGGTAGAGCGCATAGAGGGAGTTGCATAGAGTATCATAGAGTGGAATAGAGAGTCAACAGTTGTATAGAGTAAAGAAGAGTTCTGTACACTGGCATTGACAGGAGTAAATGGCAGTGTTATAGATTGGAGTACAGTGTGGTAAAGTGGAGGGGCAAAGACTATTGTTAAGTGGGTTCAGTGTTGTTGAGCGGAGTACAGTGGAGTGGCATGGAGTTGGGTAGAGTGGAGTGGTGTACACAGGAATAGCGTAGAGTGGAATCTGATAGCGTAGAGTAGTGTACAGGGGAGGGGCGTAGAGTGGAGTTGCATACAGTGCAATAGTGTACAGTGGAGTGGCATAGACTGGAATAGCATAGAGTGAAGTGGGGTATAGTTGAATTACGTACAATGGAATAGTGCAGAGAACAGTGGTGTAGAGTGGAGTGGCACAGAGTGAAAGGGTGTACAGTGGCATGGCATACAATGGGGAGGTGTAGAGTGGAGTAGCATACAGTGGACTTGTGTACAGTGGAGTGACATGGGGTAAAGTGGAGAGACATACAATGGAGTGGCATATAGAACAATAGTGTATAGTAGAGTAGCATCCACTGATGTAGAGTGGAGTAGCATACAGTGAGTAGGGGACACTTGACTGGCATAGAGTGAAGTGACAGAGGCTAGAATTGCGTAAGGTTGAGTGACGTAGAGTGGAGTAGTTTACAGTGAACTGGCATATAGTGGGGTTCCGTACAGTGCAGTAGAGCACACAGTAGAGTGGGTTACAGTGGAGTAGCGTACAGTGGAGAGGTGCAGACTGGAATAGCATACAATAGAGTGTTGTAGAGTGAAGTGACGCAGAGTTGAGTGTGGTAGATTATAGTATCAGACAGTGAAATAGCATAGCGTGGAGTGGTGTAAAGTGAAGTGGTATACAGTGGAGTGAGGTAAAGCGTATTGGAATAGTGTAGAGTAGAATTGCATATACTGCAGTGGCATGCAGTGTAGTGATGTAGAGTGGATTAGTGTAGAGTGGAATAGCATAGATTGGAGTTGCGTTCAGTGGAATAGCGTAGAGTGGCGTGGCCTACATTGGAGCGTCATAGAGTGGAATATCATAGAGTGGAGTGGCGTAGCATGTACTGGAGTATGGAGGAGTGCTATAGAGTGTAGTGGTGTACTGTGGAATAGCATACAGTGGCGAGGTGTAGAGTGCAGTGTGCAGTGGCATAGAAGTGGCATGTGGTGGAATAGAGTGGCGTACAGTAGAATAACATGCAGTGGAGTGTCAGTGGCTTAGAAAGGCATAGAGTACAGTAGAGTGGAGTATACTGGAGTGGTGTAGAGTGGAGTGGTGTACCATGGAGTGAGGTACAGTGTAGTTGCTCACAGTGGACTAGTGTATAGTGGGGTAGCATTGAGTGGGATGTTGTACAGTGAAGTGGTGTGTAGTGGAATATCCTACACTAGGGTAGAGTGGAGTGAGGTAGACTGAAATGGTATAAAGTGGAGTGGTATACTCTGGAATAGGGTATAGTGGTGTGGCGCAGAGTGAGGTGGCATAGAGTGGAATGGAGTAAAATGGAGTGAGGTACAGTGTAGTTGCGTACAATGGAATAATGTAGACTGGGGTCGCGTACAGAGGAGTGGAGTGGAGTGGAGTGGCGAAGAGTACAGTAGAGTGGTGTAGAGTGGAATACCTTTGACTGTAGTGGCGTACAGTGGAGTGGTGTAAAGTGGAATAACGCTGACTGTAGTGGCGTACAGTGGAGTGACATAGATTGGAGTGCCATATAGTGTAATAACATAGAATTGAGTGTTGTGGAGTGTTGTACAGTGCAATAGCATGGAGTGTAGTAGGGTAGATTGGAGTGGCACACGTTGGAGTTGCATACAATGGAGTGGAGTAAAGTGAAGTGGTGTACAGTGGAATAGCAGACAGTAGAATGGCGTACACTGAAATAGCATGGAGGGGAGTGATATAGAGTAAAAAAACTTGAAGTGTAGTGTCATAGAGTCAAGTTGTGTACAATCGAGTGGCGTAGAGTGGAGTAGCGTAGAGTAGAGGGGAGCACAGTTGAGTGGAGTAGTGTGTAGGGTTGTAAAAATGGAGTGGCGTTGAGTGAAGCAGTGTACAGTGGAGTGGCATAGAGTGGAGTGTGGTACTTGAAACAGATGTAGCATGAAAGTGGGTGAACGTATTGTTAGAAGTTTCGGTCTCTAGTTGGCAGTGGTTTGCACCGTTGTCCATGTAGGAACCCTTTTTCCTAGTCAGGGTAAGGGGGATACACTTCTAAAATAACCCCTGCTCACACCCTTGGTGGCTTGGCACAAACAGACAGGCTTATCTCAGAGGCAGTGTGTTAAGCATTTGTGCACACATACAGTAACACAGTGAAAGCACTACAAATGAACATCACACCAGTTTAGAAAAGTAAGTAATCTTTATCTAAATAAAACAAGACCAAAATGACAAAAATCCACAATACAGTGATCAAAATATGACTTCCAAAAAAGGTAGAAACAGTTCAGTTCAAAGCAATTTACTGATGCAACACTTTTCACACAAAGTAGCTTAGAAGCTTTACATGCACAACAAAAACTGTTGCAGGGAAGGTGATCCGTTGGTTTCTTATGCCCATGGAGGGTGATGCGTTGGTTCCTTACTTCAGGGGAGGTGGTGCATCTGTGCCTTACTGCCACACAGGGGCGGTGATGAGTCGGTTCCCTACTGAAAGGGAGGTGATGCGTTGGTTTTTTACTGTGCGGGGAGATGATGCGTCGGTTACTTACTGCTGCCCCAGAGTTCTTGTAGGTATGGTGCCCAGATGCAATGCATGAGGATCGGGGATGCGTAGGTTCCTCCAGTTGTGGTCCCACGATGCATTAGTTCTTGCAGCCACACAGTCGGGTCTGTGACAGAATCAGTTAGGTGATCTTGGACTTCATAGATCGAGGAACTTGACGCGGCATAGGGCGATTTCTCGAGCCATGTGCAGGCGCTGCATCAGTTTCTTCGGCAATGCATCAGAAACTGGTGTGGATGCCTCGTACTTCTCCTTGTTCCATTACTTACCCAGCTCCCAACAGTAGGAACTACCTACTCCAAAAACAGCAGCAGGCACCTCCTGACAGGTCAGAACTCCCAGCAAGGAAGTTTAGGGGAGCTGGGACTTCAAAACAGGAGGCAAGCTACACTTCAAGCCCTTGGAGATCTTCCTCAAGCAGGGCACAGAGCACACAGCAAATCATTTGTCCTTTCCTTGGTAGAAACAGCCACTGCAGACCAACCCCAGACCGCACACAGCACAGGGGCAGTACTTCTCCTTCAGTTTCTCCACCTCTTCTCCTTGGAAAAGGTTCCTTTTGAATCTCAGAAGTAATCTAAATGTCTGGGGTCTGAGTCCCACTTTTTATACCAGTGAGGGAAGATTTATACTGCGCAACTTAGCCCAAGGGCATCAAGGCGCCAAACAGATCTAAAATCACCGGGTACAAAACTACGAATAGGCCTAAAAAAAGAACCAGGTTTTCAATCCTTTGCAAAAAAGCGCCAAGGAGGGTTGTCCTACCAGTTCGGGTGGGAGGGAGTTCCTGAGCTTGGGTACCCAGGTAGAGAACGCTCTACCTCCCCATCTTGCTATAGCAAATCTAGGAACTAGAAGGAGATTTTTATTTGATTAGTGGAGGGCTCTACTGGGGGAGTAAGGATGGAGGAGGGACCTAATGCCCTCAGAGCCAGAGCCATACATAGCCCCATGGGCAAGGCAAAGGAGCTTGAAAGAGATCCTAGACTGGATGGGCAGCCAGTGAAGATTTTTCCTGGCCAGGGATGCAGAGGAACGGCTAGGGAGGTTGAGGACCAACCTGGCCGCCGCATTCTGCACTATCTGTAGGCGATGAACCAGGCTCTTGTTTAGGCCCACATATAGTGCATTACAATAATCCAACCTCGAGGAAACGAGAGCCACGATGGCTTGCTTCCGAGCATCAGGGAAAGATAGGATGCAATCTTTTTGAGGATCCTGATAATGCCACAGCAGGTGGAAACAGTCCTACTGACCTGATGGCCAAAGGAAAGAGAGGTGTCTATCAGGACCCCCAGATTCCTAGCGGAGTACGAGAGAAGGAGACAATCCCCAAGGGAGGCCGGCCACCATTCATTGGACCAAACATCCTGATTGCCCCCAAAAATCAAAACCTCCGTCTTTTCTCCATTAAGTTTTAAAAAGTTCTGGATCATCCATTGGGAGACTGCCTCTATACAGTTTCTAAAGTTCAGAGCCGAGTCATTCACAGACTGTGTAAGGGAGACCATAATTTGAGTGTCGTCGGCCTACGACAACACCTCAAAACCGAAGGATCTCACTACCCTGGCAAGTGGGGCTACGTAAAGATTGAAAAGGGTGGGATTTAAAGAGGATCCCTGAGGGACCCCACATTGCACAGGTTTGGTGGGGGACAAAAAGTCACTAAGCTTCACCCTCTGTTCTCTTTGGTGAAGAAAAGAGGCCAGAAGGCTCAGGGCTGGGCCTCCAACTCCTATCTCCATGAGCCGGGAAACCAAAACGGAGAGAGACAAGGTGTTGAAGGCTGCCGTAAGGTCGAGTAGGACCAGAAGAGTGGTATGGCCCTCATCGACCTTTGAGCGGATGTTATTGATGACAACAGTAAGGGCAGACTCCGTACTGTGGGCTCTTAGAAAACCATGTTGTGAGGTGTCCAACAGGCTTGAGCCATCCAAGAAGGTGCTAAGATGGCGATTAAGATGGGCTTCGAGTATTTTGACGGGGGCAGGTAAAAGGGAAATGGGCCGAAAATTTTTCAAGACCCCGGGGTCCAACGAGGCCTTCTTCAAGAGTGGTTTAACGACCGCCATTTTCAAGGAGTGGGGGAAAATTCCCTCCTTGATTGAAAGGTTCATTAACTCTAGAAGGGGGGGAATAGCCACTTCCCTACAGGCCTTCAAGGTCTTAAGCGGACAAGGGTCCAGAGGGGAGACAGATTTGATGTTATCAAGGAGTCGGTTGATCCCGTCCAGGGTAAGGAAAGGGAAATTAAGAAAGCTAGGCCCGGATTCATCAGCGTGAGACCCTGCTACGGGGAGGGAAGGAAGAGGAGAGTAGCCCAGCTCCAAGTTAAGGAGTTCCAAAGAGTTATAGATATCAACAATTTTAGAGTGGAAGAAAATTGAGATTTTATCACAGAGCTCCTGGGTTTCCACTATGGGATCCACCACCTGGGGGGCGGAGAGAGAGTCTACAATCTTAGAGAGGTCTCTGGGAGATGTCAGAAAGGCAGTCAGATTAGCATAGTAAGCCCTTTTTTCCTGAATTATTGCCAGCTTATATTCTTTTAAAAGGTGTCTATGTTGTTTCTTCTCAATAGGATCAAAATGAGTACGCCAAAGCCTCTCCTGTTTTCTGCAACCCTGCCTCAGTAATCTGAGTCTATCAGAAAACCAGGGTGCGGAAGGACTCCTTCTTGCAGAGTAATACTGCTTGGCGGGGGCTAAGATGTCCATGGCCCCCGAGATGGCATTTGAGAAATCCACCGCCGCGGGGTTGGTGTCCTTCTTTAAGAGGGGGCTAAGTCTACTCATAAAAGGGGCAAGAGTTTTGTTATCAATCTCCCTAAAGTTTCTTCTGAGTTCCCATTTCTTAGGATCCGGGTGAGAGGAAGCAGTCAGAGGTATTTTAGGCACCAGGGGCACCGCCAGATGGTCTGACCAGGCCAGGGGGATAGGGGTGCCTGTCCCATAAAACATCCTTTGTTCTCTAGTGGCAGAGAAGCTCTTTTCCCAGCCAAAACTAGTTCTGGCCTCTCTGGTGCAGCTGCCCGGCAGGAGGTGGAGACAGCATTTTGTAAGGCAGACCAGGCCCTTTCAGGTGAAAGGAAATCTACTCCCCTACTCTAAATGCAGCCCAGGTCTATTCAGCCTAGTCCTGACTCATCAAGGAAGGCAGGACACACCTCAACTTCCCAAGTGGCTGTCTACAATGAATGCACATCCCTAATCCTTGTCACTCCAAAACCAGACAGTCAATACACACCCTAGCAGAGGCACACAGGATGGCTAAGCAAGAAAATACCTACTTTCTAAAATTGGTGTATTCAAACACAGAATGAAAAATCATCCTCACTAAAAGATGCATCTTTATATTCTGAGTTCAGGCATACTAAACGTTACCTTCCAATCCTGTCCCAATGGGAAGTTATATTTATAAGATGTTATAAATGAACTTCCATTCTATCCTATGGGTCAGATAACCTTTCAATAGTGAAAAACAAATTTGGCAGTATTTCACTTTCAGGACATGGCACACACACACCAGGACATGTCTACCTTTCAAATACATGTCACCCTGCCCACAAGGGTAATTTGAGTTTCCTGAGGGGAGACTCACATATAAGAAAAGGAAAGGTTAGGGCCTGGCAAGTGGGTGTGTTTGCCAGGTCAACATGGCAGTACCAAACTGCACACAGACACTGCAATGGCAGGCCTGAGACCCTTTTTCAAGGCTTTTTGTGTTGGTGACACAATCAATGCTGCAAACCCACTAGCAGCATTTGGTTTACACGCCCTGGGCACACACAGTGCGCTCTACTAGGGGCTTAACAGTAAATCGATAAAGCCAATTATGGAAACACTAATCCATGACAACAATTTACAGAGGGAGTACTTGCGCTTTGGCACTGAACAGCAGTGGCAAAGTGCACAAAGCATCTAGACCAGAAAAAACAAAGTCCAACCCACAGTAACTACACAGGAGGCAAAGGTAAAAAAACAGGGGAAACCCACGCCAAGGATGCCAGTTCTAACACAAATGCAGATGTAAGGTGGCAGGAAATATAGATATGTGAATGGTAATTTTTGATAGTAGGTGTAAATAGTGTAAGTAGTGTTAAAGGTTTAACTGCTGCGGTATATAGTGGTAGGTTCATGTATAGACAGGCATATGCCGATGAGAAGGTAGTATGTGATTGGCTAATGCCTGTCTTTACAAAACGTTGAAGGCAGATCTGCATTTTTTTAGATCAGTAGTAGGTTTTATTGATATTCCCTACTATTACCACTTTAGTAACTTGGGAATAGGTACAAACATATATTCATATTTTTCTACATATTTGTACAGCAATTTATTGAGAACAGCCCTTTAAAAAGAAATGGTAGGTAGCACTGTAACTTTCCGGCATTACTGCGATAATTTGTCAACTGTCAAGGAACCCTTGATTGCCCTGGAGACCACCACCCCCCAGGGCCGGCTCCTGCAATGTCCTGGGGTGCCCATCCCCGGGAAATTGCTGTTTGCTATGGCAGGGCGGGAGCACAGCTCCCGCCCTGTCATAGCAGACTCTGCTTTTCTAAATTGAAGGTAGAGCAGGAAAACCGGCTCTTGCTTCAATGAAACAAAGCAGGATTGCTTTTGAGAAAGGGGAGATGCATGTCAGCAGCTCCCCTTGCTCAAAAGCAATGCCGGCTCCCGCAGTAGGCGGAAAGCCGGCAGGACCATGGGGCCATTGGGGCTCACCCCACGGTCCTCAATGGAGAGGCCAGGCCCCGGGCGATGGGGTTCCCAGGGCCAGAAGTGGCGCGGGAGGGGGGCCACGCGGCCTCCTCCCCTATAATTAAACAATTGAAAAAAAAACATGGAACGGCCGGCACCAGAGATTGGGTTCCCAGGGCCATAATTGGCCTGAGGAGGGGCCCGTTCCCAAAAATAAAAAATAGATAAAAAGGCTGCCCAGGCCCCAGGGGATGGGGTGCCCGGGGCCATAATTGGCCTCTAGAGGGGGGCACGCGGTCCCCTCCCCAAAATGAAAAAAATCAAAATAAATAAAGGCTGCCAGGCTGCCGGGGGATGAGGTCCCCGGGGCCAAAAGGGGCCCAGGGAAGGGGGGCCACGCAGCCACCCTCCTAAAAAAGACAAAAAAAAGGAACCAGCAACTCACCGGAGGCCCCACCCTCTCCCTGCACCACTCTGCAAACGTGCCACCTGGTGCGTTGTAAGTTGGGGAATTAATTCCCCTTCAATCCTGAGGGTCCGTGGGGGACAACTAGTCCACCAGGTACCTCCAGTAAGCACCACAGAGCTGCACTGCAGAGAGGTGTTCTGAGGCCACGTCCCTTTTTACACCACTCTGCAAACTCGGCTTCTGGTGCACTGCTGGTGGGGCGATGAGGTCCTCTTGTGTCCTGAGGACCTTAGGACACAAGTGGACTTTATCCTCCGAGCAGCAGTGCGCCAGAAGCCGCGTTTGCGGCGTGGTGTAGAAAGTGGTGTAGCAGTCTGTTTTTGTAAAAGTTACAACAAAGGCAATAGGGCTCTTTTATTTATTATGAAACACTTATGTCATAGTCAATAATCCTTTAAGGGTGGATTGTTATTTACTGTAGTAAGCCAGATTACTCTTCTAGTAACTATAATAATGTTTGCTAGAACCTTGTAATAAAACACCTTGACATACCACACATCATCTTAAAACATCAGAAATGACCGCAGAACTCTCATTATAAACTCCATATACATGAGGGGATTATTTAGAGTTAGAAAGATGTAGGATATCCATCAAAACTGTCAGATGTCTTACCTGCCTTATTTACAGTTTATACTTATGTTCCACATCCACCAACCTAAATACCCCCACCCCAAATGTGCACAAAACTGCCTATTTAACGATCCAGCAGCACTCACTACCATTAGTTGCTTTCAACACGTATGCATTTGCTAGGGATTGGGTACCATTACCAACAGAGGAACTATGTAGTCAATTTTCTACAGCCCTCTTCAGTTTCACACACTAAAATATTTGGAAAATCGGCCTTCACAAAGGATGTACAATGCCATAATAAAGGCAGATTGAGCACTACAACAATGCCTTTTAAAATAACAATAATATCATAGCCAGCCATGTCTCCTTGTGCAATCCTTGGAACTCACTAAAACATGAAAAAAATCTACTTTTGATATCACTGTTTATTAATATATGTTTAGTGTTTTTATAACGTACATGATATTATAGCACCAAAAGTTAAGAATTTTAATATTTACTATGCATATAGCAGATACTGCAAGCTGAATGGTTCCTGTCTGCTCTTACATTGGCGTGATAAAGGAATATCATTATCAGAACCTCATTGTCAGAGTATCATTTGATATAAATATTGTGTCCTAAATATCATCTACAAAAGTATTGCTCCTTGGAGTTAATGATAAAAAAATCTGAACCTAAGGGGGCAATGTTTTGCAAACTTTATTTAGTAGACCATATTTATGCCAGATGCTATTCCTGCATATGATATTCTGTCATTCAACGTTTACATATCGGTTATCAATGTCATAGTCAATGAGGGTGTGATTTGTAAACTTCATAATGATGAATGGCTGAGTTAGCTCTGTTGATTTTCAATCTTTTGTTCTCACTTAAGGCCTGCTGTAGATAGCAGTCAGGAATGCAAAAGAGGAAATGTAAGCTTTCTGCATGACATTGGAATGAAAGCATATGCCATGGCAACACAATTGTTGCCTGCCTTACCCAGGGTCACGTGGGCTGGCATGAGTTGCCTAGTAAAGCATATTCATACCCAGAGCCTCATGGGCTGCTATTGAGCTGAATGGTAAAGCTTAATCATACCTAGAATCACATGGTCTGTCATTGAGCTGCATGTTCAGCACTGGGGTCATAGTTGTCCCTGGAGATTTTGACATAATTCCCCTTCATTTGTTACCTTGATGGGTAGATTCAAATGGATATTACCAAACATATGGGTTGGAAAATAAGTGCCAGCCACTATATCTTTCACTTGCACTCAATGGAGACAAAAATGGTGCATGTAATTTATGATCCTAACACAGTGGGAGGTTTGGGTTCCAACCCAACGCTAGTTTAGAGGGAGAAAATGAAATGAGGCCAATTGAGCCTAAGAAATGGACCAGAGCAGCTTGTAGAGAAATCTGGGTAATAATAAGGATGCTAGGAAGGCCAAAACCCCATAAGAAGGCCAATTGAGATCTTCTCATGGCCATCATAATGTTACTTTTACTACTCCAAGAAGGAAATAATTATCACATGTAGCAACGAATATGTCTAGAGCAGTGGTTCCTAACCTTTTGACTACTCTGGACCTCCCACTTTACTTACACATTACTGAAACCAGTGGACTGCCACTAAAACAATTTTAGAATCTAAGGACCTCCACTGATTAATCACTGGAATCCAGGGATCCTGGCCTAAGGTTTTCTATAAGAACCACAAAACAAAAAAAACAATGCAAAAAGAAACATTTATCAAACTAACACACACATGATGACATATTTAATTCCGAAGCAAATTTAAAAACATATAATTTTTCATTTTAAGGGGAAGGCTGAAGCTTTTCTATATTTAATTAAGGCCTCTCATCATCCATACTATATTCTGTTTAGTGCACTTGCACTCTTCCCACAAATCAATCTAAGAGTATCAAATTCATTGTTAGCCTCCAATTTCAAATTCCTAACATTTACAGAACATTTTAACATTTTCAATTTTCAATTTTGCTTCTTAATTTATATACACTTTAATAATCTGTTAATATTATTTCATATTCTAAGCAGTCATTCTCACCCCCCCCCCCCCACACACACACACACGGACCTTAGGTTAAGAACCCCTCTGGTATAAATCACTGCATTTCACTCTTTTTGTTATTTCCATTGGGATTGAGTTACAGTCTAATCAGTGATGGAAGGCCTAGTCATATGTCTTTCATCATAGTCTCCAGGCACAGGAAGTTCAGGTGGAAGAGAGCCTGTAAATTCTCATTTCAGGCCTATTCTGATGACATTTAGTTGGAGGTTTCCTCAGATTTAGATTCTATTTATCTATGTTTTTTTTAATCTGCATAATTTCACAAACTAAAGAAAGTGACCTGATTCTTTTGCCCCTATCACCAAATTCTACATCTTAGTGGCTTGCTATTGATAAAGCATTATATGGGGGATATCCACAAGAACGTGTGATAATTACAGCAAAATTAGCTTAATACAACTCTTCACATCACAGTCTAAAGCAGGAAAAGAACGCTGTGTTAACGTTGTATTCTCAACACGGCAGTACCATGCTATAGGCTCACGATAACGTGTCAAATGTCCACAATAAAGTCAACACTCTGCAACAAAAATGCGAAACACAAACACAAAAAAAGTTGTGATGAGGTCAATCGCGATACAAAAATCAGCGAAAACCAGCGACAGGCCTGCGATTCCCACGCGTCCGATGGGAAAATGCACTATAAAAGCAACAAAAAAAAACACACCACATCAAACTGCGTAGCACCATTGCTGCACCCGGACCGAGTGCAGATGCCAACGTGAACCTCAAAAGCCTCACAGACCACCAGCAAGGAACCTCGAGTCGCGGAAGCCAATGAGAAGAGGAAGAGAAAGATGGGGTGCAGTCCGCAGGAAAACCAGACTAGCGTCACGAAGGTGACAGATTACTACCATCAACTGAACGCCAATTTGACAAACGTGAATGCAGTCAGAGTGTCGAGGAGGTCAATGGAGGAGGCCTAGAGGTGATGGCATGATGTGAAAAGCCAAACCAAGCACTAACCCGCTGCCAACAGGAGGGCAGCCTTGGCGACAGCAGGTGGGAGACCTGCGCCGCAGGGGGAGCTGGAGGAAATGGGGGCCACATTCATCAGTGTGGAGACGGTGCAAGGAGTTGGGAGTATGGACACAGCTCGATAGGACCTGACACAACATCAACAGGGTGAGTAACGACCATGGACTGGGGTGTCGGTGGAGATGGACAAAATGGCACACATGCACAACAATGTGTAGCACACTGCACACCCACAATGACCCAGGATCATGTCCCCCTGATCCCCGTGGCACACGGCAGCACACACACTTAGTAATCACTGCACATCCAACGACAATGTGGCACAAAGTGCAACACTGACACTGCAGAACAGAGGACACAAATGGGTCCGCTCATGCGCAGAAACAGGCCAATCACATCTAACATAGCAGGAAACTGTGAGATTAAAATGTACGTGTACAGCCACACATCCGTCATGTAGTCCAAATGTCCACTGTCCTGCATCAAGTATTCAGCACCTCCCAAACAGTCACAATTTACATTGACATACAGTCTGCATGTAAACAAGAACAATGAGCCAACATACATGTCAACACAATATCAATGTGCATCACCCCTTCACATTGCAGATGGACAAACAACACCTCTAGCAGAGCAGACCAGACAACTCATCAATGATGCTGCAGAGGACCACCACACCTTCGACACCGTTGCCCTACAATAGCTCACGGACATGTTAGGCAACCCACCCCCGGGTGCAGGGCAGCTAAGCTACATAGAGGAGAAGCCAGACCCTGCACAGACCACACTCCAGGAAGCACCCGCCACCACGGCTGGCTCCCTTCACTTCACCAAGGCACTCATCGCATTCCAATGCCAGGTGTCAGAATGCCAAAAGGAGGTAGCCAAACAGGTGTGGGTGGGGTCCGAGCTAATGGAAGCCAAACTACATTTTGTACGTGGGTGTCTAAGTCCCATCAGGGACAATCTACACCCCACAAAGGAGAGCCACACTGTGACAGAGAAACATGCTTTTGCACATTTCATGTAATTAACTATGCCCAGAGCCACAGAATTATCATTGACACACCCACGCTGGACCTCCATATGACGGTCCAGTCCACTCTTCTTACGTATTGAGTGGGTGACGATAAGCTACATGTCCAAGGTATCACCTGCTGCCAGCGGTGACATGGTTGCATCTGCTGTACACAGCACAATGTAATGTTGTAGGGCCTGGGGCCTCATGCATACATTATGACCACATAGACACACGCAGATAGTTTGTGGAACTGGCTACGGGCGCGTGCAACCGGCCCCTTTATTGGCAGGGTCACATGTACAGGTGCTGGCAGCAACTTGAACGGTGAACACTATTAAAACGGAAACAGAAAACACCAGCATTACAGAGACAACTGTGGAGCGTCATGGTGGTAGCCGGAGCAAGTACAAAGGTTGCCGAATAAGCAAACAGAAGTGTCTGTGAGTTGCAGTGCACTGAGGTTGGGGCACTATAGCTGAGCGCGGTCATGTGAAGAAAATGTCTAGAATTGTGTCCCTGTGGGATATTCCTGATGCAGCTGCAGTCGGGTGTGTTACACCAGCATCATCTTCCTCATCATCATCCCAGGTCTCCCACACTGCCTGAGGTGGCATTGCCACGTGAGCTCTCCACAGCACACAACTGAATCAGAAATGGCGGTGCACTGAGTTAGTGGCACCTGGAGTGCTGAGCAGGGTATCAGGTAGAGGATGGCATCCACGACAGGTGTGAGCAACTCCGTTAGCCTGCCAGTACGACTGTTTTAACTCTGGCAGTTGGTGTTTGGAGGTGGTCTTTGCGGTGGTGGCATGTGCCTCCTGCGGTGATGTGACGCCCGGTCCCGGTCAGGATTCGATTTGATGCGTGAGACCTGGTGGGCCGCAGTTGAGGCCGAAGTCAGCAGACAGCACAGGGCCACATAAATATAGCGTTAATGACCCAAGGCCATCGTCTCAGAGACCATCCAATATCTCAGCAGACAGGGTCCCTGACTTGAGCTACACAGAGTTAGTGGCCCAGGATGCACTGTGGCCGGCACAGGCACACCGCCACAGGACTGTGACTTGCAGTGCACTGATGTAGGGCCACACGGACTGAGCGGGTCCTCGTCGATGTCGAAGGTGAATGTGGCGGAGGATTGCGGGGGACAGTGGAAGTGTCCTCCAGGGCATGATGCAGAGGGCAAAAGCCATCCTGAAGCATCAAATTGGGGAGTGGAATGCTACTACCTCGTTATTACCACAAAGTTGGTATCAGCTACATGAGGATGAAGACAACCCTCAGTCCATAGACTCAGATGCCACCAAAGTTTAACTAGAGAGTGTCCATGAATGTCGGGAAACAGACTTAGTGGCACCGGGGCTGAGAGGGGATGTAGTCTGCGATGAGGCCGGTACAATGATATGAACTCTGCCATTGCTAAATCAAGACTCAGTCCCAAGTGTGTGACCTACTCGACCGCAGTGTAGGTCAGAGGCAGCGGTCAGCAGGGGCCCACAGCCATGTGTCGTTGGCTCGCGATGCACAGAGTTAGTGACACCAGAGCAGTTGTTGGTAGTGTTCGATCACCTCTGTAACGATGATCCTTTTTCCCTCCTGACTGACACGCGTCTTCCTCTTAACACCTCTCCTTGTGTGCAATGATATGAACTCTGCTATGAAGAAATCAAGTCTCAGTTCCAAATGTGTGACCTACTCGAGGGCAGTGTGGCCCAAGCGCAGTAGTCTGCGTGGGCCCACACACACGTGTGGTTGGAATGCAATGCACAGGCTTGGTGGCACCACATCGAAGGGAGTATAGTAATATAAACTCTGCCATAAAATATGCACACTGCCTTAGTGTAATCAAGACTCAGTTCCAAATGTGTGACCTACTAGTCCGCTGCGTATGCCAGTGGAGTAAGTCAACGAGAAAGGAGTACTGTGGGACTGTGTCGCGGAGGCCGCGAAGGTCTGAGGAGGATGCCAGGGTCGCGGGCCTCGGGCTTGGAGCTTGCACCAGCACGTGGTGGGCCCTCTTTGACACACGCCAGTGTCGGAAGGTGAGCAGTGAGGCCTGAGTGTGCAGGGGCGGGCATGACACGTTTGGAGACCACCGGCCCGGGGTGCAGGAGGCGCATAGGATTGCAGGCAACACCGCTCATGGTGTTTGCCTCGTGTCGGGGTGAGAGGCGCCACCCTGGCAGAGACATTGGGCATTCTGGAAGAGAACCACGCCCAGAGTTACATGCTTTTTAATCACATCCCTACGCTGGCCTTGCGTACGACGGGCCAGCCCACTCCTCTCACGCTTACGGGGGGATGTAACAAGCTACATTTCTGTGATCTTCCCCACTGGCTGGGTTGACATGGTTGTGCCCACTGTCCACTACACTCCATACACCAGTGGTGTATGTCGACATGGATATGTGTGTGGTCTGCATACTGCAGTCTGGCCATCACTTCCACGCCACACTTGGCATTGTGTATATTCTCATTCATGGGTCACTTGCCTCCTTCGCACATGCCTGGTCCCCACCTCCCCCCACAATCTGCCATTGTGTGGCTGAGGTGCCATGCCATTGATGGCTTACGTACATGGCTGGCCCAGGTTCCCACAGTAGGTTGTGCTGTCGTGTCTGGTGGGTGGGCATGTTTTTTGGCATGTTATATGTGAGTTTTTAACATGTGTATTCCCAGTCTTGTGAGTTACATGATTGTAGAATTGAGGCGTGTGGTGTGTTCATTTGGTACTTGCCAAAGAGCAGTGAATGTCCATGGGTGGCATCCAGGTAGCACTGGTTGATGATGGACTGTCGGTAGACATAGGAATCATGCACACTGCCTTGGTAGTTGGCGACAACATTGGTGGAGATTACCCGGTGGTCCACTATTGCCTGCACATTGATGGAATGCATGTGCTTTCTGTTGCAGTAATTGGGTGCAGTGTTGCCAGGGGACACAAGTAGGACATGTGTGCAGTCAATTGACCCCTAACACATGCGGGAAGCCACTGCGAAAAAATTGCCTATGCACACAATGCGAAGGTTCTGAACATGGGTAGTATTATAAATCACAAAGCACTATCATTACAAGAAAAACAGCAGAGAATGACATTAATTCCTTGAAACTCCGTGTTCATCAATTTCAAGGTTTATTCGTTCCACAACCAGCCGACACGTGTTTCGTCGCGATAGAAACAAAGTATTCGCGACTCCTCAGGGCTATCTTCAGTAGCGTAAGTCCAGTCAAGTCGCACCACCAGTGATACTTCCGACCCGGCGGGGCCCGTGACTGTCTCTAGCTGAACACGCACGTGTAGGAGCACTCTAATGTAGACCGATGTGTGTGCACCATCAGGTATCTCTAACGAAGTGGACACCAAGGAATAGCGCCGGTTTCAAAAAACATCCGACACACGGAACACGGTGAGCCGGGAGACTGGACTTTTTTTAAACCGGCCCTACGGCAATACTCGAACATTGGAGTTATCCACTCCAATCTCTTCATTGGGTCTTCCGGTCTCTTGTGGACGAGCCTTTGATTTATCAGAAAACATTCTGCCTGTGAACGCTTATGGTATTGATCTATTCCTTGGTGTCCACTTCGTTAGAGATACCTGATGGTGCCCACATCGGTCTACATTAGAGCGCTCCTACACGTGCGTGTTCGGCTAGAGACAGTCACAGGCCCCGCCGGGTCGGAAGTATCACCGGTGGTGTGACTTGACTGGACTTACGCTACTGAAGATAGCCCTGAGGAGTCGCGAATACTTTGTTTCTATTGCAACGAAACACATGTCGGCTGGTTGTGGAACGAATAAACCTTGAAATTGATGAACACGGAGTTTCAAGGAATTAATGTCATTCTCTGCTGTCTTTGTTGTAATGATAGTGCTTTGTGATTTATAATACTACCCATGTTCAGAACCTCCGCATTGTGTGCATAGGCAATTTTTTCGCAGTAGTTGAGTGTGTCTGTGTACAGACACACTTGTTGAGCGGTCTGAGGGTTTTCCCGCTCATCAGTTGCACCATCTTACTATTCCAGTAGTTCAGAATTTTTATTGCTTATACTGTAGGCAGAGCGCCTTGTCTCTTTCTCTGAGATACTAATTAACCCTTTTTGTCGTACTTACATGCGGGAAGTTAGCTATGGCGTAGGCGCCTTGCTTGGTCTCCAGCTGTTCATGTGCAGTGTGTACCAGGCTGATGATGTCATCCAGGACCATTATGAGGAACTTGGATTGGGCTGGCTGTGAGACTCCTCTGACTCTGGTGGTTGTTGGTTGGAATGTACCAGAGGCCAACAAGTGCAGCACGGCCAGCAGCTTTGTCTGAGGTGGGATGTTGGTTGTCCGCTGTGTTGGTACCATCAGCGTGTTGGCATGATGTTCAGGATGCGGAGGATGGTTGTCCTTTTGAGCCTGTAGTGGGCAATCACATTCTCTGGTGTTGGGTCTGTGAGGTTGGTGCGTTTTCTGAAGGTCGCTGTCTTTGTCTGCGTTGACTCTGTGGTTGCCCGGGGTGGGGACGGTGGGGGTCCGTGGGGCTGGGGGGAGTCCTGTGGGTGGTGGCAGTAGGTGTTGTGGCCCTGTTGGGGCTCCAAGCTGCATGATCAGTGGCTCCATGGCATCTGATGATCTTCAGGTGTGGCTCTAGGCTGGGCTACCTTTTCTGGTGCAGGCTGCCGTCCTGACACCAGGTCAAAGCAGGTGTTAATTTCCTGCTGCTAACGTGCCTTATCGCCTGTTTTGGGTTCTTATGACTGATCTGGGTGGTCGTAGAGAATGTTGCAGAGTGGTGTTGTTGCGGATTTTTGCATGGGAACCCCTACTCTGCATATCATTAGTGATGGTTGCCGGGCTCATATGTGGCGATGTTTTTGAGGCTGCTATCGCAGATAAACTGGTGATATGGGCTGTTAGCACCAGCTTGTGTAAGGGGCAATACATTTATTACCACTTTGGCTGCCATAAAGTGCCGATAACTCAGCGATAGATCCTTGAGAATATGCCCCTTAATGTTTGTGCCCCTATTATGATCTGATAGTTAAACAATCTTTTATTTAACTACTCATCATTTTATCTGCACTTTAAAATTCTGTCATTTGCAATGTTAGTTCACCCTTTGCTCAAAGTAATCACTTATTGGTTTTATACAACAAAATAATAGTGATCTGTGAGCAAGGTATTGAGATCACCGCTAGATTAGCGATGATCTATAAATTTGGCAGACTCAGGGGCCGATTAGGATGGCGGACGGACTTGCGTCCGTCCGCCACCCATGAGTAGGAGGGACCGTCCGCATGGGCAGCGGCGGTCCCTCCATGGCAATTAGGATGTGACCGCCAGGGTGGCGGTCACATCCTCTATTTTTAACATTGCGGCGGGTGCAGCTTCAAGCTGCACCCGCCGCAATGTTAAAAATGCATGTGTTGCATTTACATGCACAAAGCGGCAGGCACCGCACGGTGCCTGCTGCTTTGTGTACACAAATGCAGGGGGGTACCATAGGTACCCCCCATGTGCACCCCCCACCCCCCATTCACCCAGGGGGCCCGCAACGGGCCCCCAAAGTGAATGTCCGTATGCTTTTCCATGGCGGAAAAGCCGCCGTGGAAAAGCATATTTACACAAACATCATAATATGGCGGACGGTGTCTCATAGACACCGCCTGCCATGTTATAGCTTTTCCGCCGCGATCGGAAGCCGACCGCGGCGGAAAAGCGGCGGACGGAATTCCAGACCCACCAGCCATCCTAATTTGGCGGTGGGTCTTTGGAGTCTCCGCCGCGGTTTTTGCGCATCCTCCAGGCCGACGGACACTTCCGCCGGCCCGGAGGATGCGGAAAAACCGCCATCCTAATGAGCCCCATAATGTCCTCCGTCACACTGACACACAGAGTACCATCCAACTAACTCTAAATCACCTAGAGTTATTGTTTTAGATGTTTACAGGTTATAGTTCAGTGTACTACGAATTGCCAGAGTTTTAAGCTAAGAAATTATTCTTCCATGCGTATAATAGAGTCCTGTGTTCATCAAAGTCTCTTTCACTCTGTGTTCCTCCCACTTGCATTGGAAGTACAGGTCATATGCAGCTACAAAGGCCTGGAATTCCTTGCTGTTTTCTCTTATGCCAAATATGTCTCTTTCACTTTAGAAAACATCTGCAATATGTACGTTTTAAAGCCCTGTTCAGTGGGTATTGATGCAGCAAATACCAGATGCTATAGCACCTTGATGCCTCTACATACGCTGTACTTTATAAATACCACAACATTATCACAGATCATGCCAAGTGTCTACATGCTATGATAATGGGCTTTTACAGTCAATTTCCATTGATACAGCCTCCATATTCTCAACCCATGCCTCCACTACTGTAACACAACTACCACAGATGTCACTACTGTACCAACCACCACCACATCTTTGCATCTGTTTCTCCCACCAAACATGATGATGGGCTATTATATCCAATTTCCATTAATACAGCCTCCATCTTCTCAACCCATTCCTCCATCTTATCACAGATCATGCCAAGGATCTACAGCCTACTGTAACACATCTACTGCAAATGCGACTACTGTACCAGCCACCACCACAGTCTTTGCCTCTGTTCCTTCCACCAAACGCAGTATAGGTGGACATAACTAAAGGTGATGATGTTAAGGAAAAAGAGGAAGGAGAAGTGCTTGAGCAGTATATCCAGATGTAGAACGAGTATGTGTCAAATAAACAGGAGATCTGGAACCTCCCCTCGTGGACTGTTTCCTAGATGACATCTCAAATTTCCACTCCATCAATAAGGGGCATTTAAGAGATTAGTTTTGCCATTTCAGATTTAGCAAATAGACCTGTATGATTTCCTTCCTAGAAGAACGTAGAAGGTGGTTCCAATAGTAGATCACATCTGGAATTAGGGAAAAAGCTGATGCAGGACCCACCAGCAGTCTCAGTCACAGTTTCCCTCCTGGAGAAAATGTACACCTTTCTGTTCGATTGACCACCTAAAGATGGATTTACTAGTCGTAAAAGTGGCCTGGTGTCACTCACTTAACTCTCATCTCTGTGTTCTGTCCCTTCTGAGAGAAAGAACCAAGATGTCTGTGCTTGTCACTATCCTGGCTGTTACCTTTATTCAAGCCTCAAATTCTATAGAAATCTGTGGATGTTGTGATCAGGTGCACAATTTCTTTCAAGTTAGAGCATTCATATCCTGATTAATTAGGAAATACCAATGGCTGGCGTGCCACATATATACTTACTAACGAAAATGGGCAAGTCCATTAGGTTTCTTCGACCCTCCACATTTAGGACCTAGCCTTCATCGGAGGCAAGCTCAAATTCAGCCTAAGCAGCCCAACTGTTCTCTTCCACAACCTATTGATCGGACAAATCGTTTGGAAGTACTTTGTGGCCTATGTGACATAGATTGACAGCAGGACCCGCTCTACCGGGAAGGTGAGCAGGACGATGATGGAGGCTTAGAATTTATATGAAATGTGCAATTGCAGCACGTATTATGAGGGGAAAGAAATGACTGAAGAAGCTGCATTGTTTACTCCCGCCTGTACCCCTGAAGTATCTGTTAACGTAATTTGGGGGAAAGCACCGCAAGGGGATATAATCTCTTATAATAAAATCTTGTCATGGAATATAGCAAGAGTTTGCTCAAAATTTGGGGAACTGGGACTGGTCGGGCTTTTTTGGGGGGTTTTGATCTAATATGTTTACAAGAAACCTGGTCCACAGATGATTTTTTAATGAATGGGTATTGCTCTTTCTGTGTCCCAGTGATCCCGTCCACATCAGGAAGTGCCAAGGGTGGCATTGCAGTGCGTATTGCTGTAAAATATGCTTCTGGAAAGTCAAATGCATCTGTTCATCCCCTTGGTATCAATTATTAGTGATTTCTGATTTGGCACAGGGTGACCTATTATGGTAAACCTGTTTTATAATATCTTTTACAAAGGCAGCTGCCAAGTAATAGAGGCCCTGCACGTGGAAATCACCCTCATCGCCGCCAAGTGTCAGCCCTTATGCATTTTATGGATCAGAGATTTCAATTGTACTACTTGTAAATATAGTACTCAACGGGTTTGTGGGCTGGAAGATAACGAGTGCCAGTCTTTGGTTAATTTTAATCACTAATGCCTAGGGGAAGCACAGCTGGGGAGAGCTATGAGTGTGCAGAAATCCCTTGACGAGTTTACAGATTTTATGACATCTCTTAATATAAAAGTTAATTTTAATAAATCATATATCATGGTATGAGGCCCAAGGACCACAAAAATGAAAACTTTTGTTGTTCAGGGAAAGGAGATAGAAAAATGTAGTAATTTGTCATACTTGTGTAATTTATTTCATAATTAGATGAAGTGGAATCCTCTCTTGACCGTCAGAGCACAGGAGACAAGTAGGGCTGTGGATGCGCTTTTTCGGTTTTCATGTAAGTTGGGGTAGAAACAAGTGAAAGAACTATTTCATAACATAACATAAATTGGTGCCATACAAAGTGAGCTTCACATGTAACATAATCCAAAACACGTGGCAGTAAACAAAAACACAAAATTACTCAGTTAGGTGTCCGTTTACAACTCTTCAGTATACTCAAACATATTTCCTCATTTATTGACAGTAGATATGTCAGACAATGGTACAGAAGACCTATTCATATCGACAAAGTTTCAACCCTTCAAAAAAAGTGTTCATAAAACATCACAACTGGACTTCTTCAGGACTAGAGAGAGTATATACATCCTGTGTGATGAAGGATAATGTGTGTCAGTGAAGCAGCAAAATACATTTTATTGGTTGAAAAACAGGGGTATATTTACAGTGAAACCTCACCTAGTCACGATAGTTGCATCAACATGCTTGACGCTCTGTTTAGAAAAAACACCTGTGTTAAACAATATCCTCAAGTAAGATAAAGATGTGGGAAAACATACAATAGTGTGATAAACGAAGGTAGGGTAAAGGCTCACCTCCTCGTGATGCCATGGAAGGTGATGGTGATGGAGTGAGATTTAGAAATAGTTTTATTTCAACTCGTGAAATTACACTTCCATAATTAATTAATCATATTAATGATCTGTGCTGTGTGTGTATTAATTCAACCTAGTTTAAAGTTGCATTACACCTGAAAGAACACGCGGGAATATTAACATGTGTGCTCATGAATGTGCATTATGTTGTATTTTCCTTGTTCGTGGAAAGTAATAAATTAATCATGTCTTTTGTTGTGTCATAATTAACTGCAGCTGTTTAAAATAAATGGCATGTGCTTGTTTTGCTTCCCTGTCTATGTGGTGTCACTCTATTCTATATAGGTGCATAAAGAATTCTGCTGGACTAAATGAAGAATGGTAGATATAAAATGCTGCTTTATTTGTGCATTACAACTAGGTAATTTAAACTAATGGGTTAATCATTAGCAATGGAGGGTGGCAACAGAACAAACTGTATTTCTTTCATTAATTACTCTTTTGTGTTTGTTTATATAATAGTTTTACAAATGAAGCTTAGAGATGGCTACAGAAAAATAGTGCACTTTTAAAAAGTGACGCAAGCAAAGGTGGCGCAGAAAAATGACGCTTTTTGAAAAGAGGCCTATTGATGAAAAGCCACAAGAGAAAATAATTCTGAAAAGGATGAAAAGCCTATGAGCTTTTATTTTGAAAGGTTTTGGAAAGAACTGCTAAAAGATGACTCTGTGGAGAAATTTGCTAACGTGCCACGGGGCTCAGAACGGACAGGCTCAAGGTTGGAAGGAAGAGACGTGATAGAAATTGCATTGCTTGACCTTCTTTCGCTACAAATTGTAGCAGCCTGAGGAAATGCTGCCAAGACTTCGTGCATGAACAATGAACAAGTGGTTAAGCCCGGACATGTGGGAAGGAGATGTCACAATTTACTGTGGCACAAGGTGGCTCAGCCAATGGAGAGTTAGAATTCATCTGATGGAATGTGAAAAATAGTTAGCTCATCTAAGTTTAGGGTATAAAAATGGGCTCAGAGAACAGACTTTTGGCTTGCGCTCGAGATTCCAGAGGGACGTGTTATGCTGATGGACAACATATGTAAGGAAAGGAGTTTTTATTATATGCTTAATTTCTAGGTGATGAGGGTAGAGACAGTGAGATAGTTATGGTTTGGAAATGCTTAATTTTACTTATTTCTGCTAATGAATAATATTTCTTGATTCATGCTCTCTTTATTAAATGCTAAATAAATCTTTCTTTATGACTTTTTCTAATGCTTGATGATAAAATTCCAAAACCTGAGTTTTTCTAGATATGTTTAAATAAACTTTCTAAATGACAAGCTGGTCTTGTTTATTGTGGGTAGTTTAAAACAACATATATAGATCTTATCGCCTCATGATTCAGTCGCTCTGTTGTTGATATGGGCCTAGTGTCGTATGGGAAATTTAGTGGTAGTAGGTAGAGTCATTTATGAATAATTTTGGTGAGAGCGCTGGATCAATTTTCTGGTAGCAATCGGACGGTTATATGTTGTTTTTGACATACATGTTACATGCATGACACATATATGTTGGTATATTGATAGGATAAATGTTTAACATATGTTGAGTTAGTGATTTTGTCAAATGTTTAATGTAGGTGATAGGGATTTTTTCCAGCAGTGTGAAAATTTCCCAGGTTAGCCATGGCAAGGTTAGTGTAACGCTGTGATCAGGACGCTGTTATCAGGTTACACAGGTTCATTTGTACTGCTTCAAAAGGTGATATCGTCGCATATCATCGTGTTGTCGTCGTGCAACACAAGTTTAGGGTTCTAGGTGTGTTAGAAAAATTGTATGTATGATAGTGAGAATTGTCTAAGAAATTTGAGCAGCATGAGTATAGGGACAATGAGCCCGTTCTAAAACTCACTGTGAAAAGAGTAATAGAATATATCTAAACTTGAGTGAAGGGTAAGTGTTTATTTTTCGTTCCAAAGGTTAGAGTCCTAAGGATAGAAAAATTCCTCTTCCAAAATTAGGTTAGAGTCCTAAGGAAGAAAAATAGGCGTTATTTTCTCTCCTAAGGTTAGAGTCCTGAAGAAGAAAATAAGCGTTGTTTTCTTACTGGCGATTCTGGATTACTACGGTTGGTTAGAGTCCATACCGAAGTTTTCATGTATGTATGTTTTAGGGTTTTCCTGTTTGAAAGTGCATGAATGTTCTGTAATGTCAATTGGGTTAAAATTGAATTGCTAAATGTACCTGCATTCAACTGAAACACTTTTGATTATTACCTGTTAGAAGGATAGGGTAAGAATTGCTCTATTGGCGATTGAGATTATTCTGTGAGAATAGCGTCGTCTATTCCACGCAAAGAATTTCTTGCATGACTGTAAAACTGTCCTATTTAGAGAAGCAGACAAATGGTTTTGTTTTATGTAGTTATTAAATTGTTTCAAAAGTAATTATAAAACGTTTTTTTAAGTCTTTAGGTAAAGTCTACATTGTTTAAATACATTGTAAGATGTTCTGCGTGATTTTAAATTGTATAAAAAGAGTTCAGCATAGCTGAAATATATAAAAAGGTGATCTGTGCTATTTTAATACATTAAGGAGCATTTAGGAATGTTCTGTGTTAATTAGGTTATAATTAAGGTATTCCACGTTGTTAAACATATTTTAAAGTAATTTTGCGATGTTTAAATAATAAAAAAGTGATCCGCGTTAATTTTAAAAACATTCCCCACTTTAAATATGACAATAAATTGTTCTCCGTAGTTTAAAACGATTAAAAAGAATCCCGATCGAAAATTATAAAGGTGGGGCCTATTTTAGGAGCGAGAACGTGTGGGGAGAGACTGAAACTGCAGCAGCTGTTTGCGTCAGAGCCGCCGCGCTCTGATAGGCTGAAAGTTCCGGTGTGTCATAGAATAGCCACGTTCTCATTGGCTGGGGCGTTCGGCAAATGACAGCAAGGCCGCGTTGAAATTAACTGAAGCATCATAAACAACACTGTAATTGACTAAGGCGCTTTGTCACTTTAAATTAGTTATATACTTTTAATGTCCCCGGTATAGTTTCTTTCTTTTTTTTAAAATGGCGCTATTGTAAAATAAATGCATTTTGTAAGGGAGGGGCCGTTTACCGAGTGAGGAGCGAAGAGGAGAGCTGCCAGCTGCAGCGGCTGTCTACGTCACAGCCGCCGCGCTTCCATTGGTCAGGAGGCCGCAGTATAATAGCAGGGCCGCGACCTGATTGGCTGAAGTATCGTAGCGTCAGAGCAAGAGCTGTGTTGAGATTTGTCAGCGGCGTTTCTGTAATTAGGGTGGTTGCACTCGAGTTAGATGGTGCGCGTCATTATTGACTACAGAGAGTTTTGAATTTAGTGTGTACAGAACTCACAATTAAATAAAAAGATAGGTCTTCGCTTTAGTTTCCACTGTTGCAGTCATACAGTTGTTTTCGGGAAAGAGGCGTGTAGTGGCTGATGCGGACGAGCGAGTGCACACTAAATAAAATTGCATAAATAAAATAAAATAAAATAAAGGCGATTGTGCTGTATTAAAATTCCACTTCCTAACGAGGGGCTTTGCGCAAGGGGAGAGTGACTGCAACAACAGGACAAATTACTAGCAAAAGCCGCGCTGAGAGTGGCTGAATATCGCTAAAGCAGCGCCCCGATTGGCTGAGGCGTTCATGACGTCACCGCAAAGTCGCGCTATGATTGGTTAGAGCTGCTGAATTGTTTATGAATCCTGAATGTCCCCGATTTGGTTATCTTCTTGGTTGTAATATTGGTTTAAAAAGAAACGTGATAAAATTGATGCACATAACGAGTGATTGCTCGCAATGTTAAAATTACAAATCCTAAAGGAGAGGCTGAGCGCAGACAATTAGAAACTGTAGTGGCTATGAGCATTAGAGCCGCCGCGCTCTGATAGGTTGAGGTATCCAGAGCATCAGACAAAAGAAACGCTCTGATTGGCAGAAGCATTTGTGATGATATAATTGGTCAAAGAGTTGTTTACTTCTGCTGAGAGTATTAGGGCTTTGATTTTGCTAATACTAGTGCCCAGAGCTTCATTTTAAATTGAAATTTGAAAGAATACAATCCCGAGAATTAAGGTAAAATTGCCTTCATCTTTACAATTGACTAGTGTTGCAGCAGCCAGCAAGTATTGTGACATAAATGGAATTAGTGATTTATGGGGTTTAAATTTAAGTTCAAGGGACAGTAATTTGATGCTGGTTAAAAGAGAGGAAAAAAGGAGGATCTTGCAGCAGTGTGTTTAAATAAAAATATTTCAAATATTTCTCCACAAGTGGTAGTACACGAATGTGTGTAAACAAGCATTCCTAAATACATAATCATTTTAATTGTTGTTGCTTTTGTTAAAATAAGATATTTTATTATTGCCTTTTGCCAAATAATTTTCTGTTTCAAATAAAAGTGAATACACAGGTAAATTAGGAGTTGTATTATTTTGAGCAGAGTATAACATTTTATTTCACCTGTCATTGATAATTAATTAATAAATTGATCAACAAATGCTATAAGGCCAATAAAGTAAACATACATTTTTAGTGAGATAAAATTTTAAATAAAGATTATTGAGCCTTTTGTTAGCTACTGTATTACTGGTGTGATTATTGTATCATACAAGGCTACATATAATTTATTGACAACAGAGTAGGAGCTATTCATTATTAAATTAAACAGAGTGTATTAGGGAAGTTACCTGTGTTTAAGGTGATTGTGCACGCAATAGAATTATTTTAAATTTACCAAGTTCTGTCCTTAATTTTGATTTATTGATTAGATTATTTTCATTAATGTTTTTAGTTAGTTTAAATTTTTACAGCCCAAATTAAAAGTGAGAACTTAGGGAAAAGGGAAAGTAGAGTGTGAAAATCGCTTGGCTTTGTGGACTAATTAGTGAATTTTGCGTATTAATATATAAGTACATAATTTATATGTTGTAGACAATTTTAATAAAGTAAGTATTTAAAAACATGGATAACAATTATCTAAAGAAAAATCAAATGACTTCCTGGTATAAGAAAATGAAAAAGGTTGTTGCTGAATGTGAGAGTAAATTAATGATTTCCAAATTTGCAAAAATAAATAATAAACGTGTCAGAGTAGAAAACATTGATCAGTGTAAAAATGATGTTGTAAATACAGATCAGGACAGAAATTTAAGAAGACCCCCAGAGCAGATAAATGTAACGCCAAAAGTCCCAGATCAGATTGATAGAGTGCCAACTCAGATTTCTTCTCAATTGTCAGAAAAGCATGATGAGATGCCTAGTACTTCTGGAATTAATATTACTGATTATGTGAATTCATCAAATGATTTAAAACAGTCCATGAATTATATGGAAGAAATGACAGTACCTGTGCTTGGAAAAGATGAAACTAGTTTAAATTCTGAAATTAAAAATTTTACTGAAAAAGTTTATTCTATTGTACTTGAAATTGAATTAGTAATGATTACAGTACAGCAAGAAAGAGTAATGACTCCAGTTCCAACTAGTGAGAAGTTTGACATTGATCTGATTGATTTGATACAGCCTAATGAGTCAATAGATAAAATTGATACACAGATTAAAACAAACTTGACAAATAATGATGAATGTCAGGATGTATTAGAATTTCACAAAAAGCCCAGACAGGACTTTAAAAATGTTCCTCTGCCAGAGTCAGATTATGTCTACTTCACTGATGGCTCTTGTCTAAGAACAGAGGAAGGCTTTATGAGAGCAGCATATTCTGTCTGCACAGTTACTGATGTTGCTGACAATGAATACGGTTATGGAGTTGTGCATGATTATGAACAGCTCGGGTCCTCTGCAAGTTCACTTATAAGAAATGCAAATTTAATTAAAGGATTGATTGATGACATTCAGTTGGCAGTAAGGATTGCTGTCATAAAATGTGCAGCATACAACAAGAATGATGAACATGCTTTGAGTTCACTAATACTAACATCTGTAGTTGAAACATGTCAGGGAGTCAAAGATTTACAAGATGAAGCAACTCATGAGGAGAAAAACACTTGGTTGAGAGCAGAATGTAGACAGCGAGATGAGGATGAAAATTGGACACACAGAGATGACAGAGTAGTTTTACCAAACAGCATGATTGCTGACATGGACAGAATGTACCATGGTTTTGAACCAATTGAAAGAGATTCAATGGTCAAGTTTTTCAGAGGAATTTGGTTCAATACAAAATTGAAGATAATTGTAGAATTTCTTTGCAAAGGGTGTCTGACTTGCCAGCAAGTGAACACAATTAAGAAAACAGTTGTGGGAATGGGAACAGGTGGACAGGAGAGTGGTTCATTCACCAGTTTACAAATGGATTTCATTGAGATGACACTGCATAACATACTGTGCTATGTTTTTGTGATTATCTGTTTGATTTCAAGATGGGTTGAAGCATTTCTTACGCGACATAATAATGAAATTACTGTTGCAAAGTTATCAGATGACAGAAAACATATTGAAAACAGATTACTCCATTGTACATATAGACCAGAAATTTCAGGTGTTGAGGAGCAAGAGAATGGTAGTATAAAGAACAGAGATGTAAATTTGGGCCTAGCTACAGGTACAAAGCGGACAGATGTCCTTCCACTTGCTTTGATGATTCTAAAAAGTACATCTGATAAAAAGAGAGGTTTAAATCCATGTGATATTGTAATGGACAAGGTCATGAGACAGGCTTTCATACCAGTGGAAAGAATGATGACTATTAATGATAGTGTCAATTTGGAATACAGCAGGAATTTATCAGATGTAGTGACTTCTGTGTCTAATCAAGATGGAACTGAAGTGCAAACAAGAGAAAAAGAGCAAACACATGATCTGTTACCAGGTGAAAGGATCAGGAAAAAGGTTCGTCTAAAAAGAAATTGTCTAGTGCCAAAGTGGAAGAAAGGGAGGCCAGTTAGTCTTGTCACAACAAATGCAGTGAAGTGCAAAAGGCTAAAGAGGTGGATTGACACTGGCCATACTTTTCGTGTACCTACACCTGAAAATCATGATGAGGATAGTGTCACCACTGCTGATTCAGATTCTGAAAAAGAGCCTGAAAGAAATCCAGATCTTGAAGATCGACAGGTTGGTCGACATTTGGAGAATTTGATTGAAAAACAAGCCTTGAATGAAGAAGACTTGGAGGTTGTGACTGTTGATTCAGAAAATGATGGAGATCTGCTAGAAAAAGAAGGAGAAGAAGAATCTGATCAGATTGTGATTAAAGACCAGGAGAGTATTGAAAATCAGAAAAGAAGCTCTGAAAGCAGGAACAGGAAATGTGAAACTGGGAAGTTGAAGGTAATTGAAGAAAAAGAAGAAGATGAATTGCCAAGTACCAGTTACAAAGATGACGTTCCTAACGGAGTGAAGCTGCCGAGTAAAGAAGTACCTGAGTCTAAAGTTGAAATTTAGAAAAATAGCTTGGAGAACAGAATGTAATGTGACCAAGTCAAAGAAGAAATTACCAAGAAAAGATAATTGGCCAGAAGAAAATGAAGGCTTGAAATTCAAATTGGTACACAGATCAAAAGAACAGATTGATGAAATATCAAGTCAAAGAGATCCTGAAAAGAAAAGTGAGGCAGGAAAGAAATTAGAGGTGATACCTATAGTGGAGGTAATTAGTAGCAGTCAGGAAAAGCTTGAAGAGAATAGTGAGAATGATTGAAGTACTTACCTGTTGAAAATTTAGGTTTCCTGTTTTTGGCATTAGACTGAAGAAAATGTGTTAAGTGACACAAGGTTGAAGAAATTGTGTTAGCTGGAAAATAACTTGTGACGCAAGGTCGAAGAAAGACTGTTAGAAGATTTAAGGGTATATAAAAAACAAAAAAGTAAAAACGGGGGGTGTTGGAAATTTTTTGAAAATTTAGACAAAATTTTAAAATTTTTGTTTTATTTTTCCCTGCGAGCTTAGTGAAAATACTTTCATGTTTTTATAAATAACAGTTCAAGATGCTAAATCTTTAAGGGATGTTGTAAGATGTCTCTGATATGTGTGTTCCTAATAATTCTGCTTTGATTAGTTTTAATTGTCATTTCCTTTTTTGGAATTAACAAGGAGAAGTTTAAGGTCATTATGACAAGTAAAGCTTCAGCTAGTCAAAACAAACATAGTGTAATACTGACACCTTTATTAGTTATAGTTTTTGCGACACTTTTGTTGAAGATCAGTTGCATGTTACACAAGAGAAAGAAATACTTGAGGAAAAGAAGAGAATTTTTAAAAATCAGAAAGGCACAAGAGAGAGAGATAGAACTGGAGGGGTTTCGTAAAACTGAATATGAGAGTTGTAGGCAAACTGATGAGACAAGTTTTTAGAAATACTAACACAGGTGAAATTGAATCATGTTCATCTTAGATACAATTTTTGCTAAAATTTTTGGTGGTGTTTGGTGATTTTTAAATCACCAGATGGGGGAGTTGATGGAGCGAGATTTAGAAATAGTTTTAATTCAACTCGTGAAATTACACTTCCATAATTAATTAATAATATTAATGATCTGTGCTGTGTGTGTATTAATTCAACCTAGTTTAAAGTTGCATTACACCTGAAAGTACACGCGGGAATATTAACATGTGTGCTCATGAATGTGCATTATGTTGTATTTTCCTTGTTTGTGGAAAATAATAAATTAATCATGTCTTTTGTTGTGTCATAATTAACTGCAGCTGTTTAAAATAAATGGCATGTGCTTGTTTTGCTTCCCTGTCTATGTGGTGTCACTCTATTCTATATAGGTGCATAAAGAATTCTGCTGGACTAAATGAAGAATGGTAGATATAAAATGCTGCTTTATTTGTGCATTACAGCTAGGTAATTTAAACTAATGGGTTAATCATTAGCAATGGAGGGTGGCAACAGAACAAACTGTATTTCTTTCATTAATTACTCTTTTGTGTTTGTTTATATAATAGTTTTACAAATGAAGCTTAGAGATGGCTACAGAAAAATAGTGCACTTTTAAAAAGTGACGCAAGCAAAGGTGGCGCAGAAAAATGACGCTTTTTGAAAAGAGGCCTATTGATGAAAAGCCACAAGAGAAAATAATTCTGAAAAGGATGAAAAGCCTATAAGCTTTTATTTTGAAAGGTTTTGGAAAGAACTGCTAAAAGATAACTCTGTGGAGAAATTTGCTAACGTGCCACGGAACTCAGAACGGACAGGCTCAAGGTTGGAAGGAAGAGACGTGATAGAAATTGCATTGCTTGAACTTCTTTCGCTACAAATTGTAGCAGCCTGAGGAAATGCTGCCAAGACTTCGTGCATGAACAATGAACAAGTGGTTAAGCCCGGACATGTGGGAAGGAGATGTCACAATTTACTGTGGCACAAGGTGGCTCAGCCAATGGAGAGTTAGAATTCATCTGATGGAATGTGAAAAATAGTTAGCTCAGCTAAGTTTAGGGTATAAAAATGGGCTCAGAGAACAGACATTTGGCTTGCGCTCGAGATTCCAGAGGGACGTGTTATGCTGATGGACAACATATGTAAGGAAAGGAGTTTTTATTATATGCTTTATTTCTAGGTGATGAGGGTAGAGACAGTGAGATAGTTAGGGTTTGGAAATGCTTAATTTTACTTATTTCTGCTAATGAATAATATTTCTTGATTTATGCTCTCTTTATTAAATGCTAAATAAATCTTTCTTTATGACTTTTTCTAATGCTTGATAATAAAATTCCAAAACCTGAGTTTTTCTAGATATGTTTAAATAAACTTTCTAAATGACAAGCAAGTCTTGTTTATTGTGGGTAGTTTAAAACAACATATATAGATCTTATCGCCTCATGATTCAGTCGCTCTGTTGTTGATATGGGCCTAGTGTTGTATGGTAAATTTAGTGGTAGTAGGTAGAGTCATTTATGAATAATTTTGGTGAGAGCGCTGGATCAATGGAACAAGCGTATCCAAGGACACGACAGGACCTCATTTGAGACCTACACCAGTAAAAAAGCAAAAATGTGTAGCTTCAAAAAACTGCAGGAAATACAACAAGAATTAAAGAGAGGGGTAGGGGGAAATGGTAAAATGACCAGGCCCCAACCGAGCAGCTCACCTTATCAATTTATGCAGAGAGATGGAAAGAATCCAACCCCTGGCGTGTTGCCCCGTCCACACTACTGAGCGGCGATGTTGTGCCAGAACAAGTAAAGCAGCCGCTACGTAAGTTTGCATCTGAGAATACAGACTCGGCATTCTGTTAATTTCCTCTATGATCAACAGCATTCCAATTGACAGCTGGTGAGGAGAGAGTGACGTGTGAGTCTGTGTCACTGTGACGAGCAAGGTTGTGGATGCCTTGTAACCCTGGCAACCTGTCTGATTCAGTTTCACATAGAAAGTAAATAAAACGAATTGGGAAACAGATACAATGGAATCTCACGTCCAGGGACTGTTACTGTCAAGGATATAGATTGATTCAACTCTAAAATGTATCAGATGCATATTACTAAATTTGAAGAGGAGTATTTACAATCGTGCAGAATGGTGAAATTTGTGAAATGCAATAGAAGTACAATTGAAAAGATTACGCATTAGTAAAAAATTAAAGACACATTTTCATATATATGCAATCACTTGAGTGGATGTTTATCATATCAAATGTTTCGTCCACACACGAGTCACATTGGCTAAATAGATTACTGCACAAAAAACTGTTAGCATTTTCGCGATAATCCATCTAACAACTTTAATACATATTTTATGACTGAGTTTCTCAATCCTAGATTAATATCAATAGCGGAATGTCCCAATGGTTAAAAACATATTAATGAAACATGACTGCTAAGCAGCTCATAATGACAGCGTGCTCACATCCCTGGGATATACTTAATGAAACAACATGTCACACTGTACACATGGGAAATGCATACCCCATTAAGCATTAATGTACACCCAAGAGAGACACAGTAGACCAAGGTAATCCTAACCCATGTTGAGGAGGGACACTTATCTGGATATCTCCTATGATTCATTAAACCCTGGTCCACTGAATTGAGCACTTGTATTCGCTTGCACTTTCTCATATTGAGGGTGAATGACATGTCTCCTCCCATAGGGTTATGGATTACTCTCTCATAGGACCCACCACCTCCAATTCTCTGCAGTGTGCTGCATACAATCAAAATGATCAACCAGTGGCGCCCCTTGTGTCCTTGAATGAATCCTAGAGCAATGTTGCAGAATTCTAAATTTGACCCTCTGTCTCGTCTGACCCACGTAAAGCATGTCACATGGGCATATGATTACATAGATCACATCCACTGAATTACAATTTATGTGATGTTTTAATGTGTATTAACACCATAGATGTGTGAAGTTTTTCCTTTCCATGGCAAGGTTACAAGCCTTACAGTATCCACATTAAAAATGGCCCAGTAGTGGCGCTAACATCAACTGAGTCCTCAAGTGTGGAGTTTGCAATGTCTTTAGAAATTTACTGTCCACAAAGTCTCTTATATTTCTGCCTCTTTTGAAAGCATATAGAGGCTTTCCTCCCACATGAAGTTCATCTGAAATCAAGGCCCAGTGTTGGTTGATGATCTTCTGGCTCTCATTACTTCTGGTGCTGAATGTGGTAACACACACTAATCTGTTATCAGAGGCTTTAGTATGCACCTCCAAAAGGGTATCTTGTTGACAGTACCATGCCCTTTAGCTCTCTTAAGTAGACTCTTGGGGTAGCCTCTCTCTTTCTCCACAGTACTAACAGGTGATCTGCCTCTTTGAAAAAATCAACCCTCTGTGTATAATTTCTGCTAAGTTGTAGAAACTGACGGTAGGGCAAATTGACTCTCACATTTCTTGGGTGGTGGCAGGAGTATCTCAGCAGTGTATTGCGCTCCATGAGTTTTTAAAAAAGTGTAGTATACGGTACATCATCAGCCACTCTAATACTCAGGTCCAAAAAGTAGATCTCATCATTACTATGGGTCATAGGAAATTGAATATCAGGAGATCTCTCATTCAGCCATACAGAAAAGTCTCTGATTTGAGGCTCTTTTCCCATCCAAATCATTGGCACATCATAAATGTATCTATTCCATAAAAGTGATGTTATCTACAAATGGATTCTCTGTATTATATATGAAATGGTCTTCATGTTTGTCCCTGTAAAGGTTTGCTAAATGTGGGGCAAATCCGGCCCCCATGGCAACGCCCTTGATTTGAAAAAGGTATTCATTATGCAATATAAAAATAATTTTGGTCAAGGCAATCCTAAGTAAATCCACAATGAATTCAGATGGTACCCAAACCAGGCTGTCTCTTCTGTTAAGTACATCTCTAACCACTTGTGAAGCCTGATATTTGACCTCCAGGCCAACATTATCTCAGTTGGCCTTCAGGTTAAGAATGAACCTGCTATTTTTATTGATATCCCAAAGTTCAGGGAGAACTTTAGTTTTGTGGCCAACCATTGCTCTAGGCATTGGATGGTTCTAGGAGTAGAAACGGCCCTTGAATACATTAAAAAACTGACAAAGGAAATAGCTGAGATAAAGAAAGGGATTATTTCAGCCACGCTGGTAGCAGCAGCACGGGCTCTGGGGGCCCTTGAATGGTTCTATAACATCCCCCAGTCATTTGTCCTGCAATGTATTGAACTAGCACTTAATTTTTTTTTTTTTAAGTACAACAACCAACCGAGTCGGGCCTGCATTTATGTGGGCCAGTTCGAGGAGAATGTGATCCACCATACCTCCAACCCCTTTAAAGAGAATATCTTTCTGTGGAGGAGGTATATTGATGATGTCCTCTGTATCTGGACAGGTACAGAGGACCATCTCATGGCTTTTTTGACATGGTTAAATCAGGCTGATGAGTGCCTATGGATCACATGGACATTCAGCAATACATCTGCTGTATATTTAGACGTGCAAAACACACTGGAGTCAAGCTATCCTAGCTAAAGACGGGTGATAGCCAGAAACCGGTCCTAGGATGCTTGATTCCGGTCCAGGGAAGACATGGTTTGGCAGTTCGGGCTGGACTGTTCCCTGAGGCACAGGGTCAAGATTGATTTGCATATGTCCATGTTTGAACTGGGGTGGCTTGGTGAGCAAAATAACGATGGATTAAACCCAGATCTGTGACTGGGGGTGAATGTTTTGCCGTTGTGCAACATTCCGTCCATTATCTTGTGTGTTTTGTTGTATATTTAGAAGTGGACATCACCTGCCATTTTGCTGCCCTGGGCTTCTGTCGGGCAGTCTTCTGCTTTGCGAGGGAAACTGCTGCGCTCGCGGCATCACCCTGGTGGGACTCGTGGGCCAGGGTGCACCACCACTGAATTGGGCACAGCTGATGCATTGGGGAGGCGCTGAGACCATGCTATAAAGTGCCGCCTTGCCCCATGCAGTGCAGGAGGTGCCCAGGCAAAGCCCGGGCCAAGGGCGTACCCGTCCTAGCCCGTCATCGCCAGGAAGAGGCAGGGCAGGGCCACACCCCTTTCATCCACCATCTTGGTTTCTCTCTCAGGTACTGTTTCGTGATATTTAACTCTTCATCCTGGGCAGTAGAGACACTGAGTGGTGCCTGCTAATTTGGAACATTCTTTGCTACGCTGAATGAGTTGCGAACTGACTATTTATATCACACTTGCTACTGCAAATTCGACTGGTTTACAGAC
The DNA here is from genome assembly GCF_964261635.1 of Lissotriton helveticus. Taxonomy (NCBI): domain Eukaryota; kingdom Metazoa; phylum Chordata; class Amphibia; order Caudata; family Salamandridae; genus Lissotriton; species Lissotriton helveticus. The sequence continues at coordinate 1,428,319,585 of NC_136057.1, forward strand.
CCTGTCCTGTGTGCCCGGATTTTGTACTGCACCTTGCACTTTAGCGCCGTCCCTTCAATTAGTTGTTTTTATTACATGCCGCTGATCACTTTGTGATGTATCCTGCACTTTTTTTTTTGAAGATTGTAACTACGGTTTGTGGAGTTCCTCCTTTAGTCATTTTAGTACTGTGCGCTCCAGCCTTGACTTGCGTTTATGCACACTGATTGTTGCACTCCTCCCAGTGTACACCACATTAAGCAACAGGCTAAAAACCCAGAGGGCTATTATTCCTGTATGTTTGTTGTATTTCTTATAGGCACTTACTGTACAATAATCAAGAGTAAGCGGAAAGTGACTTCGGGGAATAGTGTGGTCGGTACATTAGACGCCTTCATTCTGAGGGCGGAATCTGCCCTCATGCACGAAATTCAATTGATGGAACGAAGTCTACTTCTAGATCCACAATCCCTGATGGGCAGACTTTCCTTAACCCCTGCACTTCCCGGCCCTCCTTTGTCAAATAGCCAGGTTGTGTCTGCAGACAGTTCAAGTCCATCTTTATCAGTACCCTCAGTTATTACGATAAACTCTGGTTCTTGTCCATCAATAGAGCATGAACCCACTCCTGTGAAATCCAAGGCGACTACCAGAGGGCAGATGGCTAAGCTCATATCAGCCAGCAATAATGATTCTCCCACTACAAAAAAAAAAGCAGAGGGTGCACTAAATGAAAATCGGCTCAGGGAACTCATGGCAGGCCCTCTCCATATGCCCGACACCTAAGTGTTGATAGTGAGGGTACTCTACCTTTTATGAACCAGACTACGGCAGGACAATCATCTGTGGGCTTCGAGGAGGGGAACTTTTGTATAAGGATAGAAACCATGCTATCCGCGCTACTAGACGCTATGTTTAAAAAAATATGTGCAATAGAAGGGAGGTTAGCCCAACTAGAGGGAATTACCAGCTGCAACCCTCTACCAAACCTGGTAGTGAGCACACCTATCAAGATTGTTGATACAGCAAGGATCCACCAGCTGCTTGACCCCTCCCCGGCGGGATTTCGACCAATGCATGGGACTGAGACCGCTCTCATAACTGTGACAGAAGAGGCAAGGAAGATCATGGATCAAGGAGGCACCGCAGCCATCATCCTGCTAGACCTAAGTGCTGCCTAAGTGCCGCCTTCGACACTGTAAATCATAGCATATTGTTGCAGCGACTTACCAACCTAGGAGTCTCATTGAAAGCAATAACATGGTTTGAATCCTTTCTGTATGAGCGATCCTTTCAAGTCTTTGAGGGCGACATCCTCTCCCCAGCAAACCTCTTGCTGTGGTGTGCGGCAGGCTCTTCCTTGAGCCCTACGCTTTTTAATATTTATATGAGCCCCCTTGCTGAGATCGTCCGCCCCTTCGGGATACAAATAGTCACCTACACGGATGATACTCAGCTAGTGGTGGTCCTGAATCACTCTCACACCGGGCCCCACAAACTCAGGGATTGCTTAGAAGCAGTGACCTCATGGATGACATCTTCATGTCTCAAACTAAATGGAGACAAGACCGAGCTGATGATCCTAGATCACCCCCCCAATCCTACTATTGACCCCCTCTGGCCTATGTGTCTTGGCCCCCCCCCCGATACCCAAGGACACAATCAAAAGCCTGGGCATCTGGCTGGATAAATCTCTTAGTTTCAACCACCAGGCAGCTAAACTTTCAGCCACATGCTTTGGTTTACTCAGGCTTATCCGAAAAATTATTCCCTTACTATCCTTCAAAGCCAGACAGATCATGATTCAGGGTCTCAGCTTGTCTCGTCTGGACTTTGGGAATGCCCTCTACCTAGGGGCCCCCCAGGCTACCTTAAACAAGCTCCAGGTCATCCAGTACTGTGCGGCACAAACCCTCCTCCAGATCCCTCGTCACATCCCTGTTATAACCGAACTTAAGAAACTCCATTGGCTTACGGTCAGGGAAAGAATTGCATTCAAGGGCCTGTGCATCGCCCACCGAGCCTTCTGGAAAATGGGCGCCACCATCAATCATTCTTTGATCACCCCTACCAACCCAACAGACAGCTTAGATCGGCTTCCTCTTTCCTTGTCACAGTACCCAGAATTAAGAGAGCCATATGTGGGGGCCGCTCTTTCTCCCACAACTCGGCCAAGCTCTGGAATTCTCTCCCCCTCCACCTGCGTTCGGAGCACAATCTTCTCCCCTTTCGCGTTTGTCTGCAGCGCTAGGACGCCTCAGGGTAGCTGTCGCGCTATACAAATGTTCTTTTCATTTCATTTCATTCAGGAGTGCAAAATGAGATACCAGGGAGGGGTCAGAGGGAGGGGCTACTACAAGAACTATAGCTAACGGTGAGGCACAAGAAAAGAACAGGTGTAACACTAATGGGCCTAGTGGCCCTGACATGGGGGCTATTTCTTGCCAGCCCCTTAGTAGAGAAGGATCATCTAGGTCCTACAGGGAAAACGGGCCGGAAAGAAGGGACCATCAAAGTCCGAACCTCCCAACAATAGACCTCCTACCTGAATCTACCCCATATGTAGTGGTACTGGGGTATGCACCTCCGCTCACAACCGGGGCTAATGAAGATTTTGTGCAATTAAAGAACAAACTCACTCACTGGTTCTCACACAACAACACTTTGGGCCACCATGTATCTAAAAATATCTTAATGGCAAGTAGGGTCAATTGAATAGGTAAATAACGTAAAATGGACAGTGGAGATTGTGTCATCGTAAATTTTGATAACCCTTACATGGCTGTGCGTATTTTATCTAGGGATTTCAGTCTCACACCATTAACTGGCTCCGTCATCAAGGCTCACCCATTGGGTTACTTTTATAACCCAGTTCGCTATAGGGAGCTGCCAGAGCAGGGCTATAGGGTACGTCAACTAGGAGGATAGTCAAACATACAAGCTCCTCTGCAACAGCTACCCACCCCAGTTCATTTTACACGGGAATACTAGGGATAGTTACATAACCCTTTAACATTGGAGCTGGAAAATAGATTTTCAGTTCTATCTGGGTTGGAAAATTGCGATTGACTGCGGGCTCCTGTAGCTTCTGGCTCCCCATTAGCTAGACTCCCACAGACTCCAATAGAACCAGCCCTGACGCTAGCTGACGTGAGGCCCAACAATTTCATATCCTGGAATATTGCTGGTTTGGCCAACAAATTCTAAGATTCCCGTTGAGTATGTTTTGTGAAACAATATACTATAATTAGCCTACATGAAACATGGTCAGTGGATTGCAATCTTTTTTTAGAAGGATACAAGGCATTCTTTGTTCCGGACACTCCTTTGGCGAGTGGCAGGCCAAGGGGTGGCTTGGTTACTTATATTTCCCTGGCTGTGGTTTGCAAATTGCAGGTGTTCTCAACCCCATAACGGGAATTCTGGCACTTTCAGCTATTAGGGTGGACACTAGATGGGGAATCCTTAACTTCTACAACTTGGTGGCCTGTCTGCCAGGAGATTGTAACATCACAAATTTGTCAATATTTATAAAAAAATCTATGGGCCCAGGTTCTTATAACCTCCTTGTCTCTGGGGATTTTAATATTCACCCATGTGGTAACCCCTCAATTTCTTGTATCTCTGAGTTAGGTTGCCCCCGTATGTCGGGTTTTCACTTTGAACATCACCCTCAAGGGGATTTGTTGAATGACATGCTGAATGACTTTCATATGATGGTTTCAATGTCCTTAATCGACCCACTTACCAAGTTCCCTACATCAACATTCAAAGGGAATGGTAAAGGAACTTGTATTGATTTCATTCTCATCTCAGCGTTGCTACAGTCCTTTTTTAATAGTTTTACTATTTTAGATAGTGATTTTAGTGACCACAACCCTGTATTAATTAATGTGTCAGGCCCATTAGCTGTAAAACCACGTAGGGCCGCCACTAGTGGCATTCTGAAACTGACAGATGGTAAACGTAGATTAAAGTGGTCCCAAGTATCATCTGACATTTTTTATAATAATATAAAGTTATCTTGTGCCCATGAACTGGAACTATGCACATCTGAGAGATCTACCCCAAACAAAGTCCTTGGCGCCTATGAAGCATTAGCAACAAAAGTAGGAGAACTGTTATGTGTGCCTGGTGGTGGCATTGCCACACATTGCCCCAGATGGTTTGATTCTCACTGCTCCAAATCAGCTAAGCGGCTGAGGGAAGCTCCGGGGGCAAAACCAAGAATTCAATCTGAGGTGTGAGCATCCAGAACAGATTATAAATTTGCCTTGGCTAAACATAGGGAAACCTTGAAGTAAGAAACCTGGGAAGAGCAGATTGACTCCAGCACACTGAAGAATAGCTCAAGGTTCTGGAGTGTCGTGAATGGGGCCCTGTTCTACAAGGATGGTGGGGATGGCTTGGTGGCCCACATCACAGAGGAGGAGTGGGTACTTCATTTTAAGTTTGACTGCCCGCACGAGCTCAACCAAAGTGAACCCAGGAACAGGAAGGACGCTGTGATCAGCTTCAGCAGGAGTGAGATCATGGAAGGGATCCTAGGGCTGACCATCAACAAAACTCTGGGACCTGACGGGATCCCCCAGACTTATTCAAGTCAGATCCCTCATTTTGGGCCCCGATTCTAGAGTCCCTATTTAATGCTGGGCAAGGAACGGGTGTCCCCAGTCCTGGGCTTCCTCCACTATAGTTCCAGTTTTTAAAAAGGGTAACAGAAATAGCACTCATTGCTATAGACCCATCTCGCTTATCGACTCGGTGGTCAAAATGGTGGGTCAGGTCCTTTTAAAAAGATTAACTGCATGGGCAGATGAGAATAGGATTTTGTCGGATGCCCAATACGGCTTTCGGCAGGGGCGTTCCACCGTTGCTTAATGTCTCAATCTATACATGGTTTTGAGTAAATATACTGTTGCGCACTCTGGCACCATCCACCATCCACTTTTGACTGTGTCAACAGGACCAAGCTGTGGCAGTCCATGGGGGCAATGGGGGTGGAAGACAGCTTTGTCAACCTTCTCGAGGACCTGCACTCTTCGACCACAGCTAATGTTAGGTACTCTCAGGATCACTAAGGACATTGAGATCAAGAAAGGAGTCAGGAAGGGCTGCATTCTGGCACCATTTTTATTTAATTTTTATATTAATGAGCTAGAAAGCGTGCTGCTGGCAACCGGGCCGATTTCCTCTACGTAGGACGGCGGGGTATCCCTGTTCTGCTTTACCCAGATGACGCCGTCCTAATATCGAGATCTGACTGGGTCTACAAACTCTCTTAACTGCTTTCTTGGGATTTATGACTGACTGGGACTTAACCATTAACAACTCGAAGTCCTATGTCATGAAAGTAGGGAAATAAACTAAGAGGAACTTTCAGTTTAAATCAGGTAATGATAAAATTCCTGATACACGTTTTTTCTCTTATCTGGGGTCTTATTCGATGAGCAATTAATATGGGACCCCCTGATTCAGAGGAAAAAAGGAATCTGGCCCGGGTCAATGTAACAATTTTTAACTTCGCCTTGAAAGTGGGGAAGAAGCCGACAGGAGCCATGTTACAAGTTTATCAAGCTAAAGGTGTAGCGACAGCAACCTATGGTAGTGAGATCTGGGGGCACGTGACAACAAAATCTCTACAGGTTGTGGAAAACAGGTTTCTAAAAAAACTATTGTGTGTCCCACAAGTAACCTTGAACCTGGTAGTTCATGAGGAACTGCGGGTCTCCTACTTATGTGACACTCTAGCTCTGCGCCCCCTGATCTTCTGGTTAAAGTGCTGGTTAAGCGATGACTTAATTCTTACCATAACGATTTTAAAAGAGTCCCTGTCTCTTGACAATATGGCTGGCATCCCCTGGCTTAGTTATATTAAAAGAGGGTTTGAACAGATTGGGCGGGGCGCTCTATTCTCTAACCCAGATACAATTGTGAAAAGGGATGTGGAATCAACAAAAATAGCTTTCTTGAACCAAAGGCGATTGGATCGGGAGGCAGAAGAGGAACAGAAACCGAGTATCCGGGCATACCTCCCCTTAATTACAACGCCTTTTCCTGAACCATATCATGGGTTCCCTGTCGACACATGAGAAATATTTATTAACAAGGTTCCTGATGAATCCTTTTCACTTATTGTTGGCTAGACCCAAGGGGCCCTCAAGAGGTCAAGTGCTAGCTCCCTGTGACTGCGACGGAAAGTCTCCACAGGATTTGCTGCACTTCATGTTTTTATGTAACCTGTATGCAGTTCCGAGAAGGTATTACTTAGTTCCTATTTCAAAGAAAATTAATTTTAATCAAATCAAACCAGCACTTATGTATTTACAAATGTTGAAGGATGACTGCATTTTTTTTATTGTAGGATTTTTAAAAGCAACATTGAGATCTAGGCATTTTATGGACGTTTTGCATACTTATTCAGACTCGCTTATGAATGATTCACTGTGCAGACACAGAGCAAGTTCCTTCCTTTCTATTTTATGTTAATAACTAAATGTTTTTTAAGTATATACCTGTCTGACTTTTATGTTTTTTTCTGAAAATGAAAACCAAATAAAGTTTATTGAATTGAATTGAATTGAAAGAGATTATTGAAGATAAGGCACTCAGCAACGCTAAGGAAGTATTGGAAAGATTTGAGAAAACCAATATCGACTTCAATGTAGTTAACCAATCAAGAAAGGTAGATAAATCGTCTATGGATATCAGAACATACTGTAAGGAAATTACCTACCCCTACACCTCAGAAGAATATTATAAGCAGGACAATCAGAGCCACTACACCAGCAGGGGCAGGCAGATTTTGCACAGTAATCTATTTAGGCAATGTGTTTCATGTGTGGACTAAGCATTTGATTTGATATACATCTACTCAAGTGATTGTGTACATATATTGGAATTCGTCATTTCGTTTTTACTAATGCGTACTCTTTTCAATTATAGTTCTATTGCATTTCACAAATTTCACTGTTCCACAAGGTTGTAAACAATCCTCTTCAAATTTGGTTATATGCATTTAATACATTTTACAGTTGAAGCACTCCATATGCTTGACAGTAACAGTCCCTGGACATGAGATTCCATTGTGACTGTTTCCCCATTTTTATTTTTTATTTTCTTTACTTTCTATGCGAAACTGAGTCAGACGGGTTGCCAGGGTTACATAGCATCTTTATGTAGGTAGCAAGGACCCCCTTTAAATAATCTAGAGATCCTAGGACAGGGTATAACAACAATTGTGAATAAAATTCCTTGGCAGTTCAATCGATAAACATTACATCACCATTTTTTCATCAGGAAAAAACAACTGATAATAAAGAACTCAGTGTAAAGACAAAGGGTTTGTTAAAATGTACAAAGTTTCATTTTATTCATATATTTGTTAAAAAAGAGGAAAAAATGCATGTTGATAATAGGTTTGAATATTAAATCTGTTACACAGTTAGTATTATACATTCATGATTGATAATGATGGTTTAGAAAACAGTATAATATCAACATTCAAAAATACAAAAATATGATACTGGAGACATTAAAACAAAGACTAGTGCAAAAGTGGCTGTGAGAATTGACATCTCACAGCCACTTTTGCACTAGTCTTTGTTTTAATGTCTCCAGTATCATATTTGTTCACAATTACATGGCCTCTTTAACTTTTCTTGTCACGGTGATGCAGACTCATGCTTCACTTTCTTCTCATCAACTGTCAATTAGAACGTAGAGGAAATTCACAAACGATGCAGTTGCAGCCTCCGCATGCACGCTTACATAGCGGCTGCTTTACTTGTTCTGGCACAGCACCACCGCTAAGTAGTGTGGATGGGGCAACACGCCAGCGGTCGGCATAAATTGATAAGGTGAGTTGCTCAGCGGGAGCCCAGTCATTTTTCCTTTCCCCCTTCCCCTCTTTTTAATTCTGGTTGTATTGCATACAGCTTTTTGAAGATGTACATTTTCGCTTTGTTACAGAGAATCCTTTATGGATCTCCGAGGTATTGGTGAAAACTCTGCTCAAGGCCTAACATTTGTAGCGGCTTAGTATTTGGATATTATTCCTTCAGAAATCCCAATTGTAAAAGATTTTGTGTTTACGAGGTAAGAGCAGTACAGCGCTTCTCTATTTTCATGCTTGCGTGATAACCAATGCTGTTTAACTAAACTCTGCATCCTTATGGTATAAGTCTCCAATGAGAAGCCGCCTTGCCTCTGAATCTGCTTGATCCATCACCTTCTACAGCATCAGGAGGAGGTGAGCTTTTACCCTACCTTCACTTATCACACCAATGTATGTTTTCTCACATCTTTAGCTGATTTGAGTACATTGTCTTACTGGGATGTTTTTTCTGGACAGAGCACCAAGCACATCGATGCTACTACCTTGATCAGATCAGATGAGGTTTCACTGTCAATATACCCCTTTTTTCAACCATTCAAATTTATTTTAATGCTTCACTGACGCACAATATCCTTCATCACACAGGCTGTATTTACTCTCTCTAGTCCTGAGGAAGACGATATATGAACATTATTATACCATGCAAAGTATAGTTGTTGTGTCAGTATAGAGTATTTTTCTTTCATTAGTCAATGTATATGTGTCACTCCATTCATTGGTATTTCCGGGTTAATCAGGATATGAATGTTCTAACTTGAAAGAATTTGTGCACTTCCCTAGAGAACCAATTGTTTTTATATACTAGTAATTCCCCAGGTTTTGTGGGACACTGGGTCACCACATTAGCATTAATGATCATTGAAGCATCAGCAGATCCAAATAAAGTGGTGTGCTTCTAGCTAGTGGAAGCGGCAGTCCTATGAAACCAAGGATGGCATCAATATACCTACTTCACATGGGAGGTACAAAACTGCATCAGGCACACGTCATTAGCTGTCATTCGCTGGTGATTGCTGTTAGGCCATTTTGGAAAAAGGGGGTGGTGATGGACAGAGTTTCTGAATGATGCAGAATACTCTTACCAAGTCAAGAGATCATGGTTTTAATCCATCACCGTTTTTTAGCTCAATGCACCATCCCAGCTCAGAACCTGGCTATATGCAAATTAGTCTGTTCCTGTCCCAGTGCATGATGGGAACAGGGCAAACCAAACTACCAAGCCAATTCTTATACTGGGAAGGAAACAAGCTTCCGCTGTTAGGCCACCTTGTGGATGAAGCCCTTCAACAGCAGTGAATAGAATGGAAATTGCTATCTGGCTCTTTACAAGCACGCAGGCAACAATCCTCATCTGTCCCCAGCTATTAGGAGTTCCTATCTACCATACCAACCAAACCAACATCAGCACTACTCCAATGACCAACCTGTCTTAAGGAATCCAATGGCATATACAAGTCATAGCAAATGTACTCTTCCAACACCAAAAAGAAAGGAGATAGTCACTCTAAAGCCCAGGACCTCTTCTCGCCAACTTTCAAACAGGAGGAGAATTGCTGCCTTTCTACAGGAGTGGTCATCCATTACTAGGGACAAATAATAATAATAATAATAAACACATTTATAAAGCGCCTGGTTACACTGGACTAGTGTGTCCCAGCGCTGTGGTACAAAGAGGTGCATATTCTAGACATGGCAGAGAGAGCAGAGTCCGGTTAAACAGTCAGGCTAACAGAGGGAAAAGCCAAGTTTTCAACTTCTTTCGGAAAATAGTCTCCAAGACCTCCAAGTGGAGCCCAATGGGTTCCAAGCAGAGCCCAAATGGGTTCCAAACATGGTTTGTTATGGACACACTCTGGTGTCGATAGGAAGACCAACTTTGACACTGCTCAGGCAGGAAACACTCTAACATCTTCCACTAGTACAGACAGAAATGCTTTCCAAGTTATGGAAAGGGACCATTGAGCCTGTTCTCAAATACATGAACAACAATTCTTCCTCATCAAGATGAAAGCAGACAAAAGGAGCCCTAAGCTGTGTCTAAGGTGCCTAAACATATTTGTCAGGAAGCATTAATTTTGTTTGGTAACAGTGCAGGAGATACTCCAATTTCTTGAAGAGAGAAACTACATGGTGTCGCTGGCCCTCCAAGATGCACATTTCCATGTCCCGATACATCCCATACAACAATATTTGTTCTTTCAAATAGCTGATTTCCATTGCCGGTTTAGAGGCTTCGCGTTTGGAATGGAATCAGCAATCAACACCTTTCAAAAATGTCTAGCCTCAGTTGCGGCACACCTTAGACTTTGGGTCCATTGCATATTTACATACCTAACTGAATGGCCTGTCAAAAGTGAAAAACAAAAGGAAGCAGCAGCATCTACCTCAACCTGGCTCAATTGTCGGAAAGTAATCTCTGATACTGTTGACAAGATTCAGTTGTTGTGGCCCATCCTAGACCTGAAGATAGGGAAAGTTTTCCCTTCAGAGGAAAGTATTGTATTACTGCAGGCAACAGTCAGAAAATTCAAACAACTTCAGGCCATGTAGTCCGCAAATAATACACACCCATGCTTGAAATGGTATTCTCCTACATTCCCCATGTGCTCAACTGCCACACAGGCTTGAGACCACTGAAAGAAGAACAACAGACATTCAATCATCAGGTAAAAACAGGGCCAAATTAGGTTCTCAAGTTCAGCTATTTATGCAATCTCTGGTATGGCTGTAGATTGAGATGCTACCCTTGGCCTGGAGCACCATCTATCTCTGTTGTTCATGATGTCATCATTCTTTCTAACTTCCATAAAAGCTCACTATTTGTTGTTAAGCCCATTCAATTTTCCTTGCAATATGCAAGATACTTTCAAAAGCTGAGAATTGTATTTTATATTTCTGATTTCCATTTGCCAATTGAATGATTCTTGTAAATATTCTGAATACTTTTAAAATAATGTATTGCTAAAAATGCAACTTATACCCATTTTCTGATTTTCCAAACTCCAGACGAAGTTTGGTTAGGTCTTATAATGTAATCAGAAAAGCTACTAAAACTAGGAGTAATTGGATGAACACACGTAGCATAATAATTCACAAATGGATGTATTAAAAATGAACAGTAATGACCAGTAATATTCAGAGACTTTCATCACTAGTATATTTCTCAAATAACTGTGTAATTAAAGTTTCCTTAGGTCATGTGACATAGACTTCTTAAGAAAAATAGTTTCAACATTGGCAATACGTATATGGCCATCTCCTTTATTGCAAGTAAAGATGAGGCCCTCGCTGACCATACACGCTTGGTCTCCTGCCCTCCATTTTTTCAAGTTCCATTATCATGATCCATTTCAAATGGGTAACATAAAGCAGCTTGTGACCATGTGTTGCCATGGTACCACAATGAGTACATTTTCCTCTAGGTGTAATTTTAAGTGTTGTCTGGGGTGTTTCATTATGTAGGCATCCACATATAGAGAGAAACAAAATAACTTGAACAACAGAGGACAGAGAACGTATGTCGGATTTCCCCCATATTCAAGACAAGTAATTTTACAATTGTTTTAATCGTATTGTGACAGTGTTATAAAGATGCCTTACAGTAAACAGTTGGGGCAGTTTGCTGTACTGAGTAAAAACAGCAATAGGAGAGTTTATAACACTTGGAGTTCCCCCTGTGAGTACTGAACCATAGTTAGGTGACAGTGTGTGAAAAGGTGTCTGCTACTTGGAAGATATACTGCATGTCTGGGCAGTTATGCTGCAAACACTTTAAAGCTGCTGATTATTAGTTTGTCCAACTTAGTGCAACCATGAATAAGAGTTAATTACCATATTCTTTAACTTCAAATTCTGTGCTGTAGGTCTCCTGGGGTGCATTCTCATACTTCGCAACAATCTTCCAAAATCCTAGACTACAAAAGAAATGGAAAGGTTAGTCCAATAAACTAATACATTCTATGGGATCTCATGCAGAGGAAATGCATCGTTGAAGCAGCACTGATAGAAAGTTTAGATTCTTACTTTATTTTATTTTGTCATTTACACCAACATCATTACAAAGGTTACCAACAAAAAAACATATAAGATAAAAATCTAGAAACAATGAAAACATAGCAAAGATTCCACAAATAAGTTAAACACGCTCAGCTGATAAAAACCTAAAACTCAATTTAAGTAGACAGAGCACAAATTGCATCCGTCCTATAAGCTCCGAGGGAATATCAAATTCGCCCTATGGTTTCATAGTAAAACAAGGCTTCAATCTGGTTTCAAAAAGACAGAGAACAGCAGTCTGATCATTGCTTGTGAAATGCAATCTAATAGACTTTACAAATTTAGCCAAATGTAATCAGGTCTGCAAAGTGGTAGGGCATCTAGAACTTTAATACATTTCTACATTAGGCATATGCGTCTGGAATTAATTTGATGAGATATTGACAGACCGCATAACTGCTCCCATCTTTCTCATGGATGATAATTTTTTTCAGATAAAAGAAAAGCCTGGAAACGTTGTACTCGATTTTCAACAAGTTTGACAATGATATACCTGAAATATTTAGGTGATCAGCCATTATTTATTGTGCTCTAAATAAAACAATAACTCTAGCAGGAACTTCCTTTGCTGGATTTCCAACAGGGGAGGCCTGAGATGGGGTGTATAAATAGAAATGCACTGATTTAACAATTTCCTTAACTTCAGACTCAAAGGTTTGCTTTAATGGTCATATAAACTTACAGAATATAAAATAATAGCTCTCAATCGTGTCATCTTAATTTTCATAAACTTTAAAATATCACTACATACGTTTGCCAATCTGTAACACTTTTTACAAAGACAAATCTCACTTCCTACAAAAATGTATATTTTAATATACCTATCTCAGACAACAAATAGTCTCATTTTTCAGGCAATCCAATTGGAACCCAACGTAGGGTAAAACAGCAGCATGTTTATCTTAAAAGTGTAAAGATGCAGAAACTGATATTCTGCAGCTTCACATAGAGGAAATAAAAAATATCCCTCTAATTCATCTGTTTCTCAGAAACACAATGCTTTATATAGAGATGGGTTGAAGTTCAATTACGGATGGGTTCTACTTTATTTAATCTTTCAATCTATTTCCTTTTCTACCTGATACAGAAGAAAGGTCCATCAAGGAGACTGTGTGAGTGCAATATGTCCAGAGTGTATATAATAACTTTTCAATCACAGAATGAACAGAATAAATCCTACCCTTCAGACGTATTTTCATCCAGTGCACAATGGTCATACTACCTCTATTCATGGAAATAAAACTATGTACCCTGTGCTTAGAGGACTAGCTCCTGGAAGTGAGCTCTCATGCAAACTTGATGCAAGTTTTTTACATGAGCTGTGAAGTTATCCAGACCCAGGGGCATCAGAGAAACAACAGCATGTGTGTCTTAACACCAGTGCAGAAGATTCAGTTTTTGTGTGGTGTGCTAGATATATCTGTCACATAACTGTGTCCTTCACATTCACAGGATAGATTATCATATAGCCACCAGAAATGTACTTTCCTTGAAAATAAACCCCACCCTGCGGTGAGACCAGATCTTGTATCTTTTCAGATTAGTGGCTTCCTGCACATCCATGGCATCCAATGCCTGCCTGGAGATCAGATATCTATCGGAATATCTAGAGGATCACTAGTGCCAAACATCCGGGATCTTGAAGAAAAGGCTGAATGTAACAGCCACAGATGTTGAAACCCTTTTTTTGGGGTGCCAAAATAAGAAACATATGGTGAAGCGAGTGCTTTCATCTGTTCAGTCAATCATTACGGATGCTTCCTTGATAAGTTGGGGGGGTCTCACATGGGCTACCTAAGACATCATACAATATTATTATGCTGCCACACAGTGATATCTAACTAGTCTCCTCTCCTCTCCTCTACTCTCCTCTCCATTTAATTTCCCTCTTCCTTTCCTCTCCCACTCCCTTCCCTCTCCTACTCCCTTACCTCTCCCTTTCCCCTCCCTCTGTCTTTCCTCTCCCTTCCTTTTCCTTTCCTCTCCCTTTCCTCTCCGTCTTCCTTTCCTCTCCCTCTTCTGTTTCCTCTCCCTCTCTCTTTCTTCTCCCCCAAACAAATATTTTTCCCAGGCTGGTGAGCAGCATCCTCTATCACATGATTAAACGTGCCTATCTGACTCAAGGGTGCCTATAGGTTCTGTTAATGGTGCCTATACAAATGTCTTCTTAGAAAGCATGCGAAGAGCGATGTTTTCCCTCTCCTTCTCTTGGTCAAGTCAGTTACTCTGTGCTCCCAAAAAGCTAGTGGTGGCTGCCTCGGAACAGGGGTGGTGAGGCGGGGGTGAAATCTAAAATAAACTTACCTGTGAACGCCGTCGCCTCTTTTCTGTCTGCTTCTCCAGCAGTGCACTGGCAGAACGGAAGCACCCAGGCTCCCAGACTCTCCCACCTAATCACGATGCTCCTTTTAAAGCAGCATTGTGATTGGCCTGAGCGCCGTGGTTCTGCGCTCAGAGAGGGACTGGAAGCCTGTGCATGTTCTTCACCAGGTTGTGCATTGCAGCCTGGTGGGGAACATGCAAAGTGCGCATTACTGTTTGGCCGGCCCAAGATGGCCAGCCAACCCATTATGCACACTTATGGAGAGCAAACCACTCCTCCCCCTGCTCTGGAAAGGCCCTGCCCACCCTAACCCGGCTCCAGGGCATCAGTGAAAAATAAAATTATAATAGTGTCATGTTATTATAATTTTCTTTTTCTTGTTTTGCACTGCTCAAAGAGCAGTGGGGTGACGCTTCTCCACCTTAGCGGAGGAGGAGCCGCCACTGCAAAGAGCTTCACCTGACAGCCATTATGTCTTATAGTTCACATCCTTCTCAGGCTCTCTTTTGAGCTTTCCGGTGCACAAGTATTATTGAAAGGCCTTAGTAAGGGGCTCCCCTTTAAAAAGACAAACTCCTCCCCCTTTGGAGTAAAATGTAGTTGTTTATACATTGATGGTTCCTAACGTTTGAAGAATTAATATCAAACCTCACCTCCCCTACCTAGTTAAGATCCTGGAAGCTCATTTTACTCACCATCTTTGCTCCTTCATTGAAAGCTCATCATTTTTAGACTCACACGAAGTGGGCTTATGGCCCGGTCACTCCATGGAACCTGTCATTCTCTCCCTAGTAGATGATATGAGAGAGGAGGCGGACAAGGTTAATTTCCAGGCGGTAGTCTTTCTGGATCTCTCGGCAGCCTTTGAGACAGTGGATCATGACATCGTACTTGACTGTGTGGAGGACACCAGGCCGAAAGCGGTGCTCTGGATTGGATAAAGTCTGTCCTATTGGACAGCTTACAATCGGTTCTCCTCTCCCCCTCTACTCCTCCAAGGTTAAGCTCAGTTGCGGAGTTCCTGAGGGATCCTCTTTATCCCCCATTCTTTTGAATCTTTATATTTGCCCACTGGTAAATGTTCTACAAAGGTGAAAAGTAAAAATATAAAACTATGTTGATTATATGCAGCTAGTATTTAACCTTGTGGATACTCCTGACTTGATAGGATTCTTCCAGAGCCCCATGATCTTCATTCGTAACTGGATGGGCAGTCACAAACTAAAGTTGAACTCAGATAACACCGAAGTGATGTTGGTCAAAAATAAACTGCACTGCAAGAGTCCTTCCTTTTGGCCGTAAGGGTTGGGCCCCCCTCCCACTCTTAAAAAGGTGGTCAAGAGCCGTGACATACTTGTCGATAAAGATCTGTCAATGAAACCCCAGATTGCGGCAGTGACTTCTTCCTGCTTCTTTCAGCTCCGTAAAATTTAAAAAACCTGAAAAATCTTCTCAATTGAAGCCATCATCCAGATTAAACTTGCACTAGTGATGTCCCCATTGACTATGCTAACACCCTTTACCTGGGCCTTCCAAAGGGTCTGAGCCAAAGACTGCAGCTGGTCCAGAATCAAGCAGCTAGATTAGTCTATCAACCAAGATACTGCCAGACTACACCTTTACTAAAGAAATGGCACTGGCTCTCAATTGCACATAGAACAGTGTTTAAAACAGACTGATTGATCTTCAAAATTCAGCAGAGTAAAAGCCCCACTTTAGTTTCCTCTAGAATTTGGAACTACACTCCAAGTTGTAACCTTAGATCAGCACATCTCATTCTCCTAGAGACTCCCAAATTCCACTGGAAGAGGCTAGGGGTAACCAGGTTTGCGGTGTTGACTCCTTGCACCTGGAAATCCTTTCTGGCCAACATAAGAGCAGCAACCTCCTATGAGTAATTAAGAAATCTGTAAAAAAATGGCTCTTCAGATAAGCTTATGACAAAACTACATCTCTGCCCTTCCGCTAGTGCTCCCAGTGCCATGAAACCTTTTGGTGAAAGTGCGCTTTAGCAGTTTCCTATAACATAACATTTGAAACAATGAATAATACATCTGGTATTGAATATCTTTCTTACAAATTCACCTTGATTGTACCTGTTACATCAGTGGGAAGGGTTAGTGAAAATCAGCCTTTCTGTTTATATGAGCACAATTCAATATTTCTCTGAGAATGATATACTTTTTTCGGGAAACATCCTTAACGACGCAACTTTTACCATGGAGTGCCTTTACAACACAGGTTTTTCAACGCAAGTCATTACAACACATTGCGCTGGGGGGCGCTCTAGGATAGGTAATAGTTTAATTTACTATCCAACACCTTCCCTACTATCCACGGGGACTGGAGTTGGAATAGTAAATTAAACTATTCACTATCCAGCACCCCCCAACGCAAGTCGTTGTAACGACTTGCGTTGAAAAACCTGTGTTGTAAAAGCATGCGTGGTAAAAGCATGCGTTGTAACAACGTACATCCACTTTTTTTCTGATGATAATTGTGGATTTTAGATTAAACCTGACATTTTCCATTACATCATTCTTCCCCAAACCATTTCCACCATCAAAGACGTTAATTTCAAGCTATCAATGTCAAGAGTGCTCTGTGGTACTTTCCTGCGAAATCCAAAGGGCATTTCAAACTATTTTTGTCAATTGTAGTTCTTATATATTGCCTTTCACATGACCACATGATACATAAGGACATGATATCATAGGGACATTACACCTCTTCTGAGTGGGACTGTATTTGACTAGAGAAGGAGCGAACACTGCATTCCTTCTCCTCTCTAACAAATGTTCAACTTATTGAAATTTGCAAAGTAGCCACGTGGAATGAGTCTATAGATATTGGCAGGCACTATGGTGTAGAATCTGTGCTCAATGGAAGATACTCGGTTTGGTCTGACTTCTCTGTTTGATATTTTTTTAATTTATTGTCAGCATCAGTTTCTCTCAGTTCTCTGTCTTACTCTAGGCATGAGCTTGGTATTTAGTATTCTGGTTATAAATATTAGCGAAGATCCCCTGACAGAGAAGGAAAGGATATATATATATTTCTATCTCGCCATCTGTGTGCCCTTATTAAATTAAGAAATGACCCATTCTATACCACAATAAAGCCAGTAGAATGGAAATAGTAATCACGATTCCTCATCTGATTTACTTCTTTAAATAAACTTAAGGCCATATTTCACTTATTTACTATAGGCCTCTAAATCAGCATAGCATCTTTATTGAGAAAGTGTGAAATGTCTATTAAAGAGACTTCTACCTATGCTTTTCCATTTACCTTTTTGCCTTTGATACGAGAAAATTAACATAAGGGGTGTGAGTCATATTTCTGTCTTTAGCCAAGTTTAATCCGTGTAGATTTATATAGGGAATAAAAGAGATTAATTCAATGTTGTCTCATGCATACTACAATATAGTTTTGGGAAAAAAGTGAGTTATCTTTCTTTGAAGACCTTCATGACAATTTTAGTAGAAATCTGAATTTCACACCTGTAAATTGCCGTCCTCTGTGCTTTTGGTAACTCAGGATGTGGTATTCCTGTGGTAGTTCAGGATGTGGTTTTCCTGCCCAACCAGTGAAAAGTGCCAGTCTGCACATAGAGAAGATTTGTTTATATTTAGGCTGATTAAATTAAGAAACCTATAGTGGATAACTTAGATTACATGTAAGTAACTTTTCAGATTGCACGATGGTGGCTAGAAGAGGTATTTACATTTGATGTCCTACAGCCTGATTTAGAGTGTGGTGGGTGGATAGGTTACTCTGTCACAAATGTGATGGATATCCCGTCCGCCCTATTACACGCGCCACTGGATGTAATGCAGATGTAGTATGATAGACCGGATTTCTGTAACGTTTGTGACTGAGTAACCCATCCACCAAACTCTAAATCAAGACCTTAGTCAATTCAGCACTCTTTTCAAATATCAATGTATATCCTACAGTTACTGGCTGAACATGTTTTACTTTCCAAGGCTGATCTATTAGTACCATGAGCAAGACCTACTATTCAAACCCCGAGAAGCATTCTAGTTAATACTGCTGTATATCAATGATCAGTGCTATAGATATTTCAGATAAGGAAGATTTTGCTAATGCCCAAGAGGGTCTGATCTATGCCTGGTCATTGAGATATGAATGATGTTAATGAATTTCGCTCAAAACAGTGCACTGTGCTTTTTGAGGAAGTTAATTTGAGAAAGATATTGCCTTTTTAGAAAATGACTAAGGGCCCGATTAAAAAAGTAATCTGAGACAAAATCCTAACTTTACGCCTTTCGGTATTCGCAGAGGGCATTTAGGAGTAGTAAAGTTAGGATTTTGTCCCAGTTAAACTTAAATTTTACTTAAGTTCAACTTTAGAGCAAAACTTAAGTTTAATTGAGACAAAATCCTAACTTTACTACTCCTAAATGCCCATTGTGAATATCGAAAGTCGTAAAGTTAGGATTTTGTCTCAGATTACTTTTGTGAATCGGCCCAAGATTTCTGGTGTAGATTTGCTGGTGGAAGTATGGCTTAAAGGTCTGCATTTGCACCCCTGACTACTAAAGGATTGCCCCCAGACATCATTCACAGCATAGTCTTACCAAGCACTGGAAAACTATTCAACTCCCCCAACCCTAAATCTCAGTCAGGGTGCAAATCGGTCAAATTTAGGGCCCCATTAGGATGGTGGGCGGATCGCCCTGCCCCGCCATCCGTGCCAGAATGACCCCCCCGCCATATTATTATGGCTGGGGGGTCCACGGCGGACGGAAAGACCGTCCGCTGCTTTTCTGCACCGGTCGCCTTGCGACCGGGTGGAAAAGGGTTCCATATGGTGGCGGTGTCTATCAGACACCGCCAGCCATATTAGAATGGGCTTTTTCCAATTCCAAAGGCATGCGGAGTCTGCTTTGGGGGCCCGTTGCGGGCCCCCAGGGACTCCGGCGGGTGGGGGGTGCACATGGGGGGTACCTATGGTACCCCCCAGCATTTCAAAGAACAACGTGGCAGGCACCGCACTGTGCCTGTCACGTTGTGCTTTGAAATGCACACCATGTATTTTTACCATTGCGGCACAATGTTGAAAAATACAGGATGCGTTCGCCACTGTGGCGGGTGCATCCTAATTTCCCCCACGGACCCCAGCCCTTATGACGGGCGGTCCCTTTCTACGATGGGATGGCGGGCGGACTAATGGGCCCCCAAGAGTTGGCAGAGTTGCATGCTGATGGGTGCACACAGTGAGTCATGGGCCTTCAAATGTGTAAAGTGGAAGCCTGCTTTAGAGGGGTTTCTCAATAATGCCTGTGACACCTCGCATTCTTCTCAGCTTGTGAACAAGGGAGACCAAGGAATAAAAAATGTCATCAAGGCAATGTATATGGCAGCAAAATGTGCAGACAGTAAAACTCAATTTCCTATCATGCAGGAAACACACATTTCAGCTTACTCTGAGTCGTTTTTGCCAATCTTTCATTTTTGTGTGATTTTTTAACTTACTTCACAATGTCAGGTATCATGTAGTTCTTAGACAATATCCCACTTTGGTCAGAAAATAGCTGCTTCTCCACCACTATGCCATCAGGGTTCTGAAAGGGAATCATACAGTTACAGTGTTAAGGTAAAAATGTTGCATGGGTATTTGAAATGCAGACATATTTCACTGTAGTACATTGTTAATCTATGGTAATTCTTCCATCATACCAGTAACAGTTGTTCTCCAGGTTGTGCAGACAGAATATCGAGTTGGAAATGTCGAAATACAGAAATATCAAGTCCTAAATATCATGAGTCAGAAATTTCGACAGCAAGGTCATCGTGCTCAAGAATATCGATTTTAAGGTAAGAAATATAGATTTTAAAAATATAGAAGTCATTAATATCGTTTGCAGAAATATAGTTGTTTAAAATGTCGTTTTTATTAAATTAGTGTTATGTATTTAAGTATATATTTCAAATGTATGTGATGTATTTATTTTGTATAAGAATTGTTTTATGTTTTTTAATATATGTGTTAAATATTTAGCAGTACTCAATTTTATTTTAATTACATTTTGCATTTTTCAGTTCCGAAGCAGGTTGTGGCTTTATAGGGGAATAGGGTGGGTAATAATTTAACTATAATAAATTAATGATTATTTTTTCTAATTTATTAATATGTATTTAATTGAGATTTTATAGTGTTCATTGTGAGAAGTAATTTATTATTAATGAATTATTAATTGGTTGTTAATCAATATTAATTAACTAATCACTACTTAATTATGTTAATTGTGATATTTTTTCAGGTGCTGGTTATGGGCTTTATAGGAGTAAAGGGTGGGAAGTAA
The DNA here is from genome assembly GCF_964261635.1 of Lissotriton helveticus. NCBI lineage: Eukaryota > Metazoa > Chordata > Amphibia > Caudata > Salamandridae > Lissotriton > Lissotriton helveticus. The sequence continues at coordinate 1,428,340,172 of NC_136057.1, forward strand.
TTTCTTTTTAATTAATTAATAATAAGTTGTTAACTTTTATTAATTAATTAATTGAGAATTAAATATGGAAATTGTGGAATTAATTTTTTGCGTAGGTTGTGGGGTTCATAGTGGGTAAAGGGTGGGAAGTAATATATGTTTGATTAATTAAAAATGTGTTGTTTATAAATAATAATCAATTAATTGCAAATTAATTATGGAAATTGTGTAATCAATTTTAGGTGAGGGTTGTGGGGTTTATAGGGTTAAAGGGCCGGAAGTAATTTATGTTTCATTAATTAATAATTAGTTCTTAATTAATATTAATGACTTAATTGAACATTAAATATAGAATATGTGCAATTAATTTTAGGTGTGGGCTGTGGGGTTTATAGGGGTAAAGGGTGGGAAGCAATTTATATTATATATTAATTAATTAATTGATATTTAATTAGGGTAATTGATTATATTTTGTGTGTGGCTATTACTTTTATAGGGGTAAAGGGTGGGGAGTAAATTAATTTTACTTACTTTATAATTAGGTTTTAAATACTGTTACGTTTTTTTAATTGGAAATAAGTTTTGATTGTGTAATTAATCGTTTAACAGTTTAATTTTAGCTGTATTTTGTTGGGTTATAGGGGTAAAGTGTGGGAAGTATTTACACTTTTATGAGTTTTAATTTGTTTTTTAATTAATAATATTTCTTTAATTGGTAATTAATTATGTCAATTATGTAAGTACATCTTTTAAAAATGTAGATGTGGGATGTGAATTAGGTGGTGTTATAGGGTAGGAAATAAAAAAAGTTAATTTATATATTATTTAATGTTTTTATTTCTAAATAATTTCGTATTAAAAATATTTATTTGAATTTTTTAAATTTGTATTTAATATAATATTTGTAGGTATTTGTCATATGCATTTCACATTATAATATGTTTTTTTTTAAATTGGTAATATTAAATATATTTGTATTTACATTTTTAACATATTTATATAATTTTATTTCTAACATTGCGGTGGGTGCTGGTGTAAACACCGCCCGCCACAATGTTAAACATGCATGATGCGCCCGCCACTGTGGCGGGCGCATCCTAATACCCCCCACCGGACCCCCACCCTTATGGCGGGCGGTCCCTTCCCCCGATAGGATGGCGGGCAGACTAAGTCCGCCCGTCATCCTAATGACCCCCTTTGTTTGTTTTCAATTTTGAACTGACTGGAGTGCGACTATTTATTGTTACTTCTCTGCAATCCAACACTTTTCCTATTGTTGCACTGATTGGAGTGGTAATAGTACATTTTACCCTGCCACTATCCAACACTTTTTCCTACTGGTGCACTAACTGAGTTGGAATAGTAATTTTTACCCCTCCGCTGTCCAACACTTTCTCTACTGTTACAATTATTGGAGCAGGAATAGTAACGTTTATCTCTACACAATCCAACAATTTCTCTACTAATGCACTCACTGGAGTGGGAATAGTAGTTTTTACCCTTCCGCTATCTAACACTCTCCCTATTGTTGCATTCATTGTAGTGGTAATAGTAATGGTTACCCCCGCTATCCAACACTTTCCCTACTGTTGCACTCATTGGAGTGGTAACAGTAATTTATACCCCTCCACTATCCAACAGTTTCCCTACTGTTACACATATTGGTGTGGGGATAGTAATTTTTACCCCTTCGCTATCCAACACATTCCCTATTGTTGCACTCACTGGAGTGGGAATAGTAATTTTTACCCCTCCGCTATCCAACACTTTCCCTATTGTTGCACTCACTGGTGTGGGAAAAATAATTTTCTCCGCTATCCAACACATTCCCTATTGTTGCACTCACTGGAGTGGGAATAGTAATTTTTACCCCTCCTCTATCCAACACTTTCCCTATTGTTGCACTCACTGGTGTGGGAAAAATAATTTTTACCCCTCCGCAATCCAACACTTTCCCTACTGTTGCACTAACAGTAGTGGTAAATTTGAGTTTAAAGATTTATAAATCGTTTAATGTTTTAATTTATAATGGAATGCTTTTTTAATAGATTTTATGCTATTGGCACATATATATATATATATATATATATATATTCACTGAAAAAAACATAGGTTTCACACACATTATAGTTAGGAATTAGCATTTAAAAAACCTTGGGAATTCACTGAAAAAAACATAGGTTTAACACATGTTGGAGGAAGAGGTGTGGCGCCGCGGCCAGGGCGACTGACGCTGGAATCTGGGGACCACGGTTCGATCCCCGGCTCCGGCGGCAGGTTAGCTCAGCACCATGTGACTCTGGGCAATAGCTTGCTTAATCTTCCCGACGGCCCCCAGCGCCTAGAGACCCTAACGGGTGATTGTGCGCTATACAAATGTGGATTATTACATGTTATAGTTAGCTGGACATTTCACTCATACAAAACCATTGAAATTCCCACTTTATAGTTAGTTCACCTAACTATAACTTGTGTGCCCGCAATGCACTTCTGATGACGTCACATATTACATCACTCATGACATGGTCAGTGACATCACTCATGACATCTCAAATGATATCACTGATGACATCACTAATGACATCCAGTGAATGTGTGTCTTAATGAAAAATAAATATTTTTTATATATGTATATCTAAAGGTTGTTGGAAAAATAAATGGGTAAATAAATGTCTAAATGGATGTTTTTTTAGTAAAAATGATTGCCTAACTGACTTATTAAGTGTATCTTAGTGAATACATGTATCAGTGACTAATGTTTAAATATGTAAATATCTGTATCAGTGTCTCACTTTGTCTATAAGTTGCTGGATGGGTTGGTGTGTAGCTACAAGAGTATCTGTAAGAGTTATTAGTTGGCTTTTTGAGTATAAGTATGAGTGTCTGTATGGTTCAGTGGGGAGTATTACTTAGCACATAGATGCATGAATGAGTGACTCACTGTTTGTATGTGTTTTGAAGACAGCATGTGTGCAGGACTGTATGGGTGGATGAGTGTGTGCATGGGTGTGTTAGTAAGTGAATGACTGTTTCAATAGTATCTTTATGAGTAACTACATATGTTTTAATCTACTATATGTGAGTATTGATGTATATAAGTGATTATATGTGAGAGTGTGACAGAATGGAAGAGTTCCTGTATAAATAAGTATGTGTTTCTATAAGTGATTGTTTAAGAGAGTAAATATGTGTACGTTTCTGTAAAAGTAAGTGTAGTGGTGTGTGTATAGCTGTATATGCAAGTAAATGGATGTTTGATAGTTGATTTGCATGTGTGAGTAACTGTATGGATGAGTATCGATGTGTAACAGGATGTGTAGGTGTACGACTACATATAATGAGTGAGTACATGTATGATTGATTATATAGAACTGTTGGTGAATGAGTGGATGTGTATGTAGATGGTGGAATTACTGAACAGGTTGTCGTAACTAGTATTGGTATCGCCATTCTTTTCAAAATTGTAGTTTCAATTTTTTAATGTATGTATCAAAGGTTATATTATGGTGAGAGGAGGTCTGCCACTCTTTCACAAGGATGATGTCATCAGTGATATCATTCGAGATGTCATGATTCATGTCATGAGTGATGTCACTGACCATGTCATGAGTGATGTAATATGTGACGTCATCAGCAGTGCATTGCGGGTACGTGAGTTATAGTTAGCTGAACTAACTATAACGGGGGAATTTCAATGGTTTTGATTGAGTGAAATGTCCAGCTAAATATAACATGTGTGAAACCTATGGTTTTTTCAGTGAATTTGTAAGGCTTTTTAAATGCTAATTCCTAACTATAACGTGGCTGAAACCTATGGTTTTTTCAGTGAATATATATATGAACTGGAAAACTAAACACCCACTTCCTTTACAAAGAAATGGAAAGTTTGCATCTCTGCAACCTCTCTAATTTTTCACCTTAGTCATCTTCCGCTCAATCAACACAACAACCACAAATACACACACCTAATTGCTACCATTCTTGGCTGAGCTTATCAATTATTCTTCTTTAATTCAAATTCAAAGTGCAGGCCCTTTATTCAGCCTTCTTGGTAACTACTACCCGTGAATAGCAGTGGGTAATTTGCACAATTCCGTCCTTTCTTGCGTCTTTTCTACCACACACTGGGGCAGGTTTACAAGCCCCTTGCGCCACTTTTGCATCATTTTTCCCACGAGCTTGTAAATCTGCCAAACTGTGTGTACTTTATGCACTAGTTTTCTTCCTTAGATGTGGTACTAGTTTCTCTTGCTCCCACTGCAGAATCCAACACCCTATTTGTGTAATGACCTGGAAATTCAAAGATCCACTTCACTGACAATGCAGTGGGTAGTTTGCGTCTCTCCAGCCTTTCTTATTTTTCACGTTTTTCATCTTCCACTCAATCTACACATCATCCACACAAACACACATCTAATTGCTGCATTCCTTAGCTGTGATTATCAACTATTTTTCTATTTTATATTCATATTCAAAGTGCAAGCCCTTTATCAAGCCTTTTTGTTGTAACTACTGTTCCAGGAATTCTGCTCATTCACAGAACTGTGCATAAAGACTTAGGACCTCAGTGAATTACAGTGTACCAAAACCCACCTTACTACACAAACCCCCTACCAGACTAGCAATCAGTGACTCATTGGTTCTTCGCCCTAGAGCAAAAACACCAATGACTAGTCAACCCAGAAAATGCGACTTAGATTACATGAAGTAAAGTGGATAACAAGAGCACTCTTTCATTATAGTCTTACACCAGTCCAAAACAAGATGTAAATAAAGACACATGCAACTTTGAAATGTTTATTTCTAACGCCATAATCCCATGCACAGTACCTTAGATAATATAACCAAACATATTATCAGAAACAAGGTTGTCAGCATTGTTACTATTCTATGAAATACAAACGGAAAAAGCATCCTATAATGTTAAAGGTAAACAAATTTAAAATATACCTAAATTTCACCCTCCCTACCTAGCAGATTAGTTTATAACTACAGAAAGTCTCATAGGATTACATGGGCAGACCCATACCTCTGGTACTCAGCAGTAGTGGATGACATTCAGTGCTCCACAAACTGTCAAGATACGAATGTTCTCCAACTGTGGGTAACTTAGCCTCCACAATGCATTATGAAACGCACAATTATCAGAGGTGGCCACAGCTGCATATGTATTATGTCTCGAACGTGCGAGGATCATTGTCAATAACAGACACAGTATTCAAGATAACCTTGATGTTCCATGCTCTCACTATACACACAAAACTAATGAGGCAGTTTACAAATCTAGCATACCAAATTATTCTCTTATAAAGCAAAATACTCAGCGTTCTCTACACAATATCACAAGTACGTATCGTGTGCAAAGCAGAGCAGGAAAGCAAAAATAGCGAATAAGCTTCTAATAAACCCATGCTAACTTACCAGGGTGTGAGTGCAAGGCTCAGCCCCATGGCACCCTTCCTTGATTGAAGCACGTGATATAAACGTGGGCGAATTAGGAACGCAGAGTCCAAGCCTAAAAAGCAGAGTCAAGTTCACATTTCCCCAAAAAACTTAATTGCTCTTTGATAGAAAGCAGTAGCTAAATAATAAAGAATACGTAGAAAAATCAAAGAGTCTTAATCCAACAGCGTGTTAGCACTGTATGTAGCAACAGCCTCCAACAGGAAGTCATTGTTCTCATCTGAAAATATTTCAGCCATCCAATTCAATAGTGGGAATGAACATACATGTTCTTCAACGACCGGAGCCTCTATCACCATCGGAGTAAAACTCGGGTCATCTTCAATGTAACTGCGTGTCAAGAACTCAAGCGCCGCTGCAAAAACATTCCAACGTCCCATTATTCCATGTATCGCTGCTAAGGCCATAATCCCGCTGCCAGAACAGAGCATGTCATAAACCACTAAGGGGCTCATCAACTAGCCATAATCCGCGTTGGGAGACACCGTACTGCAGAGACAAAAATCCAGGGCCCAGTCGAAATCGCAGCTCAGGCAATGGAACACAGATTGAACGCATGTGAAAAGGGAAAATATAAACGATAATCCATAAACTGCACTCAATGTAGCCAGAGGCAGCGCTCCGTAATAACTAATCATTCGGTTGCGAACCATCAACAGCCGGGACATATTATCGTCTGCTGCAGAATGTGCATCCATATTTATGTAAACAAATTAATAAAAGCACACCGGCAACTAATGCGAGTATTAAGCGCAATACACCAAAGATGCTGGAAAAAATCGAATGAAAAAATCCGAAAAGACACCAAATACACTTTCTACAGAAGCCACAAGGCCAGTGCTTCTAACTTTAAAAAAGTAAGGTAACCCCGTAGTCAAGGACACATTAAAGATACTCTAAATTAACTCCCCAAAATTCAAGAGCACATCTGTATTTAAATAAAGCATGCTCTTCTGTGCGGGTGTTTGCTACATGAAGGACAAATGTTTCTGTAGCAGATATAAGAGCGACCTCTTTTTGAGACAATAGCGCTATTATACGACTCATTTGGTTGACTCTGCTTTCAAGGTCGAAATCAACAGCCAGATGGAAACACCCAGCTTCCCATGCAGAGGAGTTTACACAACTTTTGTTTAATCAAAGTACGTGCTCAGTTACCGTAATCATGTAAGTGATGCCTGATAACATTGCACAACAATCTCCATTATTTCAAAGTAAATAACTCCTGTTTCCAGTAAACTGAAAGTTGTTATGATAGCAGGTGTCGAACTACCTTTCAAAACTCAGTCCAAATTAGGCGCATCTTGTTTACAAGAGCCATGTAATTGTATGTGTCTACAAATTAAGGAGTGAACCGGTGCTATTGTGCAATCCTCGCCATTCACATAGACTTCTTTTCCCTCCCTCAGGCACCTATATGTAAATGGTAATAACCAAGCTTCATGGAGATAAGCGCTGCCTAAACATCCATATCTGCCTATAGCATAGTATTTCATGCAAACCTCAAACTTAAACAGGTTAAAAAATAACGTTATGATACTGTGGATAAGCCACACACCTGAATTGGATCTCCAATGAGTGACCACTTCTAACCATTCTCATAGCGCGCCCTGTGCTCTGATTTGACAGTAGGAGAGTGATCGCACCATAATTTGTACTGCTAATCATTCTCAGCATATGCTACGAATACGCTTTGACGTTATGCGTCGTATCAAAGCTTCCGTGTGATGTCATGTACGGTGCCCCGTACGCGAAAGCCGCAAATGTTTTCATTGTTTAAAAACATATATTCATGTATTTAATGAACATACTAACAGACGACTTAATCTAGGATAATTATGAAATAATTTTTTTTTAAAATTCTATATTACTTCTATATTGTATGAGTGGAGCTGCGTGGCCCTCGCCTGGTGCCCTACACTCCACCACGCCCAGACCCTGTTCATAAGCCCCCCGAGACCTAATGAATAAAACTGACTTCTAGTTTTTTCTCCCTTTTCCACCGCGTACGAGTACCATACGCATACGCCGCGATTTTTTATTTAAATTTTTTTTTAAATTGACCCTAAAAATCCATGTACGACCCCCTGAGCAAGCCTAGAGAGTCAGGATATTTCTACCCTGACCCCTTTCCTTATTTCTCAACTTTGTTTTACTGTTTTCTTGTGACTCGCTTCTAGCGATGAACAAAATGGCTGCCAACACATCCTGGTTTGCAGTGTTCACAGACAGTTTACATCCAATCACCATGCAGTTCATGCTCGTAATTGTACGGTTTTCGGTACGCGTGTCGGACTCCGTCTCTAGATATTGCTATGATTTTACTTGTAATTTTCTCAGAAACTACTGAACGGATTTACACCATTTAACAAAAAGCACAATCTGCGAACTGAACTCTACCTCTCTGCCAAATTTGCCATAATTCCGTTCAGCCGTTCGGGCTGTAGCCCTGGCTAAATGTCCCTATGGAAAAGTGCATGGGGAAAACACGTTTTGGGACCCCCCTTTTTTCTCGGCCCCCACTTGACGAATCAACCCCATACTTTCAGAACCGAGCGGACCATTTTCTTGGAGACATTCACAAAGATTCGTCCACCGACGCCAAAGATTTTCCAAATAGAATGTTGTCGATTTCCTATGGAAAGCAGGTCCTAACTATAACTACCTACTGGCGATATATATATATATATATATATATATATATATATATATATATATATATATATATATATATATATATATATATATATATATATATATATATATATATATATATGTATGTATATATATATATATATATTTTTTTTTTTTTTTTTTTATTTTTTTTGAGGCCACCTCATTAGAAAGGTACATAGAATGTGGCAGGATACCGAGAGGGTTACGTATCTACACGGTACCCTCATATGAAAATCCAGATCCAGAGCTACTCAGAGACTGGGCAGAATATACGGCAGAGTCAGCAAAAGGAATGGTGCGAATGCTGATAAAGTATGCACGGAGTGATAGAGACAAATGTCTGAAAGATATAACAGACTTGGAAGAACTAATAGCAAAGGAAAAAGACTCCAAAGAAAAAGAAGATCTGAGAGATACCATGAATAAAAGGATCAAGGACTATGAACTAACGATTCGAAAGAGAAAACAATCAAAATTCCTTAGAGACGAGCAAGATTACCTCACAGGAAGAATTTTAACGTTCGCCAGAAAATTTGAGGCAACCAGAAAACGCATGGCCCAAACGAATGTAAGATCTGGCGATCAAGACACTGAGGAATCTGAGGTCTCAGAAGGAGAGCAGACAGAGGGGGTCCCTTTTTTCGACGAGTTCGAGGTGATCAAGGAGACTCGGCTTCGCCCCCAACAGAGGAACCACCCTCCGGCACCCCAACAAAATCAAAGAGGAGGACGCGGAGGGGCAAGAGGAACAAGAGGTGGGGTACAACAAGCAATGGCCTCCCCGAGAGTGACCAGGAGCGGACTGAACCGCAAAAGGCAATAGATAAACAAGAAAATAACATCATTAACCTCTCTAAGAGAGTACTAACGGAGGAGGAAGTTTCTATTCTCAAGAAAGGCTTAAGCTTCTGCCCAGCGAGTGACTTTGACCCTGTGAAAGTGCGGATTGACTTATTCAAGTACATCAGGAAACTCAAGTTCAAAAAGATCTTTCTTCAAACTGGAAAAAATGACATTATTAATTTGAACTCTGATGTTCCTAACGTAAGTCAAAATGAAACCCAAGCATGCGAAGCACTGGCAGAATTACTATTGACACCCACTCAAGAACTATCAGAAAACATCTTAAACCTCGAGCCGTCAGCACAAGATACTATCATTCAAAAACGTGACCCCAGCACTATGAAGAAGAAGTCCAAAAAGTTGCCTATTACAAATTATGATGCCATTGATCTCTTCAATGAAGTAGTTCTTGAAGATTTGGACAGGATATCATCTGGAACAAGAAACAAAATAAATTACAAAACATCGAATATTTCAAAAAAAGAATGGCAAGCAATAAGGTCGTTGAAAGAAGATACAACAATCGAAATTAAACCTTCGGACAAAGGAGGTAACGTGGTGATTTTTGATCGGGAGCATTACCTTACAGAAGCATATAGACAACTGAAGGACAAAGATTGCTACACTCCCATACAAAGGACTGAGTACAATAGAAGCATCTTGTCTTTCCATGGTATGTTGGACAACTGGCAGAAAGAAGGTATGCTAACCATGGATGAGTACCTATTCTTAAAATGTGAAGCGCCAATTGTACCAACATTTTATCACCTGCCAAAGGTACATAAGCATGCCAAAAGACCGTCAGGACGCCCGATAGTGTCCTCCATTGGCAGCCTTCTTGAAAACACTTCTAGATTTGTGGACTCATACCTAGCACCCTTTGTCAAAGATCTTTCATCCTACCTGAAAGACACCCAAGACTTTCTCAGTGTGATGGACAGTATAACATGGGACCCTGGAATGTTGTTGATCACACTGGATGTGGTCAACTTATACACATGCATTGACCACGAGCAGGGTCTTGTTGCCATAAAATGGTTTTTAGATCATAAACCTGAACATTTTAAGAATCACAGTTCCATGATTTTGTCTATGATCAGATTCTGTTTGTTTAATAACAATTTCTTATTTGATGGGACTATGTACAACCAGAAAAGAGGTACTTCCATGGGTTCGTGCTTCTCCCCCAGCTACGCGAATTTATTCGTGGGCTGGTGGGAGAAGCATGAGGCATGGAAGGACTCTAATCAAAAATGGACGGAAAAAATTCTTATGTGGACTAGGTACATAGACGATTTGTTTATAATTTGGCATGGTGACCGGCAGTCAGCAGAAGAGTACATTTCAACCTTAAACACTAATACTCTTAATTTAAGGTTCACCAGTACTATCAGCTCTACCAGCATTAATTATCTGGACTTAGAAGTGTTTGTACATAATAACATCCTGCAAACCCGCCTGTACAGAAAACCTACTGCGGGGAATGCAGTTTTACATGCTAACTCATACCATCCTAAAAGTCTTGTCAAAAATGTACCTTATGGCGAGTTCTTGCGTCTAAAGAGAAACTGCTCTTTAGAACAAGACTATAAACTCGCTATAATTGAAGCACAGGATAGATGTGAGAATAGAGGTTATAACAACAACCTTCTCAAACAAGCCAAGGCTAAAGCCTCTGGGGTCAATAGGAGGGATCTCCTGACTCCAAAATTAAAAACTGAGGCACCTGATGAGGTACGAATGATAACAGAATTCAATACCAAATCAGCGGATGTAGTTAACATCTTCCAGAAACACTGGCACATACTGATGGCCGACAAAGTGCTGAAGAAAACTCTGACCTAGGTTGTTTATGGGCCTTCAGTTTTAGACCGAGAAGGTGTACTGCTTATCACACTTTTTCTCAGCAGAACAAACCTCCCTTTCTCGTTTTTCAAGGGAAGGTAATACACCAGTCAGTAGCCCATCATAAAAACAAGCCTGCTCCCTGTCCAGACAGAAGAAGAAACCCTCACCCATAAAGTGATGAAAAAAATGTGAAAAAAGTCGAGGGACGATAGAACGCCGATCGCGCTCCTACTACCGTTAAAAGTAACGGAAGGAGTGGCCAGGTTACTCACGGATGGAGTTAACAAAAAGTTCTTTCCTAAAGACCTCTCGGCTGGTATGAAAGACAGTTGCCGAGTTAGGTAATTTGAAACCCTGGTGTTCAATGCAGTGGCATAGAAAGTTGTTGCCCTGAAGAAATTGCCTGAATATCACCATGGCAATGAAACATGTTGGCAAGGAGAATCTGGCTCTATAGGTAGTAGCCATTTTCACTTTTTTAATACATACTAACAGCATAAATGAACAAGAATAAAACTGTGGGTTCGTGCTGGTAGTTGTTTATATGTGTTTGTATGTTTTGTGACATCACTATATTGTTTACACTGCACTTATAACACAGTTGTGTTTCACTCGGACACCGTTCTTTTAGCCCGATAACACCGATGATGATAACTGGGCCAGCCTGGTGAGTACCTACCAGGGGTCCCATTGGTGGTGCGCCCGTGAGGTGTTATCGCGCTTTTTCACATTTTTTTCATCACTTTATGGGTGAGGGTTTCTTCTTCTGTCTGGACAGGGAGCAGGCTTGTTTTTATGATGGGCTACTGACTGGTGTATTACCTTCCCTTGAAAAACGAGAAAGGGAGGTTTGTTCTGCTGAAAAAAAGTGTAATAAGCAGTACACCTTCTCGGTCTAAAACTGAAGGCCCATAAACAACCTAGGTCATTGTTGGTATGATGACTGTTGAGTGGAGGGCGACCTAGGTTATTTCCCTCTGAGCTCCTTGTTTGATGTGCTGAAGAAAACTCTGCCAAGGAGACCATTAATTACACACAGAAGGTGTCCCTCTCTGGCAGACCATCTGGTCCACAGTCATTTTAAAACATCAGTCCAGCCCATCAAAGTTTCGAATATCGTTGGCTTTTTTCCTTGTCTTAAATGTAAGGCTTGTAGATTCAGTGGCAAAGTCTTGGAATATCCGAATCGCACAGGCGAGAAAAAACCCAATATTAAAATCAAACAGCTGCTCAACTGCAATTCAGAGTACACTGTTTACTGCCTAACCTGTCCCTGCAAGCTGCGATATATTGGCAGCACGATAAAACCAGCAAAACTGAGAATTTTTGAACATATGCGGGCAATTACAAATAAAGATAAATCTTATCCCGTTGCCCGCCACTTTGCTGAGCACCATCAAAGCAAGTGGGAGAAACTCAGCTTTTACTGCATGGATCAGGTACCCAAATTAGAACGAGGGGGTGACAGGGAGAAATCCCTTCGTATTTTGGAGTCAAAGTACATCATCAGTCTAAAAACCATGACTCCATGGGGGCTTAATAACAATGAAGAACTGTGGGTTCATCTTTAGGTCCTGTGCACTGATCAGTAATTAGAAACATCAACTTGCCCTGTAAATCTGTTTTTTCTGATGTAAAGAACTAGAAGCCCTTACTTAAACAATTTGCACTGTTCTTGAAATTGCCCATTCAGGGCTAAATATCGAACATCTTGCACACTAAAAAAAGGGAGAAAAAAAGAAAAAATAATTTCTCTGTGCAAGTTAACTAATACTTGATATAAGCAAGTGTTGCTGTGTTTAATAAATAGAATGAATTTTTGTACATAGATTGGTTGTACCATATGTTTTTAATGAGCACTATGCACTTTCACGATACTCGCCATTTTTTAGCCTGTGATAACAATGCTATTTGCACATTACAAGATGGCCGCTGAATTTTTGTATAATGTATGTCCTTCTTTCATGTTTATGAAATGCATTTCGGCCGACAGCTTTAAATGGCGAAACTAACCATGCACTATTGTTACACTGACGAAGCCTGCTAAGGCGAAACGCGTCTGTAAGGGGTGAGGGGGGTTTTGGTGTAATAAATTGTGAAACCGGATACCAGTGTGCCAGCCATTCTTTTTTCTGGAACCCAAAAATTTGGACACAGAAACGTGCGTGTATATATATATATATATATATATATATATATATATATATATATATATTTTTACAGCAAACACTGTCTCCATGAAGAAACACGCCGCACACTACTCCGTTTATCAAGTATTTTGGTTTATTTTCTGTGGGTTTCCCACCACCTACGCGTTTCGGACATAGATCTGTCCCTGGTCACGGTACAAACATTAGTCCTTCATTGCTTTTTAGATTTTATACCTGTGGTCACCACCTGACAATTAAGGTGCATTGTGGGCCCAGTAGTTTTGAGGAATAAAGTGACTCCAAGCTGTGCGCTGCACCATGCCGGTTCCAAGCATTTGAACGACATGATTTGATACTCGATTCTAAATAAATGTGGTATTTACCAATGCGCACACATAGGTCTTGTGGACATTATAAATGTGGTGCAATTAACTCACATTATTGGCGCATATATGTACCACCAAATATATACAATTATAGGACTGAGTGTCCAAAGCATTCATAAGACTCTTGTAAAACCACCAGCTCGTCCGATAATATCCAGCTGCGGAACCGGCATGGTGCAGCGCACAGCTTGGAGTTACTTGATAAACGGAGTAGTGTGCGGCGTGTTTCTTCATGGAGACAGTGTTTGCTGTAAAAGTATCTTGCAAGGGCGTCCCGAACCTTGCCGCCGGCACCAGCCTTAAAGTGCTCCTCTCATCTTGGGACATTTGCTTTTGAAATATATATATATATATATATATATTACCTACTGGCGATAGCCAGTAGGTATATATAGTTAGGATTTTTTCTCTATGGGATTTCTGAAAATTCTATGTCTAATAACTTTGGCGTTTGTGGACGGAATTGGCTGAAATTGTCAGGGAAATGGCACATTTTGTTTCTGAGCAGCCCCTGAAAATTTGGGGGGGTTTCGTCAAGCGGGGGCCGAGACAAAAGGGGGGTCCCAAAACGTGTTTTTAACATTGAGTTTTCCATAGGGCGGTTGGACTCACTTTTAGCTCGAACGGCTGAATGGATTTCCACAAAACTTGGCAAAATTGTAGGGACTGGTAGCCCGATGTGCCTTTGCTATGTCTCAAGATATATACTCCAGTGGTTTTTACGAAAATTAACTTTGAAAAATATATATTGGGCTACATTGGGCTATATATGTTGGAGCCCAAATGTAGCCCAATGTAGCCCAATGTAGCCCAAAGATGGCCACCAGAGACAAAAAAAGCAAATGTAGCACAAATATCAGCCAGATGTAGCCCAACTATAGCCCAGTGACAGAATGTCCCAGAGTGTTCTAAAGAACAACTAGAGCGCTAACAGTCTTATTTATGACACAAGTATGGCACACCTGAAGTCATCTTGATTGGAATAAAGTGTTAACACTTAAAACATTTAATTTACAAAGGGAACAAAATGAGGGGTTTAATTTTGCCATAGAAATGTTATATATATATATATATATATATATATATATATATTCACTGAAAAAACCATAGGTTATAGACCATATATAGTTAGGAATTAGCATTTACAAAACCCTATTTTACTCACACAAAACCATTGAAATTCCATATATAGTTAGTTGCACTAACTATATATCGCGCACCCGCAATCCACTGCTGATGATGTCACATATTACATCATTCATGACATGGTCAGTGACATCACTGATGACATCACTGATGACATCTCAAATGACATCAATGATGACATCACTGACGACATCTCAAATGACATCACTGATAACATCTCAAATGACATCACTGATGACATCTCAAATGACATCACTGATGACATCACTGATGACATCATCCAGTGACTGTGTGTTTCTGTAAAGTTAAAATGTGTCTTACATATTGAAGAATGAGTGGAAGTATAAGTGTCTGGACCAAGGATTTAGTAGGTGCATGACTGAATGTATGAGTGAGTGATTAAATGTGTCTCACTGAGTGCATGGGTTAGTGACTAAACTGTCTTAGTTTGTGCATCATTATGTCTGTTGTTCTGTAAACTGCTGCATGTGTTGATCAGTAGCTATATGATTAACTATATGGGTTACTGATTGATTGTCCAAGTATTTGTATGGGAGACTGAGTGTGTGTGTGGCTGGCTGGCTGGGAGGTGTGTGACTCTGTGCAGATCAATATGTACTTGTATCAATGATTCTATAAGAAGGTAAGTATGTGTTAGTATATGTTTGAAAATGTAAGGTGCTCTATGTTTAACTGTATAGACAAGAAAATGGAAGTGTCATTGATTCTTTAACAGGACTGACTACGTGTGTGAGTAACTCCATGGATGAGTGGCAGACTGTGAGTGTCTGTATAGGTGTATGAGTGCATATGATAGTGTTGTAAAGATGAGTGATTGTATGTATGAATGATTGTATGGGTGAATGAGTGAATGTGTGTGTAGACATAGGAATCAGTGAGTGCGTATGTAGTAACTAGTATTGGTGTGTCAATGGTTTCAAAAATTATACTCTGTATTTAACACTGGGTGAAACAGAGGTTATATTAAAATGTGAGGAGATGCATTGTATTGTCACATGAATGATATCATCAGTGATGTGGTCATTGATGTCAAATCAGATGTCATCAGTGATGTCATCAGTGATGTCATTTGAGATGTCATCAGTGATGTCATCAGTGATGTCACTGACCATGTCATGAATGATGTAATATGTGACATCATCAGCAGTGGATTGCGGGTGCGCGATATATAGTTAGTGCAACTAACTATATATGGAATTTCAATGGTTTTGTGTGAGTAAAATAAGGTTTTGTAAATGCTAATTCCTAACTATATATGGTCTATAACCTATGGTTTTTTCAGTGAATTTTCAAGGTTTTGTAAATGCTAATTCCTAACTATATATGGTCTATAACCTATGGTTTTTTCAGTGAATTTCATTGGTTTTTTAACAGCTAATATCTGTAGCTGTAAAATGTATTCTTCTTTAAATCCAAAAATATATTTTATATGTTTATGAATAATTTTTTTTTTTAATATTTTTTTTTCTTCGTTCCCGCTTCGCGAATCGAGAAGCTTCCCGTTAGCTGACCTTGATGCCGCGAAATAGACCGCGAGCCGGTAAACGTTTCTTTACCGCAACTGCCGCGTTAGAAAACAACATCGTGACGCCTCCCGTCCGCATGACGTTTCACGTTGTCGCGTGATACGTCATATGACGTGCTACGTTAGCGAACTGGTACGCGAAGCGAGTCGCAAAGCGCAGGTTTCTGGAAGCAAACCGGGAGGCCCTGCAAAGCGCTTAACGTAAACACAGCAGGTCATGTGACTTGGTAATAACACTTTTCATTGGTTCATTTCACTTTTGGTTTCCTAATGATGTAAGACTAGGTCATATAATCTAAAATGAACACTTTTCATTGGTTGAGAACTCTTGTTTTTCCCAAATGATGAAAATCCCTCCTTCTTTCCTCACTCTGACTTTCATCATTGTGAGAGAAAGACCCTTTGTGATCACTGAGCAATGGCTTCTTTAGTAGCTTCAGCTGGTGCTTCCCCACCACCTCCACCACATCCAAGGAAGAGTGGACCACCTGCTCAAGTTATAATTCAACAAGAAGAGGAAGAAGAGGAACAGAACGACGAGCACGAAGAGAGGCAGTTTGTGCCTGAGGAGCCCAGGACGTCTCACCGGAAAGAAAACTTCATTTGGCAATTTTTTTAAATTCCCAAAGGTCAGAAAAAAGTAAATGCAAGATACGTAACTTGCCTTATATGTCAAGATAGACTGTCCAGAGGAACCGAGAAAAAATACAGTTTCGGAAACTACACAATGCATCGCCATATGACTAGGTGGCATCCTAACAACTACAGTGCTGCACAGTTTCGGAACGACCGGGGGGGCGCTAGAGGGCGCCGGACAAGATGGCCGCACTTGTGTGAGGCTCCGTCCCGACCATTGCAAATCCGCTAATTATCCTGTCTTTCCCCGGCGCTCTTGCCCTACACCCCGACTGAGCTGACTCCGCTATCGTCAGCGACCCCCTGGGACGCTTTGTGGGAGTATTGCGGCTGTGCTGGGGGCGCCTGGAGAGGAGCGACCCGGGCTGGGGCGTGCTGGCCGGCGAACCCGGCGGCTGCGGAGCTGAGGCCTCGAAGAGATCTGGGCGCTGGACACCGTCGCTTGCGGTGTGTGCGGGGCCTGGGAGGCGGCGCTTCGAGACTGCTGCGGCGCCGAGACGGAGCTGACCGCGGACCCTCCGGAGCGGCTTTGGTGCACTGGACGGCCTGGACTTGGCCCTGCTGGTCCCGGTGAGTGGGGCGAGGGGTTACGCTAGCTCGGTGCTGCGGAGGTGGTACTGGGCCGCGTCGGCCCGCGCCGCGCGAGCAGGGGCCGGGGGGGCTGGAGGAAGGGTCGGCTGAGGTGCGGTCAGGAGCACAGGCGGGAGCACGCACTGGGCTGCCTGGAGGAGCGCTCGTGGGTGCACGGGTTCCCTGGTGGGCCTACTGCATTGGAGGTCGCGGACTGACGGAGCGCCCGCCATCTTGGGGCTTCCCGCCTACATTGCTATCGAACACTGAGTACTAGCGGATTGCGCTCTTCCAGCGCTAAGAATCTCACCATCGGCGCTGTCGGGGGACCCACCGGTGCTGGCGTTCCGCCTCTTTGGGATCTAGGCGCAGCTGTGTGCACCTGCACTGTGTTATCGCATGGACATTGCTTTGGTGCGCTTCGCCCGCTGAGGTAGAGGGACTGTTTGGCCTGGACTGGAGATACCTATAGGCCTGAGCCTGGAAGTGCTTTGGGGCGGGTAGCGACAGGTGAGGGATCCGATAACATTTTGAAAGGCTTCACTGGACACACTGCGCTGAGTACCTGAGCCTGATACCGCGCTGATCCCGATAGCAGCCATGGGCAGGACCGAAAGAAACCAGCCTAAAATTAATTTTGAAGCAAAAAAGGCTACGCACAGTTCCTCCCAGGCGCCCGTGGACACTGATCAAGGTGGTGCTGCTGGGGGTACACCTAATCTGGAATCCACACTGGTGGCAATGCAGAAGACTCTACAATCCATTGAGGGCACTATGGAGTCAGTCAATCATCGTCTTGATCAAATGGCGACGCAATTTGACCGCCAGAACGAACGGATGGGTGAAGTGGAGCAGCGAGTCTCAGCCACGGAGGATGGTCTGGCCACAGTCTCGTCCAAAGTGTTCAGTATGGAAAGAGTTCTGGCGGTCATACAAGCGAAGAATGAGGAGTTGGAAGGGAGATCTAGGAGGAACAACGTTCGCGTTACGGGGCTGCCGGAGTCTACAAACGTGGGGCGCATGGAAGACTACATGGAACGGATGATTGTTGACATTTTTGGCGCTGACCACCTCTCTCGGATCTTCATTGTGGAGCGTGCACATCGCTCTCTGGCCAAGAAGCCCCCACCGGGAGCGCCGCCGCGTCCTATTGTGGCTAGGATCCTGAATTACAGGGACCGGGACACTATCCTGCGGCTAGCCAGGGAGAAGGGCTCCATTGAATATCAGGGCAATAAATTGGAATTTTTTCCAGACTTCACTATGGCGGTACAGACTGCAAGAAAAGAATTCGCTGCGGTGAAACAGTTGCTGAGGGCCGAGAACGTAGCTTACGCCATGTTGTACCCAGCGCGCCTTCGGATTGGGCCTCCCTCAGATAATAAAATCTTCTCCACGCCCAAGACGGCCATGGACTATGCCAAAAAACTGAAAAAACGTGCTAAGGAATCGCCGGGGCGTCATGAGGGAGATGATGAGAGGTTGGAAGAGGAGGACTGAATTGAGTTGCACTGCTAGCCCTGGTGCAGGGGGAACTGCGGGTGACTGCACTGGGCTGCCTCTACTATGGTGTGTTCTTTCATACTTGTTTCAGCATTCAATCCACTTAGCACTATTGCTTTGAAAGCTGCGGGAGGGGCGGAGATCGGGCTGAAGCTGTTTCTGTTGATGCAGCCTGATCGCCTCAATGGGGACTTTCTACAGGTTTGACTTGGCTGACTGAGATCCTGTTGTGCATTATGAGTCCCCACGCTGGATACAGTGGCGCTTCTGAGCTCTTGGTGCTACGCTTTAGGTGTGGACGCTTCGCGGGCGCCCAGTGCAATGTACTGTTTCAAGAATACTACCGTGTTTGATGCTCTGCTCGTGGGTGTGGGTGGAGGAGTTGGGGTTGTTGTTAACGGCAATGGTCTGAGCTCTCGTCAGTTCTGGCGAGGGTGAAGCGCCACTACGTCCCCGGATAAGGGAGATCCCCAAAATGTGGTTGTTGGCATTGTTGGGGGTTGCAAAGGGGGGAAATGTGGGGAGTCTTTGGCAAATTGGGGGTGCTGAAGTGGGTGGCGGGTTGGGGGAAGGGAAGTTGGGTTCTGTTGGGCTGTTGTGGTTTTTCCTGATCAAAGAGACTGAGTCTGTGAACTACATGGGGGACGAGTGGGGTCACAGTCGGGGGTATAGGAACTTTACCTGCATTACTGGTGTCATCTCTGGGCGGGAACGGGGAGAGGGAGGATCTGCCACGAGGGGGCTGCTAAGGAAGGAATCACTGTTGGGATGCTTACACCTTTGGCGATATGGATAGGGGGGCAACCTAAAGTGTGTTACATGGAATGTGCGGGGGTTGAATAAGCCGCAAAAAACACGACAAATGCTTGCCTTTCTCAACAGACACGGTGCGCAAGTGGTGTTTCTGCAGGAGACGCATCTAAAGGGCACGGCAGCTGAAACGGTGGGCAAACAGTGGGCGGGGGCGAGGTGGGCTACGTCGTATTCTTCTTATGCTCGTGGGGTGATGATTTTGATTAAAAAGAATGTTCCGTTTGAGGTGCTACATGAGGAAGTGGACCAGGATGGCAGATATATTGTTGTGCAGGGTAAATTGTGTGGCACGTTGGTCACTCTTCTCAATGTCTACGGTCCTAATATTGATGATCCTGATTTTTTCGTTGCTCTCTGGAACAAGCTGTATGACCTGCCGCCCTCGGCTCTCCTCTGTGGGGGGGACTGGAATGTTACACTAGCTTCTGAGTTGGACAGGAGGCAGGATCGGCCCCATGAACATAAGAGAGCGATGGATGCAGTGTGTGAGGGAATGCATGGACTGCACTTGGTGGATGTTTGGCGCCTGCGGAATCCTGGCAGACGGGAGGGGACTTGCTACACGTCAGCGCATAATACATGGTCGAGACTGGATTATTGGCTATTGACCCGAGATGTGAGCGGTTGGGTGATGAATGTGGAACATCTGCCCCGCACGCTTTCTGACCATGCCCCTGTTAAATTGCAGCTGCGGATACCTACACATGCCCCTGCTCCGTTTACTTGGCGACTCTCACCTGGAGTGTTGACGGATCAAGTGTTGTGTGAACGCCTGCGGCAGGTGATTGAGGAATTTTTTGAGGTCAATGTAGGCTCTGTTGATAGTATGCTCACGGTGTGGGAGGCTTTCAAGGTCTCGGTGCGGGGTGCATGTATTGGGCTGCGGTCCGGGGTCCTCACGTCCATCAGAGACTCTATGTCCAGGCTGGAAAGGGAGCTGTTGACACTGGAGCGCCGACTGGAGGAGGGGGCGGAAATCACACTGTTAGCGGATGTTAGGGCGAAGGTCACAGAATATAATGAATTGGCCGACCAGGAGGTGAAATTTCTGTCCAAACGCGCTACGGCCAGGTACTATGGGGAAGGGGGTAGGCCGGGTAAGGGGCTTGCTGATAGAATTCGAGATCCCTGGGCAAAACATTGTTCTGTATTGGAGGTCGAGGATCAGGGAGAAGTGGTGACCACGGCGGAAGGTATACTCGCCTGCTTTTCGAGACATTATGCCCAACTCTATGAACATAGGGAAACGGCGGAAGAGGCGGACATAACGCAGTACTTGGAGGATGTGGCGCTAGTGTGGCTCTCCAGGGGTCAACAGGAATTCCTAATGCATAATGTCACTGAGGCGGAATTCAGGGATGCTATTGCAGCACTCCCGAATGGAAAGGCGGCTGGCACAGATGGCTTACCCGCCGAATTCTATAAGACTTATTCAGACTTGCTTATTCCGCGGTTGGCAATGGTTTTGGAGGAGGCCTTTGAATGTGGACGGCTTCCAGGGACCATGAGAGAAGCGCTCTTGGTGGCGCTCCCCAAGCCTGGCAAACCTCTGAATAAATGCGAATCATACCGCCCACTTTCACTTATGAACACTGACGTTAAAATAATTGCCAAAGTATTAGCCACGAGACTGCGTCTACTCCTGCCGGTCATGGTGCTACCTGACCAGTCGGGATTTATTCCCCTTCGGTCTACCACTCACAACCTAAGGACCCTGTTCGCCGTCCTGCATCTCCTTAAGCCAGAACTGGCTGCGGTGGCGGTCATGCTAGATGCCGCCAAGGCCTTTGATTCAGTTGCATGGAAGTACATGATGGCCGTGCTACACCGGATGGGAGTCCCTTTCTTTTTCACATCCCTGATCGCCCTGTTATATAATGCGCCCACGGCAAGAGTCAGGGTTAATGGATATGTCTCTTCCTCCTTTCCGATACAGAGGGGGACACGGCAGGGGTGCCCTCTTTCGCCCCTGCTTTTTGCAATAATGATGGAGCCACTGGCCTGTATTTTGAGGCAAAGGTATGCGGATGCGGCATTGAAATTTCCTCTCAGATCGCTGGCTGTCTCAATGTACGCCGACGACATGGTTCTATATGTCAGGGACCCCGTGATCCACCTTGAAAACATACTTCGAGAGTTCATTAAATTCGGTCGACACTCAGGACTGACAATAAACTGGGACAAGTCGGTGGTGCTACCTCTCACGGATGTTACCCATCGGGTCCCTTTGGAATTCCCGCTGGAATGGGCGACGGAGTCAGTTAGATACCTGGGCATCTGGGTGCATAGGGACTGTCAGGAAGTCATACGGGCCAACTACGGCGTTGCCATTTCCAAACTGGAAGATCAGGTGGCAAAATGGACTCACTTACCGCTTACCCTGGCGGACAGAGTGTCACTAATTAAAATGGTGGTACTTCCGAAATTTCTTTACCTCTTCACGAACATCCCAATTGCGTTGAAATCCCACTTCTTTGCGAGGCTCAGGTCCCTATTAATATCTCTCACCTGGGCTGGCAAGAGGCCGCGAGTGACCTGGGAGGTCCTGGTCAAGCCATACGATCTGGGTGGGTTTGCCCTGCCGGATATGAGGCTTTATTATTTGTGTGCGCAAGCGCATTTCGCGAGCTACTGGATAGCAGCACCGCCATACACTCCGCACGTAGCGCTGGAAGCAAGCGCGGTTCTGCCATACCCCTTAAGGGCTATGATCGCCAATACACATTCGGTGTTTGAGAAGGGGGAGATTGACACAGTGCGACTCACGAAGACTGCATGGCACAGCTTGGGCAAACGGGCCGGTAGACTGCCGCTATACGCCCCGGCTATGCCGCTACTCTATCACTCAGATATTTCTGTGTCGGGGGAACCGGGAGGGCTGCAGACCCTGCGGGAAGCTGGGCTACAGACCATGGGAGACCTGTTTCCAGGTGCATCATTTCTCTCCTCTCAGGAGATGACGACTCACTCGACAAATGCCACTATGTCCACCTTTATGTATGTTAGATTGCGGGCCGCAGTGCGTGACCTATACTCTACTTATCCGGAAGAACCTCTGGCCCTCAGTGCCCTGCAGTTGCTCTATACGGCTAAAGACAGGTCTAAATTGTTATCTAAACTATATAAGGCAGCACAAGAAGATGAAGGCGGGGGGGCGGCGCTGGCTAGAGCACGGTGGGACAAGAGTCTCCCGGAACCGCTGAGTGATGATGAGTGGAATGAATGCTGTGCCATGACTGGGGGGTATGTGATCAATGGCAACTTCCGCCTTCTACATTATAAGTTTCTGCAACAATGGTACTATACGCCTACCCAACTGGTGAGATATGGCCTTAGGTCCACTGCTCAATGTGTCCGATGTGGGGCCGAGGAGGCCGACTTTATTCATCTGGCCTGGGGGTGCCCCCGGGTCTACGATTTCTGGAGGGAGGTGACTGTAAGGCTGACTGTCATCACCTCGATTGAGGTGAAGCTGGATGTACGCCTGTGTCTTTTGGGCATCGCTTCTGGTGTGGCTGCTCCGTCGCGCCGCTTGGTGGTGCTGGCACTTCAATTGGCCAAGAGGAGGGTCGCAATGGTTTGGGGAGGGAGGAGAGCGCCTGAGGTACAACTGTGGCTGAAGGATATGGCCTATTGCAGGGACCAGCTGAACTGCTACTATGACGAATTGCCTGCGGTGGCCCGCCCGAGGGATGTATGGACTCCGTTCACACTTTACATGCTGTCTTTGACAGATTCCGACAGCGACGAGAGTGTGGTTACTGCTTTGGTTGATGGTGGGGATGAAGCTGAGTGAGAGGTACTTCTGGAGTGATGTTAAGACTGCACTGTGGGTTGCGTGGAACACCTAGACCATGCTCGTGTGGGTGGGAGCGCTTTGATCTGCTGAGACTGGCATGCAGGTATGACTTACTAGGCCTCGCTAAAGCTTCTGGGGAGCTCTGGGAAGGTGGTGGAGGTTTCCTATCTCTGGATGCCCTGTCAGACATCTGCCATATTGCTTACCCTATTGTATTATGACTGCTGGACTTGGAATTCTTATTATGATCAGGATACGTTGGGGAGGGGGGGTTCAGATTTGTTGGAGTTGCCTTTGTTTATAAAAACCGAAAATTAGACCAAGATCACATGGAGGCAAAACGACCGCAATCGATGGGAGTGTTGGACTTAATGCATATGAACCTCCTGTAGTGCCTATCTGAGCTAAGATTTCTGGACTTCTGCACTCGTACATCTGACGTATGGTCTCAAGCTTGTATGATATATGTGATACTCTGATGGCGGCCGGCCCCAGCAGTGGGATGTAGGCACACCGCTGTGTATATGAAGAATGTGCAATAAAGGTCTTCCAAAAAAAAAAAAAAAAAAAAAAAAAACAGTTTCGGAACGACCTAGATAATCTCCCTATTATGGCCAGAAGATCTGTTGTACCGGAAGTAACGGGACCAGAGGGCAGGGAGATGGTGCCAAATATACAAATGAGATTTGGTGAAGTAAAACACATCTGCGTATATTGCGATGGATTCATTTGCTACGGAGAAAGAAGCATCTCTCTGATCAACAGAGCTATTGACTATCATATGCAAGTTTGTACGAAACGCCCAAAATAATAAATACTTTTTTTTTGTTTTGTTGCTCCTGTTGAGCCCTTTACAATGAATCGTTTTCATTGCCCCCTCCAAGAAAAACCCCCAAAAATATAAAACTGTTCAGAAAAATTCAAAAAAAGTAAAAAAATGTTCCGAAAAATAATAAAAAAAATATAAAACAACAAAAACAATTTAAAAAAAAGTTCTTTTCAGAACTACCTCCCCGTTATTAAAAAATTGGTACAATATTTGGAACTGTGCCAACCTCTATTTCTCTTAGTTCGCTTCCCAGTTCGCTCGCCGGTACGCGAACCGGAAGCGAACCAAAAACAGTAAGTATAAGGGAAGGAAACAGACACTTATGTTAAAAGAAAGACAGCTATAGGGGAGTAAACTAGAGATACTATTACCCGTAATCCACTGCTGATGATGTCACATATTACATCATTCATGACATGCTCAGTGACATCATCAGCAGAGGATTGCGGGTTTTTTGGCAATGTGCCTTATCCACGGTTTAATAACGCTGCCTTTTGCTTTATATAAGTTTTCAAATTGTATGAAATATATACCAATAGGTCGTTATGAACCTTTAGGTAGTGCTTTTCTTCATGAGGTCTGGTCGCTTCCATACACATACAGATGTTTCAAAGATGATCAAGAAGTTTATCTGAATGGAGAGGAATGCACTGAGACGCCAGATCATTCACTAATGTGTAGGCACATACAGTTACACGGTTCATGCAACAAACACCGACCAAATATGGCTTGCGTGTTGCAAGGCACGCCAGTTCCTGCTATCATCCCCACGTTCAAGTTGTTGGAAAATGGTAGTTATTTGATGCTCAATAATGAAGATTGTTCTGGGTTAATTAAAAGTATTCCTTTTATCGTAACAGTAAGTGAACGGGTTATTTGCTGCAGAAATGTTCTATTTCCTCCCACACATGAACATAGGGAGTTTTCAATCTGGCCACAAATACCAACCTTGGGAGCAGATTTCAACGGCATGGCAAGAATAAGAGCTCTTTTGTCTCAGAGAGAGGTGGCCTTGAGTTCGGCCCGTGAAACTTTCGTGCTTCACATAGCGAACACCCGTACAGAGGTGCAGACCCTTTTCAATTCAGATTTGCCTTTCCATTTCAGCAAGATGGTTCGGACTATCTTTAACGCATCCTCCACAAAGGCCCTGGCGCACTTTTTTAAAGTTGTTACCAGTGGTCTCGTGACTTCATTTGAGAAAATCTTTGGAGTCATCCCTGCTTTCTTTCATTCTATTTTTTCCACTCTGCTTCGTGGATTGCCATTTTTACTTGCATTACCAGCGGACGCTCTTGTGCTTTTTTACATTTTTAAATATGGATGTCCCTCCTATGCAACCTCCCGCCCTGCAGCTGCTGACACTGTTCCGCAATCGCATGCTAGAATATTATGGCACAATGCCGTTGGCGATATTAAGCACGGCATATGGATTATCTTTTCGATTCTCCTACTTCACCTGTGTCCAGCCTGTATTTCACTGCCTGACCTGTGATTTCGATTGGGCCATTGATTTGTGTCTCTGCGGACCGGTTTCTCCTGACGTCGACTTTAATCAGCTGATGACTCCTATCATTACTCACGAGTTGGTTTGTCCTGGCGAAAGGATTATGGCTGTGGCATTGATGCATGGACTAATTGGTCCCTGGAATTTACTGGCGGCAACACAGTCTTTCTTGGAACAGAGCTTTCTTGAAAACCCACCGAGCTGTCCTCTGATGGTGATAGAGGATCCGGTGCTGGGAGAGCACGTATGTTCTTTTCCGCTTTTAAATTGGATGGCTGAACTCTTTTCGGATGAAGACGGTGACTTCCTATTGGAGGCTGTTGCAGCTTATTTTGCATACACAGTTATGTCATAGACCTTTTTCATGTTTGATATGCTGAGTACTAGCATTTCATTGACAATTCATTGACTTATTTGTCAAGTTTTTATTATTTAGCTTGCCTATTGGCTTAAGACTCGATAAAGTACTTGGCTGTTTTATTTTTCTTTAGCATTAAATTTTCCTAGTTTTTAATATTTTACCTTGCGGACCGTCCACATATAAAGTTGCAATCTGCTCTCATGAGATGGCACTTCTATTATCTTATTCAGTTTGTTTCCGGATCATGGGGAGGTGTCATATAGGTCCTGGATATCTTTACACCGTGTTAAGTTAGCATGGGCTCATTACCGGTTTAAACGCCATTTTTCCTTTTTTGCAACTTCTGCACACGACACTTAGTTGTTGCTTTAGCTTTCAACCTAATAGTTCATCGTGATTTACATGAGAATAATATGTTATTGCTCTACTATCTGCTTTACTTGTTAAACTATATCTGTACAGCGAGTGCTGAAGTTTCAAGAACAACACGATACAGAATTGTTATGAGGTCTGATCTCCACGACTTCATACTCATAACATAAGTGCAGCTTCTGCCAATTCTGGGCATGAGGCGGGTTTTATATTGCTTTGCCGAACACACATACACACCACTTGATGCGGTTCACATGAAGAGAGAGCTGGTGTATGCTGATGTGATTCCTTCAAATCTAAGACACTAAAGTATGGGCACGCCCTAAACCAACACAAAGAGACCTTCTTAGCAAATAATATAATATGTGTATTAGGGAGGGTGAGATATAAGCAGCCGCGGGCCGTGGAGGGAGTTACGGTGGGGCAGGGAGGCGGGGAGGGGGAGGAACAGGGTGGAGCCCTCTCCACCCTGCCCCTCCCCCTCCCCGCCTCCCTGCCCCACCGTAACTCCCTCCACGGCCCGTGGCTGCTTATAAGTGTTGATAACTCTTATTTATTTACAGCATGTTAACATACTGTCACCATTCGCTTTTTATGTACTAGTAACTATGCTGGTAATTTTGCTACTGATAATATGTGTACTTCTATTATCTAAGATACTACGCCTGAGAAGACAGCATTAGTAAATAAACATTTCAAATACACATGTGTTCTTCTTAACTCCATGTTCTGGTTTCTAAGAAATATATAACGACCGACTGTTCATGAGTTCCACGTATCCTGAGGTACTATAAGTTCATATTCTGGATTGTCTAAACATTGAGAGTTTGTTATATCCAATGTGACACTGTACCTAGCTTGCTAAGGGGTTTTTGAGTACTAAGGTGAGTTTTGGGGCACCCTAATTCGCCGAGGTTCCAATCCTCTGTCCACAGTTCTGTGTGAGAACAGAAACCCTGCGACAGGGGCACCCCCAACCCTTCCTGGAGCTTCATCACACTTGCGATACAACTCCAGCAATGCGCCACCTTTACGGCACAGTTACATCACGCATCTGTGCTGTTTTTGCCCCATGATGCGCCGCATTGTAAATGCAGCACACCATAGGTGACGGAACAGCGGCACATAATGACTAACACATCCCTGGTGATGCGCCAGTCATCATAAATCTATCCCTATGCTTCTTATCTTGTTCGAGATGAACCGCCATATGTATCATCAAAGTTTTTTGCATTTCCTAAATAGCGAACTTTAAGGAATAAATAGCGATTCTTTACCATTCCTAGTTTGCGATGAGCTATTTGCTAATTACAAATTACCCATTCATTTCCTTCATTTCCATAGGGCGGTTGGACTCACTTTTAGCTCGAACGGCTGAATGGATTTCCACGAAACTTGGCAAAATTGTAGGGACTGGTAGCCCGATGTGCCTTTGCTATGTCTCAAGATATAGGCTCCAGTGGTTTTTACGAAAATTAACTTTGAAAAATATATATTGGGCTACATTGGCCTATATATATGTTGGAGCCCAAATGTAGCCCAATGTAGCCCAATGAAGCCCAATGAAGCCCAATGTAGCCCAATGTAGCCCAAAGATGGCCGCCAGAGACAAAAAAAACAAATGTAGCCCAAATATCAGCCAGATGTAGCCCAACTATAGCCCAGTGACAGAATGACCAATCAGCTTCGCAAACCTCCGTTACGCGAAGCGGAGCGCTGTTACAGATATATATCTTTTTTTGAACGTTAATTTCTCAAAATCCACTGGAGCACATATATTGAGACCTATCAAAGGCACATCGGGCTACCAGTCCCTAATATTTTACCAAGTTTCGTGCAAATCCATTCAGCCGTTCGATTATTATTATTATTTTTTTTTTTTGCCCCGCGGGGCCCTTTTAAAACCTCCACATCAAACCTAGGGGGTCAGCGAGGATCTACTATTCCCCCTTATGGTCATTTGCCCCTTCGCTTTGGCCTCCTCTTGTCTCTCGATCCTACTGAGAGACAAGATGGCGGCCGCTACGGACTGTTTGGAATGTTGACAGACACCGGAGAACCAATCAGCTTCGCTTCACAAAGCTCCGTTGCGCGAAAAGTACGCGTCCTGGAGCGCTGCCCGGTCCGCTGTTACAGATATATATCTTTTTTTAAACGTTAATTTCTTAAAATCCACTGTAGCACATATATTGAGACCTACAAAAGGCACATCGGGCTACCAGTCCCTACAATTTGCCAAGTTTCGTGCAAATCCATTCAGCCGTTCGGGCTAAAAGTGAGGCCAACCGCCCTATGGAAAACTCAATGTTAAAAACACGTTTTGGGACCCCCCTTTTTTCTCGGCCCCCCCTTGACGAACCCCCCCCAAATTTTCAAGGGCTGCTCAGAAACAAAATGTGCCATTTTCCTGAAAATTTCAGCCAATTCCGTCCACAAACTCCAAAGTTATTAGACATAGAATTTTCAAAAATCCCATAGAGAAAAAATCCTAACTATATCTACCTACTGGCGACTGCCAGTAGGTAATATATATATATATATATATATATAGATATATATATATATATATATTACCTACTGGCGGTCGCCAGTAGGTAGATATAGTTAGGATTTTTTTGAATAGGGATTTCTGAAAATTCTATGTTGAATAACTTTGGCGTTGATGGACGGAATTGGCTGAAATTTTCAGGAAAATGGCACATTCTGTTTCTGAGCGCCCCCTGGAAGTTTGGGGGGGTTTCGTCAAGCGGGGGCCGAGAAAAAAGGGGGGTCCCAAAACGTGTTTTTAACATTGAGTTTTCCATAGGGCGGTTGGACTCACTTTTAGCTCGAACGGCTGAATGGATTTCTATGAAACTTGGCAAAATTGTAGAGACTGTTTGCCCGATGTGCCTTTGCTAGGTCTCAAGATATGTGCTCCAGTGGATTTTGAGAAATTAACGTTCAAAAAAATATATATATCTGTGACAGCGTCCCGGTTAGCGCCCCGGTTCGCGTACCAGACGCGTAACGGAACTTCGCGAGGAGAAGCGGATTGACTCTCCGGTGACTCTCAACATTCTAAACAGTCCGGAGCGACCGCCATCTTGTCTCTCGGTAGGATCGAGAGACAAGAGGTGGAAATAAACGAAGGGGGAAATGAATGAAAGGGGCAAGGTAGACCCCTCCTGACCCCCTAGGATTGATGTGGGTGCTATTAAAGGGCCCCGCGGGGCAAAATAATAAAATACATTTTTTTTCGATTTTTCGCGGTGGAAGCGCTACCCGGTACGCGAACCGGGTAGCTCACCGGTAGCGTAATGGGAGTCCGCCATCTTGTGTTTCGGACGAATTTAGTCACAAGATGGAGGATAAACAATGTTGGGAATGGGTATAAGGGGGCACGGGAGACATATCCTGACCCCCTAGGTTTTCTGAGGGTGGCTGAGGAGGCCCATATATGTTAAAAAAAAACACCTTTATATTTCAAATTTTCGCACGGTTAGCGCCCGGACCGCGCACCGGGTAGCGTTCCGGGAAGCGTAACAAGGGGAAAACCAAGGGAAATAGTAAAATAATATTTTAGAGTGCTTTGAGGTAGGGTAGCTCTGAATAGAGCTGTTGTGTTGTGTGGGTGATGTAAGTACCAACATGTAGGTACCAATGAAGAGTCTAAAATTCAATGTACACCGTCTCCTCTGTAGATATTTTGTATGTTCTAATATGGGTTATTTAAATGTAAATGTGTGGAAAAGCACTTCATGCTTTAAAGCAATTGTATTTTTGAACTGATTGTTCTTTCCTCTTAGTCCTCCTCTTTGGTTTTTTTCCCCACACTCTTCTTCAGCATGATAGTTGATAAATTTGTTCCCTCAAAAAATTTATATACATAAAAAAATTATATTAAATACATATAAAATATATATTTCCTTTAAAAGAAGAATACATTTTACAGCTTTTGATATTTGCCATTAAAAAACCATTGAAATTCACTGAAAAAACCATAGGTTATAGATTATATATAGTTAGGAATTAGCATTTACAAAACCTTGAAAATTCACTGAAAAAACCATAGGTTACAGACCATATATAGTTAGGAATTAGCATTTACAAAACCTTATTTTACTCACACAAAACCATTGAAATTCGCATATATAGTTAGTTGCACTAACTATATATCGCGCACCCGCAATCCACTGCTGATCATGTCACATATTACATCATTCATGACATGGTCAGTGACAACACTGATGACATCACTGATGACATCTCAAATGACATCACTGATGACATCACTGATGACAACATCCAGTGACTGTATGTTTCTGTAAAGTTAAAATATGTCTTACATATTGAAGAATGAGTGGATGTATAAGTGTCTGGATGAAGGATTAAGCAGGTGCATGACTGACTGTATGAGTGAGTGATTAAATGTGTCTCACTGAGTGCATGGGTTAGTGACTAAACTGTCTCAATTTGTGCATCATTATGTCTGTTGTTCTGTAAACTGCTGCATGTGTTGATCATTAGCTATATGATTAACTATATGGGTTATTGATTGGTTGCCCAAGTATTTGTATGGGAGACTGAGAGTGTGTATGGGTGGCTGGGAGGTGTATGACTCTGTGCATAGATGTGTGAGCAGTTGATTCACTAGATGTATGGGTTCAAAAGTGCATGTGGAAACAGCTGTATGGGCGGTTGACTGTGTGCATGAGTGTATTGGTGAGTGAATGGATATCTCAGTGCTACATGTCAAAGTAAGTACATATGTAAAACACAGTACATGTGAGAGTTGACATATATAAATAACTGTGCATAAGAGCCAGTGAATGTGTGAGTGGCTGTATGGATCACTGTGAACTTGTATCAGGGATTGTATAAGAGAGTGTGTTAGTATATGTTTGAATAAGTAAGGTGTGTATAACTGTATAGTTGAGGAAATGGAGGTGTGATTGATTCTTTGCATGACTGACTAGGTGTGTGAGTAACTCCATGGATGAGTGACAGTCTGTGAGTGTCTGTTTACACTGAGTGTATCTAAGGTTATATTAGAGTCTGAAGAGGTTCATCGTATTATCACATGAATGATGTCATCAGTGATGTGATCAGTAATGTCAAATGAGATGTCATCAGTGATGTCATCAGTGATGTCATTTGAGATGTCATCAGTGATGTCATCAGTGATGTCATTTGAGATGTCATCAGTGATGTCATCAGTGATGTCACTGACCATGTCATGAATGATGTAATATGTGACATGATCAGCAGTGGATTGCGGGTGCGCGATATATAGTTAGTGCAACTAACTATATATGCGAATTTCAATGGTTTTGTGTGAGTAAAATAAGGTTTTGTAAATGCTAATTCCTAACTATATATGGTCTGTAACCTATGGTTTTTTCAGTGAATATATATATATATATATATATATATATATATATATATATATATATATATATATATATTTCTTTTTCTCCGTTCGACGCAGCAGCATCCCAGTCACACTTCTCGAACGAACAAGTGAGACCCAAATCTTCGTGCAACAGTGTAATTTATTTAGGAGTTACACCCAAGCAAGTCCGCATGACGCGTTTCGCCTCTAGCCAGAGGCTTGATCACATGATACGTTGCTAGACATAGCAAAAGGGTTATATAGCAATGGCGAGTTAACATGGGGAGGCACCCTATATTTAGCGCTCCACCCTTTTTAACTCATTCTTATCTTATACTAGTTTTCTCTTTGCTGAACCGTTATGCTTTATAAAGAATTCATTGAAGGACAAGTGTCCACATTAAATCGGAAGAGACACAAATTGGAAGAGACAGTTACATATAGACACTATATATAGAAAAATATAAAAACTCTTTTGTTATAAATTTCTTGATATATACAGTATATACAATATTATATCAATCCGCCCGCCATCCTGACACAAAACACCCCAGCCATATTACAATGGCATTGTTGGCCGCGGCGGACGGAAAGACCGTCCGCCGCTTTTCCGCCCCGGTCGCCTTGCGGCCGGGTGGAAAAGGGTTTATATGGTGGCGGTGTCTATTAGACACCGCCAGCCATATTAGGATAGGCATTTGTGAATGCCTTTCCGTGGCGGCAATGCTGCCACGGAAAGGCATGCGGAGTCCCCCTGCTGGGGCCCGTTGCGGGCCCCCAGGGACTCCATGGGGGTGGGGGGTGCACATGGGGGGTACCTATGGTACCCCCCTGCATTTCAATCCACAACATGACAGGCACCTCGCGGTGCCTGTCATGTTGTGCATTGAAATGCACAACATGTATTTTTAGCATTGCGGCGGGCGGTGCTTTCAGCACCGCCCGCCGCAATGCTACAAATGCGGGAAGCGCCCGCCACTGTGGCGGGCGCATCATAATATGTGGCACGGGACCCCCGCCCTTATGGCGGGTGGTCCCATACACCGGGAGGATGACCCCGTCATCCTAATGGACCCCATAGTGTCTAATTTCCAGAATAACATACCTCTGTTCCAAACAGTTAATCCATATCAAAATTTTTTTTTTAGAATAACTGCACTCGATTACAGCAGAAAACTAATGAATTCATTGAAATAAACTGTTCAAATCACAATTACTCACTTAATGGGCACATTTTTGTATCGATGTCTGCCAGACATCAGAACTTCCGAAAAGCGAGCATCTATTGTATATGACAGTTGTCGATTTCCCCTCACCAAACTATAAATAACCCTAAAAAACATAAGAACCCCTAAGCAAAAGTGCATAACAGTGTAAACTTTTCGCTTATCATTAACTTCATTATTCTTTTTATCTTTTCTTCA
Source organism: Lissotriton helveticus (assembly GCF_964261635.1). NCBI lineage: Eukaryota > Metazoa > Chordata > Amphibia > Caudata > Salamandridae > Lissotriton > Lissotriton helveticus. Next base: position 1,428,373,397 of record NC_136057.1, read on the forward strand.
GTTTCTTATGGATCATTTCTATATTTCATTTGTTAGTTATGTAGATGGAAGGCTATACATTCATTTATTTTATAGCATTACTACGCAACTCTCCTAGTTGTAATGGATATTCAATCATTCATTATCAGACAAAATGTTGCAATTCAGGAAATCACGGAAATTTATCTTAACCACGGGCAAAAGTGTCTAATAACACTGCATATACAACCTGAAACATTGGTCAGTATCAAAATGTGTATATTACAAACAGGTGCCTAAATCTTCGCTAGCATTAAGGCCCCGCGGGGCCTTACTGTCAAGTTCGATTATATACCTTGTTTCTAGCAACCGCAGTTTGGCATCTCTATCGCCACCTCTTTTCAATGGTAGGACACAATCTATTGTAAAATACTGCAAGCCTGCAGGATCACTGTTGTGTACTTTCTCGAAATGGCGAGCCACGGGGTAGGTCTGGTCCTTACCAGTAATTGCCCTTATGTGTTGCAGCACTCGCTTATGTACTTGTAAACGTGTGCTGCCCACATAGCGTAGTTCACAAGGGCATTGCAGCACGTAGACTGCAAAATCAGTTTTACATGACATGCGTTTTCTGATCTTAACTGGTTCGTCTTTAAAGGGCACCTTATATTGTGTTTTATTGCAACCATTCTTACAGGCCTTGCATATCGTGCACTTTTTAAAACCACCTCCCAGCGCACCCCATGTGTCGGAAATGGGTTTTTCCAAAAAATTACTGACCAGTCTGTCAGACATAGAAATAGATCTTCTGAAGGTAATATCGGTTTTTTTTGGTACATATTTGCCAATAACAGGATGCCCTGTGATTAGGTTCCAATTTTTGTAGAAGATTCGTCGAATCTCCCTATGCTGCTTACTGTAAGTCGTGATAACTCTAGGCTTGATAGTGGTCTCGTTAGTCTGTAAACCACTTGGTTTGACCCTACATTTTAAAGCCTCTTCCCGTGAGATTGATAATGATCTATTCATTGCCCGTTGTTTAATTTTGGAAGAATAGCCACGAGACAAAAAGCGAGCTTTGCTCTCCTCTTGTATTTCCTGACACTCAATTTCAGAACTACAAATACGTCTGATTCGCAGCATTTCCCCGAATGCTGCTGATCAAGTGAAAGGGGTGTTGACTGGAGGCATGAAGCACGGTATTACCCGCAGTGGGTTTCCTGTGCATTTTGGTTGATATTGCGTTGTCAGTAATATACACCTCTGTGTCTAAAAATATCACCCTCTCATTGTCAATGTGTGAGGTGAATTGAAGATTCAGATTATTTTTATTCAATTCATTCACAAAAGCGTCCGCTTCTTGTTTTTAGCCCCCTCCACAAAAAAATTATAGAAAAGTTGGCCATGCCCAGGGGGATGGGATCCTCGGGGTCGAAATTGGCCCGCAGCCACCTTCCGGTAAAAAAAAATACGAAGAATTGGGGGCAGGCCCTGGGGGGATGGGGTCCCCAGGGCGAAAAAAAGAAAGAAAATTCTTAAAAGTAGATTTTTTTTAAAAAATGATATCGGGAGGAGGCTACGCCCCCTCCCTGCACCTCTCTGCAATCCGCCCCCTGGCGCGTTTGCAGAGGGGGAACTAATTCCCCTTGGGCCAGGGGGCTGCGTTCCAGAGAGGTGTAAAAAGGGGCATGGCCTTAGAACACCTCTCTGCAACCAGCCCCCTGGCACATACTGGAGGTTCCTGGTGGGCTAGTTGGCCCCCAGGGACCCCCAGTATGCAAGGGGAATTAGTTCCTCCTCTGCAAATGCGCTAGGGGGCTGCGTTGCAGAGAGGTGTAACAATGGGGGTGGCCCCATTACACCTCTCTGCAACGCAGCCCCCTGGCGCATACTGAAGGTTCCTGGTGGGCTAGTTGGCCCCCAGGGACCCCCAGTATGCAAGGGGAATTAGTTCCCCTCTGCAAACGTGCCAGGGGGCTGCGTTGCAGAGAGATGTAAAAAGGGGCATGACCTCATTACACCTCTCTGCAACACAGCCCCCTGGCGCATACTGGAGGTTCCTGGTGGGCTAGTTGGCCCCCAGGGACGTCCAGTATGCAAGGGGAATTAGTTCCCCCTCTGCAAACGCGCCAGGGGGCTGCGTTGCAGAGAGGTGTAATGAGGCCACGCCTCTTTTTACACCTCTCTGCAACGCAGCCCCCTGGCGCATACTGGAGGTTCCTGGTGGGCTAGTTGGTCCCCGGGGACCCCTAGTATGCAAGGGGACTTAATCTCCCAACTTAGAACATGCTACGGGCGTGATTGCACAGTGGTGAAGGTAGGGGGCGGGGCCTGAGGTGATATGAGTGCATGAGTGATGTCATGAGTGATGTCACTGACCATGTCACTGACCATGTCATGAGTGATGTAATATGTGACATCATCAGCAGGGCATTGCGGGCGCGCGAGTTATAGTTAGCTGAGCTAATTATAACAGGGGAATTTCAATGGTTTTGTATGAGTGAGATGTCCAGCTAACTATAACATGTGTGAAACCTACGTTTTTTTCAGTGAATTTCTAATATGTGACGTCATCAGCAGTGCATTGCGGGCGCGCGAGTTATAGTTAGCTGAACTAACTATAACGGGGGAATTTCAATGGTTTTGTATGAGTGAAATGTCAGCTTACTATAACAAGTGTGAAACCTATATATATGTTTTTTATATATATGTTTCTACTTTTTCCCTGACGAAAGTGTGGAGTGTGATATTTTCAGCGCGGGTTCCAGTTACGCGCATAGAGGCCCCCGCTTTGTTAAGTTGGCTCTGGGACAGCGGGTCAAATATGGATACAATCCGGGTTACCGGAATTACCAGAACCCCCCTGCTGGTTCGGGACGTGACATGGCGGTGTAGAGGCTATCCAGCCTCACGCTGGGCTAGGCTTGATTTCAGCCTCGCCCCCGCCCAAAGTGCTCCTGACGATAGCGGGGTAAAGCGGTAAGGGGAGAGGAGGAGACGGCGGTTTCCATAAGCATGGGAGGAAGGACGGTTCCCCCTGCAACTTCATGTACCTGCTCCACGCAACAGCCTCCAAATAACAAACGAGGGACAATGCATCTTGGGACTGGTAGGCGCAGCAAAAATAACGGACTACCAGGGCTGTTTGCGCTAGGCATACACCTTTAAGGAACAGGACTGTGTGCAATCAATCAGGAAGGGCGGGTTATTACATCCGAGAGACACGAACCTTCCTGATCCACTTACACCCATGGCGCTGAGGAAGGCAGATAATACGCCGAAATGCATTCGCCTGTAGTGGGTGAAGGAGAGCTGCCATTTACCTGTGTGATGGAATAAAGCCGGGTTCTCAACACTCCCCTGCTGTGGTCTCTTCACTTTTTCCCTGGCGAAAGTGTGGAGTGTGATATTTTCAGCGCGGGTTCCAGTTACGCGCATAGAGGCCCCCGCTTTGTTAAGTTGGCTCTGGGATAGCTGGTCAAATATGGATACAATCCGGGTTACCGGAATTACCAGAACCCCCCTGCTGGTTCGGGACGTGACATGGCGGTGTAGAGGCTATCCAGCCTCACGTTGGGCTAGGCTTGATTTCAGCCTCGCCTCCGCCTAAAGTGCTCCTGACGATAGCGGGGTAAAGCGGTAAGGGGAGAGGAGGAGACAGCGGTTTCCATAAGCATGGGAGGAAGGACGGTTCCCCCTGCAACTTCATGTACCTGCTCCACGCAACAGCCTCCAAATAACAAATGATGGACAATGCATCTTGGGACTGGTAGGCGCAGCAAAAATAACGGACTACCAGGGCTGTTTGCGCTAGGCATACACCTTTAAGGAACAGGACTGTGTGCAATCAATCAGGAAGGGCGGGTTATTACATCCGAGAGACACGAACCTTCCTGATCCACTTACACCCATGGCGCTGAGGAAGGTAGATAATACGCCGAAATGCATTCGCCTGCAGTGGGTGAAGGAGAGCTGCCATTTACCTGTGTGATGGAATAAAGCCGGTTTCTCAACACTCCCCTGCTGTGGTCTCTTCACTTTTTCCCTGGCGAAAGTGTGGAGTGTGATATATACATATATATATATATATATATATATATATATATGTATATATATTTGTAAATTGTAATATGATTTTAAAATGATTAAATAAATTAAAATGAATAGTTTGATAATTATTTGAAAGTATATATATATATATATATATATATATATATATACATATATATAGAGGGGGGTCGCAAACAGGTAGACCCTCGGACTACCCCGCATCAAGCCTGCATTGGAGAATGCTGTATATACAGTCCATACCTGCATGGAGTTGCGCCCCTACTTCATAGGCGTTTCCGTCTCCAGTACAGCCTGAAGTGCGAGGAAGGGGGAGAGGAGTGTGGATGTCATCACCTGAACCCCGAACCAGCATTACAGCTCCTGCCAGACGACATGACACACCGGCTACCCAACACAAGAAATTTGGCCGGTAAATGAATTCGCCGCCGGCATGCTTACAATGCTGCATGCTGGGAAATGCAGTTTACCATTAAAAGCAGAGGCGGATCCATGCCATGGTTGTCAGGTAACCCACACTACTTCAGGAGGTGGGATGGACAATAAATAACTGACAATTGGGAACTGCAAGCAGAGACATAACTCGACCAGGGGGGCATTTGAGAAAGGAAAAACCCCCGAAACGCGTCATGACCATGGTCTGATGAAAATTAAAGGCGGATGTTCCACAAGCCCCGCGTGCTGCCTGTTTCTTTCTTGGGGAGGAGACGTCGTTGGCAATATTTAGCGCGTTGCAAGTGTTTGGCACGTGTGCTGGACCGCGCGCAAGGTGTGCACCCCCCACAAGTGTCCAAAGGGGGTCGCAAACAGGTAGACCCTCGGACTACCCCGCATCAAGCCTGCATTGGAGAATGCTGTATATACAGTCCATACCTGTATGGAGTTGCGCCCCTACTTCATAGGCGTTTCCGTCTCCAGTACAGCCTGAAGTGCGAGGAAGGGGGAGAGGAGTGTGGATGTCATCACCTGAACCCCGAACCAGCATTACAGCTCCCGCCAGACGACATGACACACCGGCTACCCAACACAAGAAATTTGGGCGGTAAATGAATTCGCCGCCGGCATGCTTACAATGCTGCATGCTGGGAAATGCAGTTTACCATTAAAAGCAGAGGCGGATCCATGCCATGGTTGTCAGGTAACCCACACTACTTCAGGAGGTGGGATGGACAATAAATAACTGACAATTGGGAACTGCAAGCAGAGACATAACTCGACCAGGGGGGCATTTGAGAAAGGAAAACCCCCCAAAACGCGTCATGCCCATGGTCTGATGAAAATTAAAGGCGGATGTTCCACAAGCCCCGCGTGCTGCCTGTTTCTTTCTTGGGGAGGAGACGTCGTTGGCAATATTTAGCGCGTTGCAAGTGTTTGGCACGTGTGCTGGACCGCGCACAAGGTGTGCACCCCCCACAAGTGTCCAAAGGGGGTCGCAAACAGGTAGACCCTCGGACTACCCCGCATCAAGCCTGCATTGGAGAATGCTGTATATACAGTCCATACCTGCATTGAGTTGCGCCCCTACTTCATAGGCGTTTCCGTCTCCAGTACAGCCTGAAGTGCGAGGAAGGGGGAGAGGAGTGTGGATGTCATCACCTGAACCCCGAACCAGCATTACAGCTCCCGCCAGACGACATGACACACCGGCTACCCAACAAAAGAAATTTGGCCGGTAAATGAATTCGCCGCCGGCATGCTTACAATGCTGCATGCTGGGAAATGCAGTTTACCATTAAAAGCAGAGGCGGATCCATGCCATGGTTGTCAGGTAACCCACACTACTTCAGGAGGTGGGATGGACAATAAATAACTGACAATTGGGAACTGCAAGCAGAGACATAACTCGACCAGGGGGACATTTGAGAAAGGAAAAACCCCCGAAACGCGTCATGCCCATGGTCTGATGAAAATTAAAGGCGGATGTTCCACAAGCCCCGCGTGCTGCCTGTTTCTTTCTTGGGGAGGAGACGTCGTTGGCAATATTTAGCGCGTTGCAAGTGTTTGGCACGTGTGCTGGACCGCGCGCAAGGTGTGCACCCCCCACAAGTGTCCAAAGGGGGTCGCAAACAGGTAGACCCTCGGACTACCCCGCATCAAGCCTGCATTGGAGAATGCTGTATATACAGTCCATACCTGCATGGAGTTGCGCCCCTACTTCATAGGCGTTTCCGTCTCCAGTACAGCCTGAAGTGCGAGGAAGGGGGAGGGGAGTGTGGATGTCATCACCTGAACCCCGAACCAGCATTACCACTCCCGCCAGACGACATGACACACCGGCTACCCAACACAAGAAATTTGGCCGGTAAATGAATTCGCCGCCGGCATGCTTACAATGCTGCATGCTGGGAAATGCAGTTTACCATTAAAAGCAGAGGCGGATCCATGCCATGGTTGTCAGGTAACCCACACTATTTCAGGAGGTGGGATGGACAATAAATAACTGACAATTGGGAACTGCAAGCAGAGACATAACTCGACCAGGGGGGCATTTGAGAAAGGAAAAACCCCCGAAACGCGTCATGCCCATGGTCTGATGAAAATTAAAGGCGGATGTTCCACAAGCCCCGCGTGCTGCCTGTTTCTTTCTTGGGGAGGAGACGTCGTTGGCAATATTTAGCGCGTTGCAAGTGTTTGGCACGTGTGCTGGACCGCGCGCAAGGTGTGCACCCCCCACAAGTGTCCAAAGGGGGTCGCAAACAGGTAGACCCTCGGACTACCCCGCATCAAGCCTGCATTGGAGAATGCTGTATATACAGTCCATACCTGCATGGAGTTGCGCCCCTACTTCATAGGCGTTTCCGTCTCCAGTACAGCCTGAAGTGCGAGGAAGGGGGAGAGGAGTGTGGATGTCATCACCTGAACCCCGAACCAGCATTACAGCTCCCGTCAGACGACATGACACACCGGTTACCCAACACAAGAAATTTGGCCGGTAAATGAATTCGCCGCCGGCATACTTACAATGCTGCATGCTGGGAAATGCAGTTTACCATTAAAAGCAGAGGCGGATCCATGCCATGGTTGTCAGGTAACCCACACTACTTCAGGAGGTGGGATGGACAATAAATAACTGACAATTGGGAACTGCAAGCAGAGACATAACTCGACCAGGGGGGCATTTGAGAAAGGAAAAACCCCCGAAACGCGTCATGCCCATGGTCTGATGAAAATTAAAGGCGGATGTTCCACAAGCCCCGCGTGCTGCCTGTTTCTTTCTTGGGGAGGAGACGTCGTTGGCAATATTTAGCGCGTTGCAAGTGTTTGGCACGTGTGCTGGACCGCGCGCAAGGTGTGCACCCCCCACAAGTGTCCAAAGGGGGTCGCAAACAGGTAGACCCTCGGACTACCCCGCATCAAGCCTGCATTGGAGAATGCTGTATATACAGTCCATACCTGCATTGAGTTGCGCCCCTACTTCATAGGCATTTCCGTCTCCAGTACAGCCTGAAGTGCGAGGAAGGGGGAGAGGAGTGTGGATGTCATCACCTGAACCCCGAACCAGCATTACAGCTCCCGCCAGACGACATGACACACCGGCTACCCAACACAAGAAATTTGGCCGGTAAATGAATTCGCCGCCGGCATGCTTACAATGCTGCATGCTGGAAAATGCAGTTTACCATTAAAAGCAGAGGCGGATCCATGCCATGGTTGTCAGGTAACCCACACTACTTCAGGAGGTGGGATGGACAATAAATAACTGACAATTGGGAACTGCAAGCAGAGACATAACTCGACCAGGGGGGCATTTGAGAAAGGAAAAACCCCCGAAACGCGTCATGCCCATGGTCTGATGAAAATTAAAGGCGGATGTTCCACAAGCCCCGCGTGCTGCCTGTTTCTTTCTTGGGGAGGAGACGTCGTTGGCAATATTTAGCGCGTTGCAAGTGTTTGGCACGTGTGCTGGACCGCGCGCAAGGTGTGCACCCCCCACAAGTGTCCAAAGGGGGTCGCAAACAGGTAGACCCTCGGACTACCCCGCATCAAGCCTGCATTGGAGAATGCTGTATATACAGTCCATACCTGCATGGAGTTGCGCCCCTTCTTCATAGGCGTTTCCGTCTCCAGTACAGCCTGAAGTGCGAGGAAGGGGGAGAGGAGTGTGGATGTCATCACCTGAACCCCGAACCAGCATTACAGCTCCCGCCAGACGACATGACACACCGGCTACCCAACACAAGAAATTTGGGCGGTAAATGAATTCGCCGCCGGCATGCTTACAATGCTGCATGCTGGGAAATGCAGTTTACCATTAAAAGCAGAGGCGGATCCATGCCATGGTTGTCAGGTAACCCACACTACTTCAGGAGGTGGGATGGACAATAAATAACTGACAATTGGGAACTGCAAGCAGAGACATAACTCGACCAGGGGGGCATTTGAGAAAGGAAAAACCCCCGAAACGCGTCCTGCCCATGGTCTGATGAAAATTAAAGGCGGATGTTCCACAAGCCCCGCGTGCTGCCTGTTTCTTTCTTGGGGAGGAGACGTCGTTGGCAATATTTAGCGCGTTGCAAGTGTTTGGCACGTGTGCTGGACCGCGCGCAAGGTGTGCACCCCCCACAAGTGTCCAAAGGGGGTCGCAAACAGGTAGACCCTCGGACTACCCCGCATCAAGCCTGCATTGGAGAATGCTGTATATACAGTCCATACCTGCATGGAGTTGCGCCCCTACTTCATAGGCGTTTCCGTCTCCAGTACAGCCTGAAGTGCGAGGAAGGGGGAGAGGAGTGTGGATGTCATCACCTGAACCCCGAACCAGCATTACAGCTCCCGCCAGACGACATGACACACCGGCTACCCAACACAAGAAATTTGGCCGGTAAATGAATTCGCCGCCGGCATGCTTACAATGCTGCATGCTGGGAAATGCAGTTTACCATTAAAAGCCGAGGCGGATCCATGCCATGGTTGTCAGGTAACCCACACTACTTCAGGAGGTGGGATGGACAATAAATAACTGACAATTGGGAACTGCAAGCAGAGACATAACTCGACCAGGGGGGCATTTGAGAAAGGAAAAACCCCCAAAACGTGTCATGCCCATGGTCTGATGAAAATTAAAGGCGGATGTTCCACAAGCCCCGCGTGCTGCCTGTTTCTTTCTTGGGGAGGAGACGTCGTTGGCAATATATATATATATATATATATATATATATATATATATATATATATATCAGGAAAAAACTGTGCCAGCTGCTTGGAATGCACTCAATAACAGGTTGGGCTCCTTTTGATTTTCGAAGAGTCCTTTATTACAGCAGGTCAGCATGCTACAAAATCCATTGCAAATGCCTGTCGCTTTTCGAAGCTAACTTGCTTCTTGTTCACAGGCTGTTGTGCAAAAGAGGCGGGGATTACGTGCAGGAGCAATCAGTCCTTATTAATGCTTTTTCCGCCCCCTGGTGGGCTTGCTCTGGTGCATTAAGGAAAAGCCTTCTGGGACTTCGAGTTCCTGTTCGTGTATTGCTTTCTTTGGTGAAGTCTGCCTTTTTGCATCCATTTCATTTGGGAGACAAGCGGACCTCGTTCAGCTCTTTCCCTTTCCCTTTAACTTTTTTAATTATGTTTATTTGTTAAAATGTATATTAAATCTACTTTATTTAAAAGAAAACATGTTATTATTTAATGTATTTCTTATTTCTTATTTTATTTTATATATAAACAAAAATCGATATTTTGCACAACTATATTTTCAACATCAATATTTTTGGGGGATATTTTTGTACTTACCTGTTTAAGTATAGGGAGGCGATATTTTTGCATTCTATATTTTTTCATCTATATTTTTACATCTACATTTTGGACATCGATATTTTTTCAGTGAAGCAAAAATGGCCTGAAAATATAGGGGTATTATTACAAGGCCCTTGTGCCGCTGTTGCAGCACTTTTGGTGATGCATCAGCGGGTCTTTGTACGCCATATTTACAAACTGACGCATCTAGGAAGATGCAACAGATACGAGAGACCTGCGTCAGAATGAATCAGGGTCACAACCTGCTGTGACACGTAAGTAAGGTAGGCATGCTAAAGTAATTTCTACAACAATACAGCGCAAGGATATTTACAAGTATTATGTGAGCTGACGCATCCTCAGACTGCGTCATGCAGATTGAAAATTGCGTTGCAATCCCTGCGCCTAACAAACCCATGCTTAGTAAATGACTTATGTCCTGTTGCAATAAAAGACAAGGCTGGCAGAACAGTCTGCCTTCAAATCTGAAACCATGGACCTTTCGATCTTGCAACTGGGAGTTGCACCAAGAAGGAAACACCCACCACCAGCCCAAATGTTCTGTTATACCTTTATAAAGCGCACAGCTGCCCCGGCAAAGGGGCGTCCCAGCGCTGATAGAAGAAATTAGGAGGCTACTAACAAAAGCAGGGCCTATAGCGGAGTGAACAGGTGAGTTTTAATAGCCTTACAAAATGGCAGGTAATTATTCATGCAGCGGATATGTATTGTAAGAGAGTTCCAGAATTTGGCTGCCAGTGTACGGAAGGAGCACCCAACAGCACTTACCCTCCTCACCAGGGAACAACTGCCAGATGTTGACCCATCGAGCGGGTAGGTGAATACGGTAAATGTAGGTTGGCTAAAATGCCAGGAGAAGAGAAATTAAAAATGTTAAAAGCAATGCAGAGGGACTTAAACTCTATGCATCTGGCCACCGAGTTCTAGCTGCGTTTTGGACCCTCTGCAATATCAGGATTTCAGTCTTATTCATCCCCAGGTAGAGATAGCTAGCATAATCCAGTCTCGACAGAATGGAAGCCTGAACAATAACCTGCCTGATGGACGGATCGAAAAAAAACTGCAGCGGTTTGAGCCCCCCAATATACCAAAACCGGTCCCTGCCACTTTCTTAGTTGGACCTGGAAGCTAAGGGCCGAGTCAACCAAGACACCTAGATTTTTTACCACCTGTTTGGGGGTGGGTGCACAGCCCAGGGTAGCAGGCCGCCAGCATTCACTCCACAGCTAGAGTCTCTCCCTACCAGCAAAACCTCAGACTTGCTGGCATTGAGTTGGAGGCAGTTTGCAGTCATCCACTTAGCGATAGCTGCGATCATCAGAGAGAGCTACTTCCAGCTGTGTATCATCTGAATATGATACTGCAGTAAGCCCTCTTCTCCTAGCCACAGCTGCTAACGGTCGGACATACAAGTTGAAAAGCGTTGGGCTCAGAGTTGAACCCTGTGGCACACCTTGCTTAATAGTATGGATCATGGAGGCAAAAGGGGGGGGGGCGTTACCTGGAAGGTCCTCTCAGAGAGAAAAGAGACAAAGCAGTCCAGGGCAGAGCCCACAATGCCCGCCTCCTCCAACCATTGCAGCAGGATCTGGTGGGAAACCGTGTCAAACGCGGCACTTAAATCAGTGCTGAAGTGCGTCCCGCATCTAGTGCTACCCTCAGATGTTTGGTCACAGCTAGGAGAGCAGACTCAGTGATGTGACCCGGGCAAAAGCCATTCTGAGAGGGGTGTAGTATGTTATTATCTTACAAAAATCCTGTCAAGATGGAATTAATGTAGGCCTCAGAAACTTTGGATACCCACGGCAGGAGAGAATAGGATGAAAGTTCTCTGGTTTAGCTGTATCAAGGGTGTTTTTTTTTTGGTAGGTGGACAACCCTTGCTTGCTTCAAAGTCCTAGGGACAACTGCCATAGACAGGGACATGTTGATCACCTGCCCCAGAGGTGTAAGAAGCACAGGTAGCAATTTCATAAATTGATCAGGCTTAAGGGGGGGTCAGCAGGAGAGCTGGAATTAACCTTGCTACATAGCATGCACAGCTCATCCTGGGAGATCGTCGGGAAAGCAGCAAGAGACAGAGTAGGAAGGTGTCTAAACACAGGGTCAGGACACATTGCAGCTTGAGTAAAGGTCTTATAAATGTTTTCCACCTTCTTAACAAAGAAGGTGGCAAGAGCCTCACATTGCTCATCTAACGATGTCAAAGGCGCTGTAGATACCCCTTACAAACACAAGAAACCCCTGTACCCGGGACTTTAGTTAGCAATCATCTAACAGGCATGAGAACATCATATGTAGGAATCCTCAATCATAAGATTCAAAACGTACCCCCTCTCAATTCTATGGTTTGGTATATATTCTCTAATGCCCTACTAATGCTGATTCACTGTTTGTGACTACTAATGGGAAATTCCAGTGTGTGTTCAACTCAACATACCCTATGATGTCTGCCCTATTGGGACAATACATCCATCCACACACAAACCGTCAAACCCAAAAAAATGTGTGGCGGAGAGGAAGGCACCTCACGGGCGAACACCCTCGGGGAAATTGGCAGATGTTACCAATACTTTGCCCCTTTCTCATCATTGGTTGCCATTCCTTTTCCAAAAAACCATGGTGTCACAACACAAAACAAATTGTGAAACAAATAATGTGAAACAAAAGGTGCTGAACATGGAGCTCAGAGCATAGCTCCCTAACGTGACAAACACAATAGAGTGACAATAAAATCAACAGTCACACCAACCATACTACTTTATTATTGAATAAGGTATGCACTGCTGAATTAAAAAGGCTGGTAGCTTACTGCCGCATACCACTACCTGTAACCAACATGTTTCACTGCACAATACATTTTATGGCAGATTCATCAGGGTTAGCACTCTGTCACTGCACCAGCATTGGACATCTTTTAACCAGGAAACCTTAACCAGCCACGTCCACTCGTACCAGCTGGTCAGGCACCTCTCCACCCTACTGTCGATTGTGGTATCAATCGTACAGGTATCGTAACGGGACCTTACATTGGCTGTAGATACCCCTGCCAATTTAAGATCTTAAAGTATAGAAATGAAATGAAATGAAAATGGCACATATAAAGCGCATGGCTACCCTAAGGCCTCCCAGCGCTAAGAACCAAGCTTACAGGTGAACGCTTTAGATGGCTGGGAACAAGAACGTCTTTAACTGTCTGCGGAAAGATAAATGGTCTTCTTCCAAACGAATATGGTCAGGAAGAGCGTTCCACCTCCTGGAGGCAATGTAGGAGAATCGTCAGCCTCCACTTCTGGCCCTATAAATTCTGGGTACTATGGCCATGCGCTTATTTCCTGAACGTAGGACTCTACTGGAATGGTATGGGGAGATGATTGACTGTAAAATTGGTGGGTCTTTGGAGGCCATACTCTTGTGGGTGACACAGAGGGATTTAAACTGGATCCTCTCTGCAATAGGCAACCAGTGTATATAGATGCTCGAGCCGATTCTCTGCCAGGAGTAAGTAGAAGCAGTCTGGCTGCGCAGTTCTGAACTGTCTGGAGTCTCACTATTGTGGATCACGGAGAGCCCAAATAAAGGGCATTTGCGTAGTCCAAGCAAAAAAGAATTAGGGCTTGGACTAGCAGTTTCTTCGCATTAAAGGGCAGTAAAGGTAGAACTTTCCTGACCATTCTGAGTAGTCCGTAGCAGCATCCAGCTACCTTCTGGGCTTGCACCTTAATATTTAGCTTATTGTCCAGCCAGACTCCAAAACTTTTTATTTGATCTTTGGGCGTCAGTATGCTGCCCAGGCATTTAGGCCATAGGGAGGTGGAGCCAACTGGGAGAGGTTTACCCAGAAACATCAAGTCTGTTTTTGCTCTATTTAGTTGAAGAAAGGAGCGCTCCATCCAAGCTGACAGTTTTTCCAAACAGTTAGCTAGATTGTTTGGACTGTTTCCAGGTTGATGAAGGTATACTATCAATTGAGTATTGTCTGCGTATGCAATGATTTGTATGCCAAAGGGGTCAACAATTTTGGCAAATTGGCTCATGTAAATGTTAAAAATGGCGGGGCTCAAAGATGAGCCCTGTGGCACCCCACACCTCAATGGCATACTCTTGGAGATGGAGTTGTCCTCAAAGACCTGAAATGAGCGGCGATCTAGAAAAGACACCAACCACATTAGTTCAGTTCCCGATACCCCTGCCTCTCTAGTCCTGGAGATCAGCAGTTGATGGTTCATGGAACCAAGGAGAACGATTGCTGCTGAGCTTCCAGAATCCATGATTTTTCTGGCTTCCTCAACGACAACAATCAGAGCAGTCTCTCTGCCCTGATGGGGCCAAATCCTGTTTGCTGTGAGTGAAAACAGTCATTAACTTCTGAATAGATGGACAAAATGGAGTTTCCGTGTTTTTCTGCAATTTTCACGATCCCTGGAAGCAGTGAAATAGGGCGGTAGTTGGAAAACACTTCCAGGTCAGCTCCTGCCTTTTTAAGCAGTGCTCTCATCGTGGCTTGTTTGCATAAGGAGGGGACAATCCATGTTCTCAAAGACAGATTAATAAGATTTAAAATAGTGGGGGCAACTGTTTGAAAAACTTGGTTCAGAACAGTAGGTGGGGCCATGTCCCTCGGGGAACCCGATTTTAGTTTATTAAGGTAGATTTTAGGAGATTTAATATCCAGGGTTGGGTAGACCTCCAGTCTGGTCACTGGTGGGCTTCCCTTTTTCTCCAACTGGGGGTCAATTGAGGAGGTGGTAGCTGGAGGAAATGCTAGGTAAATAGATTGAATCTTTGTGTGAAAGAACTCTGCTATTTCATTGCTGTGTCCTAGAGTATCAACCACAGGTAATGCTGAAGGTGGTAGAGTGGTTAGTGCTTTAATAATCTTAAAAATTTCTTGCAGAGCGTTGGACGCTGAGGAGATTTTAATTTCGTTATACTTGGATTGTGCTTTGCTGATTTCTAATTTGTACACTTTTATGGCTTCTCTGTAAACGTGCTTCTTCTCATCTGAGAAATCTTTCCTCCACTGTCTCTCTGATTGTTTGCATTTTAATTTCAATTCTCTAAGACCGGGAGTATACCATGCTATACTCTTTAGGTCCTTTCTATTATTCCTAAACTTCTTGGGGACCACCACATCCAAGGAGGCTTCAATCCATTCATTAAACTCATGGTTCGCTGATTCTGGGTCTCCTTCTAATCCTGGTCGAGTGTTGTTAAGGATGGCTGCCCATAGCTCAACAGAAAGCCTGGACCAGTTGCGCCTAAGTTTCTTTAGTGAATCACTAGTCGGTGAGGATCAAGAAAAGGATATCAAGTAATGGTCACTCCAGGGTAATGGGGTGAGGTTATCGACTAATAAATTAGTGTTAATGAAAATAGGGTCAAGTAAATGACCTTTAATTTAAGATGGGTTGAACCATTCACTTTTAATTTAAGGGATAGAGCCCATAAGTTGTCAACCAGTTCCTCCACATTAGGTGAGGAGACATCATCAAAATGAAAAAAGTCTCCCAAAACCAAAAAAATGGACAGTGAGCTTACTAGATTGGCTATATTTTCAGGAAGATCAGTATTAAAATGTCCGATGGCTCCTGGGGGTCGGTAAATTAGGAAACCAGTGAAAGTGCAGGTGTGCGAAAAAACGATAGCGAAAGAAATACTTTCACAATCACAAATCGACCCCTCATTAATTGGGCAGCTATATCCCTATATATGATGGTGAGGCCCTCTCCTCTGCTAAGTATCCGATTTTGTCTTTGGATAGCATAGCCTGGTGGGAGTGCCTGGACCACCACTGGGTCTAACCAACTACTAAGCCAGGTTTCAGTCAGAAATACTAAATACGGGTTTTTTTCTTCTAAAATTAGCCTGATCTCTACAGCGTGTTTGGCCATTGATCGGCAGTTAAGCAGGCACATTTTATCATTTGAATTGGGTGGGTAGAAAAAATACTTTTGGTGGGGTTACTGCTGCTCCTGATCTTGTCCGCAAAGTCAGCTGCCCGTTCTGTCTGAATAGCCCTGTGATACATTTTCATGGCTGCCTGATAGCACCTCTTCAGGATTGGGTCATAGTCCCATCTCTATGCCCGCTCCAACCTTTTACATGCTTTAAGCTCAGTAGCGAGCTTGTCATTATACTAAGGACTAGATTTAGTATTACAGCACTTAGACCACTTAGCAGGAATAAGTGTGTCCAGAGGACAGAGGATCATCCAGCATGCTGAGTGTGTTCAAAGAGGGGAGGGCATGGAATTGGTCAATATTTAATTTGTGCCAGGGGCGCTTGAGAGAGAACTTCTGGAGCACCCTCTGGGAGGGCTCTACCCCGAGAGTGTCATGGGGATCAGATAGTGGTCAGAGAAGCACATTGGTATGGGGTGTTAACTGCGAGGGAAGGAAGGTTAGAGAAAACTGGGTCCAGCAAATGGCCAGCGGAGTGGGCATGACCATGGACCAGTTGGAGCATCTGACACGCTGCAAGTTCAGCTGAGAAATTACCCATTCTCAAGTCATGGGGGCTGTCTAGATGCAGGTTCAAATCAACAATAATGCTAGAATATCACAATCGCCCACACCTCCAACTGCAAAGGCAGCACAGGAGAAGGGAGCGCAACCACTGTCAGAGGGCTACCCTCATTGGGCTCAGGGAGGAAGAGGTCATAAGATATTACCGCCCAGGAGGGCGTCCATTGTGAGCTTGCTGCATCAGATCTCACCACAACTTCAGCTACCAACTGCCAGGGCCTGCAACATCCCACTGCAGGCCAGGCGCCTGGCAGTTTTAGACATGTTGGCCTCATTCTCCTTCCAGACCACCGCAGCATGAGTGGCAGGGGACTCCCAGGCATCGTTTTCTCCCTTCCTTTGTGTTATAATTTTATCATTATCTTTTGTCTTTTTCTTATTTATTCTTCTTTGTTGTATATAATATTATGTGGTATATTCCATGCCCGTTCTCTCTGTTTACTATTCTTTGTTCCAGTCGGAATGTAAAGAACCGTTTGAACTGTCCAGTCGTTATCTAATTGGAACCTGGTGGTTTAAGGTTGAGCTCTGGGACTTGTATTAAATATATACTAAATCTATTAATGTATCTCGTCATTTCTTCACTTCCGTCTATCCTAAATGCCATAATTCACCTCACACCACAGCACATCAATTTTCCAATCACCCAACAGCTGCAGCTAGAGCTAAAACAAGGCTTTTATGCAATTGCAGGCATCCCACATGTTCTTGGTGCCATGGCCGACGCATGTGCAACTGGTCCCTCCTGCTGCATCTGTCCATCTCTACCGTAGCAGCAAGCACTTGCGCTAAATAAATGTCCAGGCCATTTTGGACCATTGGGGGCTCTTCATGAATGTTATGGCTAAATCTCCTGGTCAACATTCCTTGCTGCATTGCCCTGCAGCATACCTTCATATTGAGGCCCTGAGATGGGACAAATGTCCAGCTATTCTGACAGATCGTTGGTGTACATTTATTTTAAATGTTGCTTACCTACAAGTAGACCATTGCCATATTGGCCAATTTGGAAGTGGTCGCTGATGATACTATCCTGTTAGTTACTGCCTGAGATGATCTGTACTGTTATAGCCACCCGTTGACATGGCAAAGTCTCAGATGTGCTTGTAAACTGACAGGGTTTGCATGTGCCCCCACTGAGGTGGGTGTTGGGCAGGACCCAGTGAAAGTCTTACAAGATATCTGTGCCTGCCTCTCTGGTGTCTCACACTACCCAGTTAACCCAGATTACATGGTCATGCCCATGATAACACCTGATACCTGTGATCAGCTCTAGAATATTATCATGGCTTCTGCTATCTACCCATATATGATGAATCAGTAAATGTCACTCAGATTGCTACTACAGCAGGCTGTAGGAGTGAGCGCTTCGAAACTCTACCTACCAAATGGTCGGTCAGGCAATAAGGCATGTGGCAGCTAAGACGCTCTTGCTGCTGACGCGTATCATTGAATGTATGGAGCATGTGCAAATCCAACAATAAGCAGTTCAGGCTGCCCTTCAATGTCAAATAAATGAGCAAACTGATGGGTGGACAGAATTAGCCAGAGAGCTCTGGTCACTGTGACCCTGATGCATACCCAGGTGTGAAAACCTTCCTTCAAGCAATGGAGCAGAGCCTCCAATCCATAAATGGCAACATTGATGCTCTAAACAACTGTTTTGATAACATGGCCATCAAAATATGTAAGAATGTGTCAAGGTTGGACACTACAGAACAGAAAATCTTCGATATTGAGAATGTCCTGAAAAAGAAGCCTGACATATGGATGGACATAGAGAAAGACCTTGCAGTAATCCAGGCAGAAATCAAGCCCTTGAAGCATCGCATAAAAATCGCCACATACTGGTAATTCTCGAAGCCTCAGATGCAGGCAGGATGTAAAACTTTGTGTAGAGCATGCCGACAACACTGTGTGCAAAGCAACAGTTGATGGACAGAATGCAGAACAATGTCATACATTCTCCCAGTACAGAGATCTGGGCCTAAATCCATCGTTTTTTTTGCACTCCACACCACCCCAGTTTAGACATGGACCTATGCAAATCAGCCTTGACCCTGTGCCTCATGGGAACAGTCCAGCCCGAACTGCCAAGCCATGTCTTCCCTGGGCCGAAATCAAGCATCCTAGGACCGGTTTCTGGCTATCAGTCGTCTTCAGCCAGGATAGCTTGACTCCAATGGTGTGGAGAGCACGGGACTCACATCTGAGCATACCCGTCCCACTCAGGGTGACAAATGCAAAAACAACAGTTGATGGACAGAATGCAGAACAATGTCATACATTCACCCCAGTACAGAGATCTGGGCCTAAATCCATCATTTTTTTGCACTCCACACCACCCCAGTTCAGACACGGCCCTATGCAAATCAGCTTTGACCCAGTGCCTCATGGGAACAGTCCAGCCCGAACTGCCAAGCCATGTCTTCCCTGGACCAGAATCACGCATCCTAGGACCGGTTTCTGGCTATCAGCCCATCATCAGCCAAGATAGCTTGACTCCAGTGGTGTGGCGAGCACGGAACTCACGTCTGAGCATACCCGTCCCACTCGGGGTGACAAATGCAAAAACAACAGTTGATGGACAGAATGCAGAACAATGTCATACATTCACCCCAGTACAGAGATCTGGGCCTAAATCCATAGTTTTTTGGCACTCCACACCACCCCAGTTCAGACATGGCCCTATGCAAATCAGCTTTGACCCAGTGCCTCATGGGAACAGTCTTCCCTGGACCAGAATCACGCATCCTAGGACCGGTTTCTGGCTATCAGCCCATCATCAGCCAAGATAGCTTGACTCCAGTGGTGTGGCGAGCACGGAACTCACGTCTGAGCATACCCGTCCCACTCGGGGTGACAAATGCAAAAACAACAGTTGATGGACAGAATGCAGAACAATGTCATACATTCACCCCAGTACAGAGATCTGGGCCTAAATCCATAGTTTTTTGGCACTCCACACCACCCCAGTTCAGACATGGCCCTATGCAAATCAGCTTTGACCCAGTGCCTCATGGGAACAGTCCAGCCCGAACTGCCAAGCCATGTCTTCCCTGGACCAGAATCAAGCATCCTAGGACCGGTTTCTGGCTATCAGCCGTCATCAGCCAGGATAGCTTGACTCCAGTGGTGTGGCGAGCACGGAACTCACGTCTGAGCATACCCGTCCCACTCAGGGTGACAAATGCAAAAACAACAGTTGATGGACAGAATGCAGAACAATGTCGTACATTCACCCCAGTACAGAGATCTGGGCCTAAATCCATCGTTTGTTTGCACTCCACACCACCCCAGTTCAGATATGGCCTTATGCAAATCAGCCTTGACCCTGTGCCTCACGGGAACAGTCCAGCCTGAACTGCCAAGCCATGTCTTCCACGGACCGGAATCAAGCCATCCTAGGACCGGTTTCTGGGTATCAGCCATCATCAGCCAGGATAGCTTGACTCCAGTGGTGTGGAGAGCACGGGACTCACGTCTGAGCATACCCGTCTCACTCGGGGTGACAAATGCAAAAACAACGGTTGATGGACAGAATGCAGAACAATGTCGTACATTCACCCCAGTACAGAGATCTGGGCCTAAATCCATCGTTTGTTTGCACTCCACACCACCCCAGTTCAGATATGGCCTTATGCAAATCAGCCTTGACCCTGTGCCTCACGGGAACAGTCCAGCCTGAACTGCCAAGCCATGTCTTCCACGGACCGGAATCAAGCCATCCTAGGACCGGTTTCTGGGTATCAGCCATCATCAGCCAGGATAGCTTGACTCCAGTGGTGTGGAGAGCACGGGACTCACGTCTGAGCATACCCGTCCCACTCGGGGTGACAAATGCAAAAACAACGGTTGATGGACAGAATGCAGAACAATGTCATAGATTCACCCCAGTACAGAGATCTGGGCCTAAATCCATCGTTTTTTTGCACTCCACACCACCCCAGTTCAGACATGGCCCTATGCAAATCAGCCTTGACCCTGTGCCTCATGGGAACAGTCCAGCCCGAACTGCTAAGCCATGTCTTCCCTTGACCGGAATCAAGCATCCTGGGACCGGCTTCTGGCTATCAGCCGTCATCAGCCAGGATAGCTTGACTCCAGTGGTGTGGAGAGCAAGGGACACACGTCAGATCATACCCGTCCCACTCGGGGTGACAAATGCAAAAACAACAGTTGATGGACAGAATGCCGAACAATGTCATACATTCACCCCAGTGCAGAGATCTGGGCCTAAATCCATCGTTTTTTGCACTCCACACCACCCCAGTTCAGACATGGCCCTATGCAAATCAGCCTTGACCCAGTGCCTCATGGGAACAGTCCAGCCCGAACTGCCAAGCCATGTCTTCCCTGGACCGGAATCAAGCATCCTAGGATCGGTTTCTGGCTATCAGCCATCATCAGCCAGGATAGCTTGACTCCAGTGGTGTGGAGAACATGGGACTCACATCTGAGCATACCCGTCCCACTCGGGGTGACAAATGCAAAAACAACAGTTGATGGACAGAATGCAGAACAATGTCATACATTCACCCCAGTACAGAGATCTGGGCCTCAATCCATCATTTTTTGCACTACACACCACCCAAGTTCAGACATGGTCCTATGCAAATCAGCCTTGACCCTGTGCCTCATGGGAACAGTCCAGCCCGAACTGCCAAGCCATGTCTTCCCTGGACCAGAATCAAGCATCCTAGGACCGGTTTCTGGCTATCAGTCGTCATCAGCCAGGATAGCTTGACTCCAGTGGTGTGGAGAGCACGGGACTCACGTCTGAGCATACCCATCCCACTCGGGGTGACAAATGCAAAAACAACAGTTGATGGACAGAATGCAGAACAATGTCATACATGCACCCCAGTACCGAGATCTGGGCCTACATCCATCGTTTTTTGCACTGCATACCACCCCAGTTCAGACTTGGCCCTATGCAAATCACCCCTGACCCTGTGCCTCATGGGAACAGTCCAGCCCGAACTGCCAAGCCATGTCTTCCCTGGACCAGAATCAAGCATCCTAGGACCGGTTTCTGGCTATCAGCCGTCATCAGCCAGGACAGCTTGACTCCAGTGGTGTGGAGAGCACGGGACTCACATCTGAGCATAGCCGTCCCACTCGGGGTGACAAATGCAAAAACAACAGTTGATGGACAGAATGCAGAACAATGTCATACATTCACCTGAGTACAGAGATCTGGGCCTAAATCCATAATTTTTTTGCACTCCACACCACCCTAGTTCAGACATGGCCCTATGCAAATCAGCCTTGACCCTGTGCCTCATGGGAACAGTCCAGCCCGAACTGCGTCTGAGCACGGGACTCACGTCTGAGCATACCCGTCCCACTCGGGGTGACAAGTGCAAAAACAACAGTTGATGGACAGAATGCAGAACAATGTCATACATTCACCCCAGATACAAAAACTGTGTGCAGCTGCTGGTCGTGGAACAAGCACATCACTCACTGAAGTCTTAGAGTCTGTTTATGAGTTTGGCTGTCCACGCACCAAAGAACCCTGTTTGCCACTGCTATGACGGCGGCTGTCCCACCGCTGTATCACGAGTTGTGCATGTAGAAACGCGATGGCCTGCACGGTGGTTCAGCCTGTGATTTTGCACCGGCCTTGCGGTTGTCAAAAGCGTATAATGAGTACTTTGTGGCCTCAGTGGTCCCACAGTAGTGATGAGCTTTTTGCGGTTCAGAAACATCAGTCAAATGTGTGGTACAAGACACACACACAAACATTACCCTTGGATGTATTTGCTACTGCTTCTATGTTGTCCCTTTAGGTGACATTGGCTTTTGATGTGGAATATGTGTGTAAGTCAAGTACTGCTTTGTGGCTATGAAGGTGGGTTTTGATTATGGGGACACATCCATACTGGTGGTTTGTTTGGACTGGGGGCAGGATATGTCTATTGTGCTTGGGGCTTAGTGACTGGGGCATTTTGTTCTGGTTTATGTTTAAAATGGCTCATGGTAGGTGTGTTAATTTCATTCTAACATAGTGGTGTGTGGTGTAATGTTGTGGTGTTCGATTCTTGACGTTCAATGTGGACCTAGCTTAGTGGTGTGTTAGTTGTGGATTTATGTGTGTGAAACATTTCAAGTTGAAATGTTGTGACTGTGGTGGTGTTGATGGGCTCTTGCTGCAGCCAACACTTTTACATTTTATAAGTAACTGACATGTTCGTTTGTGTAAGGTGTGTTGTGGCTATGTTTGGGACTGTTGAGATACAATCACATGCAGGACCCCTGTTTATAGGGGTGTTATTTGTTCAGTGTTTTACTATTCAGACCTTTTAAGATTCAAAACTAGACCAGCTGACTACACGTGTAGATGACGACTGGAAGAAGATATCCCTAACTCGTCTCTAAAAGACACACAGAGAAACTTAAGTCAACCATTTCTGGTAGAGAAAACTACATTTGTGATTAAAAGTCTTACAGCTGGTACGACCCCAGATATAGCATCACAAAAAAAGAATAAAATACATATTTTTACTTTCAATAAAAGGCAACAGTTTAAGTTAATTGAACAATTATCCATAACATCTCAAACTTCTAAACTGTTGCAGGTAGGTAATATACCCTTCCTTACAAATTATTGCTTGCCCTGGGAAGAGTCAGATAAGCCAATAAGGTAAAAAGTGCGATTGCTTACTTCTAACCTGCCTAAAAAGACATCTTTCTTTGCTGCCTAAATTAAGGGTGTCCAACATAGGTCCTAGTGCGCCAGACTCTTGTCTGTATTTCAAGGTAACCAGTCACTATCTAAATGATTACTATTTAGATTCATTGCACCTTTATCTTATGTGAATACTCTAAAATTCTGGCATGGATCCAGCCATGCAGGACACATTTTAGACACTCTTGATGTAAATGAAGATGGTGAGAAACCAGAACTTTAAACAACCATCTGTGTGAGACAGAGGTGATTACTTAGCCAGTAAAAATAATTTCTTACCACTAGCTCCACTTGTACTGTTTGAAAGGTTGGCTCCAAGTTGTGTCCAGCAGCGAAGATTCGATAAAGCACTGTTGGGAGGAAGAAGATAACATACTAATTGTATAATGTAAGCAAAATGACTTGTGAGGGTGTGAAATAAAGGTGATGGTCTATCAAGCAGTGCATGTAACTAAACAGTGAAAAATATATTGTTTTACCTCTAGATCCAGGAGTGTAGATTGTTTTGTCAGTCTGGATGAAGATGTACCCAGTGTTCATAGACACAAGCACCTCCTTCTCCAGTTTAATTTGATTCATAGTAGCCTCAACGTACACATACTGGTTGATTTTCACATCCTTATTCATCTGGGCTGCAGGAATCTTGAAATTTAAAAATATCGTAATTGGTGTCAGTAATAATGTCGTCTTGTGACCCCCATTACCGAGAAAAATACATAGAATGTTTCTCATTTGATGTTACAATTTAAAAAGGACACTATTAATCTTTCTCGACGATGTAATGTAATTTGATCCAAATTACACTAATGCTAATTACAGTCCTCAGAGAACTTCTGAATATCATGAATGTGGTTCTTTAACAAAAGAGGGTAGAACAAAGCGCACCCGAGGTCCCTACCTCAAAACGTCCCCCTCCTTTCAGGCCCCCCTGTCCGATTTCTGAAATGAGGGAACTGGCGGATTTTTTCACAGCATTTGCTTTTCATATATGCTATTTTACGTTTCTCCTGTCAGAGATTTCAGTCCCCCAGTTTCTCTCTTTAAGGTGAAGGTCAAGAGTCCCGTGATGTGTGATGTTATTTCCAAGAGGTCGATCCACACATAAATTGTCTTTAGTGCAATGATAATTCTGCCCAAACTACTATACCTGTTCGTTAACATACCCCTCATACTCACTCAGGCCTTCTTCCATAAACTACGCTCGCTCCTTATCACACACACCTGGGCTGGAAAACAACCCCGCATTTCCTGGGAGGTGCTGACACTGCCACTCGAGCAGGGGGAACTAGACATTGAACTCTTTCCGCTAAGCGCACTGGCACAACACTTGCACTTTTGGCCGCATCTTTCCCATTTCAGCCTCATGTTGCGACTAAAAATGACGCTGTTTCACCTGACCCATTACCAGCAGCAATTTACTCTGCACACAAAAGGCCGAGAGAAGAAATGAACACAGTGGAGACGATGCTCTGGTGTGGGAGGGTCTCCGACCCCGCGCAAAATTGCCATTCCCATTGCTGTATGCCCCATCAATACAGCTTGCACACCACCACAGTATTCTTGTTATGCAAGACACTAGCGCTATTCAACGTGCATATCAGATAGGACTAGCCATGTTTAACGACCTCTATCCGGACAATACATTCTCGGGGAGAACCCGTACAGTTCCTCGAGCGCCCTTCCTGGAATTGTTCCTATATTATCTATTAAGAGCCCACTGCAGCCGACTCCACCCCACCTTTCCATCTGTGACAGCGCCGCTAGACGCATTAGAAAACATTCTAACTCAGCTGTCACCCAAGAAACTCATTACTGGTATATACAACACGACACAGCCCACCTCGCCGGTCACGACATCCTCTGCGTTGGAACCCTGGAGTGGAGATCTAATGCCAGCCCCCCACTGAGAAGCAATGGATGTACTGCTGCGCCCAGCTCCGCTGCCTCTCACCCAACTACAAACTCCGGCTCCTTCTTTTTAAATACACAGGTTATACCGCACGTCCATACAACTGCACAAAATGGGACTGAGACCGGATGATACATGTTGGAGATGCACGGCAGCACAGGCCTCCTTCCTCCACTTAGCATCATCATCAAAGCTTTATTCGAGGATTATACTCATAAAAGCACAAACATACATTTAAAATACATCATTTAAAAGATTAATTTCGAATTATACAAAATTTTAAAACAATTGTGCAGACATAATCAATAAGACATTTTGATGTATAATTACCCAGAACCCACAAAAAATACCCCGATCAATTTGCATTAGTAGAAATTGCCCTCCGTCTAATGGACCATGCCCACCCCAAGTACTTTGCTGTTGCTAGGGCAACAGGCATATCGGTGGAGGTACAAAGTATTCGTAGTGCCTCAAGGGTCCCTAAATTTCTACAGACAGGGGCTAACCACACTTTTCTCGGGGTGATATAAGCTATGCACATAAATAAAAAGTGACCTATGCTTTCGTCTGCTGCACCACAGACTGGGCAGCAGGAGGTGGTGGAGCTCCTCCACCTAGCCGTCAATGATCTCAGAGGAAGGGCACCTGATCTTAGCTGGAAGAAAAGCTTCCTATCCCCTGGGCTAGTAATACTGTCCCAATATGGTTCCAATGCAGGATATTGTTTAACTTCGAGAAAGCGCCCCGTCATGGTGTCAGATCTCGTTTTGTTCCAGAGTCTTCCAGCTACCCAGTCCCAATATAGGCTTTTAATCGTATTTTTACTAGGGAAGGGTTCCACAGATGGATTGTCCCATAGATTTGAGAGGCCAAGATCGCCTAAGGCAGTCCTGAGATTTTTTAGCCAAACTATCTTATGGAAAGTATCAGCTTTAATTATGGCCAAGAACCCATCTGCATAGTGCCGGATCTCCGGGGTAGTCCAGAGGCGTCTCCAATAAAGAATCGGGCGCAACCTCGCTTGGTCGCTAACTAGTCTTCTCCCTAAATCAAGACCAAGTGGGATTAGTGGTGTACTCTGTGGGAGTCCTGTGATTCCCCTAAAAAACCTATTCTCGGATAACTGCAAAGGGAGGAGCTTCCCAAATCCCCACAACTCTGCCCCATAAAGGGCAGACCCAAGAGCCTTGGCGTCGTATACAGCCAAGACGGGTTTTATTGGCTTGGTCTTCGACTTTTTGTGTTCCGCCCGAAGTGCCCCCGAGATCTGATGGTGCCTCAGAACCGCCTTTTCTATGTGTTGGGACCATCTTTAGTCGTTTGCTATTAGTATCCCAAGATAGGTAAATACACTGATCACCTCAAGCTGACAGTTATTCAGGAATATTTTCTGCCGGGGTCTACGTTTTGATGTAAAGGCCATCAGCTTGGTCTTACCCACGTTGACTTCTAGGCCATGCTCCCCACAAAAGAGATCGAAAATATTCAAAGCTCGCTGCAGGCCGGCCGGGGTTTTGGATAGAATTAGCGTATCGTCGGCGAACATCAGGATCGGAACCCTGAGGCCCGCCAACAAAGGCGCATCTACACTGGCGTCCAGCATCCGAGCCACTATCCCATTAATAAATAGGGAAAAGAGCAGTGGAGCCATTGCGCACCCTTGCCGCACTCCACGCTCAATAGGGAAGTCAGCAGATGATTCGCCATTCAAGCCCCATTGGACTTTGGCGAAATTACACTCATGCAACCTCATTATCAGGGTAGGTAGCTCAGCCGGAAGACCTATTTCGCTCAGAACTGCCCAGAGCTTTCTCCTTGGGACCAGGTCGAAGGCAGCCCGCGGGTCAACAAAAGCAACATACAGGCTGCCCTCGCCAAGCACCACCGTCCCCCACTGCAGCAGAGCCAAGCGAAACACCTGGTCGACTGTACTTGTAGCCCGCCGAAAGCCAGCCTGATAAGGGGACAGGGCATTGTTCTCGTCAACCCAATCCATTAATTTGTTTACCACCATCCTCCCTACCACTTTTTGGACAGTGGCGATCAAGCTTATCGGCCTGTAATTAACCGGGAGAGACCGATCCCCTTTTTTATATATGGGTATGATGGTTGCTCCCTTCCATAGTTCAGGGACAGCCGTTCCCTTTGCTATAGCATTTCCCAGAAGAAATACATATCTGGCCCACCTTGCCTTGTCGTTTGTAAAGACATCAGAGGGTACACCATCTAAACCCGGGGCCCTTCCCCCGGGGGCAGTGCATATTGCGACTTCGGTTTCTTTAAGGGTAAATAAATTCCCAGTGGGGAATACAGCTGAAATTGCTTCCACATCCTTGAACTCTGCAGTCTCGGCATATTGGGGTTTGAAATAATCCACCCAGGCACCCTCGGCGACATTATTATCGGGTTTGTCTGGAGTTCCACCTCTACCCCACTTGACAATATTCCAGAATAACCTGGAGTCCTTAGCCCCCGAAGCCTCCTTTAGTTCAACCCAATGCTTTTCGTCCCATGTTTTTTTTGCTAGGAATATGCTAACCTTGTAGTGCTTCCTGGTGCCACTAATCGCTACCCTATCCCTGCTCCTAATTGCTCTGCCCAAACTTAACCTGGCTTCCCTGCACTGGTGGTTAAACCACCTAGCTGGTTTGGGTGGTTGTTTCCTGTTTGTCTTGCGAGGCCTCAGGAAGTGCGGTTTTAGGAGGGAGAAAAGCTTGTCATGTATGTCAGTTATTTCCCTAGACCCAGGGATTACTGGGTTTGCATCCTCCATGGCGGTGATTGCAATATCTACCTTAGAATTTATAAATGCCATAGATTCTGCATTAGTGTAGGAGAGTAGGGTCTGCTATCCTATGGTCACCCCAAATTTTTGCTTTTTGCTTCACTGGTTTTTCGAATACTGAGGCTGTGGGCCTGCTGATCAGACCCCCAGCCTTCTGTTCTCTCACTAAATTAATGATACATGTGCTATAGGCACATACCACAATTGGAAATGGACTCCTTGTCAGCCCCTGTATAAAGCACTATAGGTGCCCAGGGCATAGGAGCCACCAAGGCCTACCAGGGGCTGCAGCATATCTTTTGCCACCCCTGGCTGGTTCTTAAATTGACACAACTGGCTGATCACTCAGCTGGGGTAAGGTGGTGTAATCACCCCTTACTTAGATATAGTATACCTATATCTAAACCTAGATCTGGACACATATAAACCTGTGAGCCACTCCTATGGAAGGCCTCATCAATCCTGGAGGCAGAGTGCGTGGTTTAATGTGAGATGGAGCTCTAGCATGAGCTGAGCCTGTCTGCAGCCATCGGGAACAACTCCCTAAGCTGTTTCAGGATAATGCCATACCATATACTCTTAAGTGCCTTATAATCCTCGCGGTTATATAGCAACTTTGGTTTGGCTTTATCAAAACATGTTGTGTAAGGTGTCATACGATTTGGAATACTATCCCCTCACCAGTTCTGGTGACGGGGATAGCATTCCACCCCTCTAGAGGGAGAAGACATGTTACTTTACTGAAATGCGGTTAATTTTTAAAAGAGCCTCAGATCCCCAAGATGGATGCTTCTGCCACAGACACAGGTCTGACCCCCTGCAGCTGACGGAAACTCAGCCAAGGGGGCCTGGACAAAGGGTTTCCTGTCGCAGGGAGGTGCTACACCTCCCCAGACAGGAGATAGTGGATTGTAGCAGGGAGGTTTGAAAGAAACCAGACAGTGCTGAGGGCGCACAAGGCTGCCCCTTGCATAATCCCGCTAAACCGGTTCTGGGGCACTCCAGCCCTCGTGCCAGCGCGGCCTGGATCAAAGGAAGGGGGTGTATCCACCCACTTCCTGGGTCCCACCCAAAGGAGGGGACCTAGCAGGTAATCCAGCCCCCTAGATTGGTATAAGAATGGGAGCAGTGCCAATGCACTTCAGATTATCCTGATGAAACATAAGAAACGAAACTCTGGACCCTTCGACATCCTACTCGACGAAGAAGACTGAAGAATCTCCCTTGTGGTCAAGGAGTGACCACCCTGTGCAAACAGGCACCATCCAGCTATCGACGTCTGCTTTGTTGCAGTTCCCGCCGGAACTCGAGCAACAGAGATTGACGAGATCAAGCGTGCCTGCCTTCTAACAGCCCGATCCACAGTCCCTGCAGAGCTGAGACCCGTGGAGGCGACCGGAAGCGTGGGGCACGCCATCTTGGAAAGACCACGAGACGCTGACCGTGCAGCCCACGAGTGACCCTCGAAGCTGTACACCGGGGTTTGAGAAGCCCCAACCCTGAGCCACTCTTGCACCGAAGTTCGACGAGTGCTGCGTGGGGCCCTTCTGCTTCTTTTGGCTCAACGCGTTGGCCCGGTCACTTGCCAGCCGGCTAGTGGCCCCTGTGCCGACGAAACTTGAAAATCGACTTGTGATTCTGGTTGCTCCAGATTTGCACCAGCTCCCCTGAAAAGGAGCCCCCACTCTGACCCTCCTGGTTCAAGTGAGAAGCAATCTCCCGGTTCCGCGTGGATTGCTTTTGCCAAGTGTTGTTTGCTCCAATCTTGAAGCCGACAGCGCCGACGGCGAGAGCCTGCATGGGACAGATCGTGACCCGCTCCTGGACGTCGCAGATGCCCCAGAGCCCACGTGACAGCAGAGAGAAGCTTCTCGACAACCACCTGATTGCGCCCGACATTGCCTAGCTCCGTCCTGGTTCCACCCTGGTCACTGCTGAGTGACCCAGACTCTGTCCCCTCTGCTTTCAGGTACTTTTCGACTTGAGTCCACCCTTGGACTCCACCGGACACTTCTCTTTCACCCTGCCTGCAGCCCTTTCAGCTTCAAGCACCAAGAGCCTGCGTGACGACACCCGACTCAACTTCGACCCTGTGCACCCACTTCCTGTGGGTGAGGTAACATTGCAACGCCGGTGTTCCCACACTGGTACACACCTCTAGGGTCTGTGTCTTAAGTTTTGTTCCTCTAGGTTCAGCGGAAGTGTCCTTAAACTTTAACTTTGTAACTTTTACGCACCATTGGTTAACATTGATGCATGCGTGCACTTTCTGCACTGCACCCGAATCCCGCGGGCTTTTCCCGACTTCAGCATTGCTTGTCCCGACTGCTCCCAGCGATTCCCTAGGCCCTAGGCCTAACCACTGATCGATTGGTATCTCTTATACCATTTTTTTAGTATATGGTCTGAGTGGCCCCTCGCCCTCATCCATATTTGTGCAACTTTGTATGTTATACTGTGCTTTTGATTTAACGCTTGTGCCCCTTTATTCATAAAGAATACTGGGGATTGTTTTTAGTAATAAATACATATATTTTTATAATATATACTTGTGTGGTGTCCTTTCATTTGATATTACAGGATTGTATGTGGTAAAACAGCTCGCTTAACACGACCTCTTAAGTTAAGCCTTTAGGCTGCTTAGTCCATGCTACCCCTAGGATAGCTTGTCTAATAAGGTTGACTTACAACCAGACACCATAAGGGATTGTTTGGTCTGATAACAGGTGGTTCCAGAATTGGAAACATCACCTATCAGGCCAAATTTTCACAATTAGCCAATACACTCGGCCATTTAAGTCTGCGCATGTCGTTGGCCATAATAGGCAGTGGGCCATCAGTCGATGAAGAATTCCCTGATTTGACCAACCACCAACTGTGGGTCACACAGAGATGATTATGATCACTCTCCAGTCTGCCCTCAATTTCCATGTCGCATACCAACTGCCACAAGTTTAGGCTACAAAGGACATAATCTATCCGGCTTTGGTAACGACCATTGTCGAATGTGCAGGCGCCTTCCCTATCGCTCATCGTTCTCCCATTTAGGGCTCTTAGTCCTTGTTCCAAGCAAATGGCATTCAGTTGTAGTATATCTTTCATCCATCGCTTGACCGGGGCCAGATTTAAAATAGGGACGCCCCACTGCATGTCTCCCTCTTGCCCCAAGGGAACATCGGAGCTATCCAATGGTTCAAAAGTCCTATTTAAGTCACCAGCTACTACAACTTTATTTCCCAAGGACTGCATTTCCAAAAAAGTGTACAGAGCCTCTAAAATGGGCGAATTCCCTATAGTACTGCCCCTAGCATAGATGTTATAAATGTCTATCCCTCCCCAGTGTTCTGATGCTATTCTTACCATTTGGATATCCTTGCAACCCAAATCCACCACTTTGATTGTTGCATGTAGGCTTTGCCGTATCCAAATTGTAAGACCTCCCATCGGTCGGCCCCTGCCGCCTCTACTAGCTGGGATTGCAAAATTTAGATAGCCAGGGAGAAATATGGGATCGCAGGCCCATGTCTCTTGGAATAGACATACATCAAAACCATTGATGAAGTCTATCCAGTTTTGGGATTCCAGCTTGCTACTCAACCCCGCGATGTTCCATGAAACCATCTTCTCTGAACAGGGACCTTCTATGAGGGCTGCTCTTGCAGACACCCCGGAGTGGCGTGTTGGGTTTCCTACAAGCCTCTCCATATCACAATTTTTGTCCTCATTATTATGTACAACCTCCAGAGTGCCAACAGTGCTAGTTGTAATTAAATCTTCATTTACAGATACCCCAGAAATTGGGATAGACTCCCCACATGTTGCCTCCAAATTCACAGTTTCCCCGCTAGTGCTAATTTCATTTGATTCCACATTTTCGGTTGTCGAAAGGGTTAATACAGACTCCCCACATGTATCCCAAAGGTTCATATTTTCCCAGTTGTACGTGGTATAATCAGATTTAGGTTCGTCATAACCCCAACCTTGGGAATTTTTTCCATTTGGTCAATGAACCCACCCTGGATCTGCCATCAATTCAAAACGAT
The DNA here is from genome assembly GCF_964261635.1 of Lissotriton helveticus. Classification (NCBI taxonomy): domain Eukaryota; kingdom Metazoa; phylum Chordata; class Amphibia; order Caudata; family Salamandridae; genus Lissotriton; species Lissotriton helveticus. The sequence continues at coordinate 1,428,405,138 of NC_136057.1, forward strand.
TATACGTTGGTACATTACAATAGTTTCCCCGTAGGAAGGGTGCAGCGAAAGGAACAAATCCTGGAGAGGGGGGATTGTTGTAGCAACCTGCTTCAGGAACTATGCCAAATTGAAGGCCTGGTGGTCTTGGATAGAAGAATGTAAGGTCGACAACACCAATTCCAGCTCTGCTTATGCCCCAATTTTGCCTCGTGATCCAGCGTGCCACCCTGGAATCCTGGAAATTGACAACTATACAATCCCCCTCCAAACACTTGGGAGTACAACCTATCCAGTCTGTCCTTCTTACTCCAATGATCAGCCCGTCCACTTCCCTGGGCAATGGTCTATTAGTCCTTAACCAGTGCATTGCCTTGTTTTTCAGCATCTGGAAGGATTCTCTTTGCCCAACCTGCAAAGATGGTACATTGGTCAGGATAGCAACGAAGGGATAAGAATCTGGAGGAAGATTCATAGGTGGTGTCCTGCGAGGGGCCCTCATAGGAAGTGTAACAGGCAGACCAGGGGCAGGAACAACAGGGCGGGATGTTGGAATGCTTGGTGGGGGTTGGGAAATGTTCAATACAGGGTTGTCAGTTTTGGAACTGTCTTTAGTACCCATGGCTACAATATCAGGGCCCTTTTTGGGTTGGAGAGTATTGCTACTCAGGTTGTCCCGCAATTGTAAATTAGTCTTTGGCATTTGTCCGTTGGCCGAGGCCTATTTGTAATAGTGACTACAGGGGGGAGAGGCTCAGCAGCAGAAACACTGTTTGCCAGCCTACTTGATTTTGGAGGATTATTGCTATCCCCCACCCTGGGGTAGGACTTGATTAGGGATTTGGTGGAAAAGAAATTATCAAGGGTAGCCTGCTCGAAGTGGTCTAGTCGATCAGCTAGTCTTTTGACTCGTTCTTCGATAGGAGTCAGGAGAGACCTCATTAGCCTCTCCAACTGGGCGAGCAGGGGTGGAGCCGATCCCACCGTTGAAGGGTCACTAGGGTTAGATGCAGAGCTAGCCGAAGTGACTCCATCCTTAATAATCTTGTCCCCATCGGAGCCAACCCCATTAGGCTCACAAGGGGTACACAAGCCTATTCCAATTTTTCTTATTTTTTTGGGATGTTTGGGCAGATAGCACTTCTTTGGGGCAATGCATCTTTTCCTTTTGGTGCATGGTTTGTTAGTAACCATGTGGAGTGGCACACTCGGTTGGGCAGTATTTACCTCACTAATAGATAAGTCAGTTAATATAATAGGCGAGGTAGGAACCAGGTTGGTCCTATCATCACCCGCAGAAAAGTTAATTGATGGGCCAGGTGACTGGGAAAAAGCATAGGGTGTTTCTAATACCGCTGGCAGGGTTAGGAATGATAAAGGAGGAACCAATGCCGGGAAACCCAGAGATGGCCGTTTCTCCAAGGGAATTTTAAGGAGTTCGATAGATAGCCTACGCTCGGCGCGTCGCTCCGCCAAAGCAATCTCCTTATCAATATCTTGAGTTGCCCGAATAAAATATTTATCTAGGGGACCCAAGATTGTTAGCCCCATCTCAGGCTGGGGGGAGCTTTGGACAGGGGTAGTCAGAGGGGAAGGCATACTTAGCAGGCAGTATACTTAAAAAGGGAAGAACAATATAAGCCAAAAACATAATTTCTCAAGTCACAGTAACAGACTATGGCAATGAATTGAAAGTTAAGCGAGTCAAAGTATCAGAATGGCTTACAAGTGACATCAGTGTCCCCAAAGCAGTAACACGATGTCAGAGAGTGGGCCCAGCCCAGCCTCCTTCTGCCCCTGACGGCCACAGACGGTCCCGCCCTTGTCCCGGGCTTCTCCCGGCGCGCTCCCGCGCAGCGGGAGATAATCCTGTTCTTATTGGATGTGGAGAGCACAGGGGGTGCGGCTAGCAGGGAGAGCGGGCCAGGTGTTCCAAGTTGGCCGAGCAGGGACTCCTGGGAACTGGAGTCCCCGCACTCACGCTCGCAGCCCTGCCCTGCCCCTAGGCTCGCCGGTGACAACAGCTGATTCCTGGGACACACCTCCTCACGAAGCAGGACCCGCGAAGCGGGTTCGGCGAGCAGTAGACTGTAGACACAGCGGGCAGCCCCACAGGAACGTCCGGAGTTGCAGCAAACTTCACGAAGCACAAACAAAGTACAGGAGTCCACTTAGCATCGACATGCCGGCCCATCATGCAATTCTGGCATACAGTGTTTGATATTATTGAAGAAGTGACAGCATTTCAATTTAGTTGTACTCCCCTCACAGCCTTACTGGGGCACGTGGCGGAGGCACCTCGAGGCACGCGCTGCCTGACGGCCATGATGCTACTTCTGGCCAAGCGGCTCTTAGCGATACACTGGGTCAATGGGGCTCCCAAGGTAAGCAGGTGGAAACAAGACATCTCTTACTGCCAGGAGATGTGGGCAGCATATTGGGATCTCATACCCACGGCGTCCAGAGCCAAAGATATCTGGGTACCGTTCGTCTCGGGCAGCTGCATGTTGGGCGCCGCCTACCCCTACAACTCGCAGGACTGACCTCACGAACCTCAACGACATTACACTATTGCGAACTGAGACCTAGCTTTGCCTCACTAACCCACTAGGTCCATCGCTACACCCTCTCCCCCCTCGCACCGTCGCACAAGCGCACACTGAAGCTACACGCCCTTCAGATGTCAAGTGAAGGAGAGAACCCACTTCTTATACCCACACCAGTTCACTTCCCGCAGGTCCACAACAAGATGAGATGAGGCCTTAATGTACTGCTCTAACACTCTACTACTAAAATTGCATATGTATGGTGTACCTGTACTGCTGTCTTTAAATGTTGAAACATTTGCTTGCACAATATTGCTTGTGGTTTCCTTGTTGCCGTGATGTACCTTCTATGCTTCATAAGATATGTAACGGATGAAAATATATAAATAAAGTTACAAAAATAAATAGATAAATAAATAATAAATTGTCTTTAGTGGATGTGGCATCTGCCCCTTGCCCTCAAACCTTATTAGGAGTTCTGAAATTTTATTGGAAGTTAAAACAGTATAGGTGGGCCATGTTTTTATCTGGGCCCCATACTAGTTTGCAGCACGGCAGTGGTCCACTTGGGGTTCCATATTACAGCTCGTTTTTTCTGCAATATTATTTAAATACACTTTTGTTAACAGTTCTAACTTTTTTTCAACTCCCAAAATGCTTGTACAATGTTTAACTAACAGTCACAGCTCTTTAACATTCCTAACTACCATTTGAAACTTTTTCAGTTTACAACTTCAAACCACTTTAAAATTCCTTAAGTCTATTCTTTTCAGAAAAGTTCAAAATGCAGATAAAAGGTTAAAGTAAGTCATTATAAACATTTAATATCAAATGATGACTACAAGTTTTAAACTATTTAAAAATCTGGAGTTACCAAAAGTTGTCATATTTATTTAGCAACAATGGAATGAAAATAATCCAGCTTTGGAATAGAATATTTGCACCCTTATATATCAATTGTACCCCTGTGTTCACCAATTGAACGTTTCTAAGTTACTCTTAGGAAGGTTAGCCCACCTTGTGTTTTTTAACTCCACAGTAGTGGTGGTGTGGAGGTCAAGTGTTGCATTTCCCTGCAGAATCATTACGTCACTGGCCAGGCATGATCTTAATAATTTAAGCAAGTGAATCTATGAAAGATACCAATATGGAGAACTCTACTAATAGGAAGTAAGTTATTTATTCAAATTTGCATTGCCTTTGCTATTTCTCCACTTTCTGTCTTTCCCATTCTCTTCAAATTCCATTTACGGTTTTGGGTTTGGTTAAAAGAGTTTCATGCATTCAGTGACATGTTTAGCTATCTAGTATAAAATACTCACTTTTATGACAGTTGTGGCTAAATAGCCATTCTCTGGATTCAGCAAGACTTGGGGGCTGCTGTAAAGTACACGTTTCTTTTGTGGGAAATCATATATCTTGACTTCAACATCAATGTTGCCATTGACTCCATGGGCTTCAAGGACAACTGTCTCCTCGCTGTCCACCCGGAGGATATTCGGGGTTATGAGATTGTATCTATGACAAGAAACGTTATTTCCTTGTTAGTCCACAATGAGAAAGGAGCATGTGCATGATTGAAGGAATAATCAGAGGTATGAATGGCAAAATATCCTCATGTTTACATTTGTTGGGGCACGAAATGGTGTGTAAAAAGGTAAATAAATATAACCCTAATCACTACCACTTTGTAGAATAACATCAGAAACAGAAGGTCGGGCTTTTAAATAATACCTACAGGCTTCTAAGCCTAATTCATGAGGCATATAAGTGTATAAGCTGTTAACATCTAATGTTAATAACAACATGTCTTGTTCCCAGATAACATTTTCAATCTTTCTTAGAAAATGCCCTGTATCTTTCCATACGAAGGTGGTGCTTGTACATATGGCCTTAAAAAATGATCAATATATTTTGAGGCATTTTCAAACATACTCCCAATTGATTATACGATAGGCTGTCCTTTAGGAACACATTTGTTTTTATGGGCTTTAGGTAATAAATACATTGCAGATAATCTTGGATGTTCACAGCGCAAATACTTGTATTCATCTTTAGATATCATTTTAATTTTTCATTTCATGAAGCTTTATTCGGTACATGATACACAATGACCATAAAAGCACAGCAAAATGTAATACATTTGTAAAAACAGGTATAAAACAGGTGAGTGTTTAAAATATCATGCTTTTTCTAAGCTGAATTGATTAACATAAAAACGAAGCGGTATAAAAACATATGTCCGGAGAATGCATATTAAAAATCAACTTCATGGCATCGTCCACATTATAAATACCGTACTTTATAAACATTGGTTTCAAATAAGCAACCCTAACGCTCAGATAGAGGTTGCATATTAACATAAAGTGCAGTGTGCTCTGTTTCGCAAGTCCATCACATTTGCAGGGTCCAGCTGGATGCTTCTTTGGTTGAGGGAAAGCCACCAAAACATGAGCTATTCCGAGTCTAAGTCTAGATAGAACAAACCTGTGGGCTGGTCTTGTTACAAGGCTCAAATACAGCTGGAAGCCTTCACTTTCAATATGTTTATTATAAAAATTAACTGAAGTGAGGCGACCATTGACAACTAGACGTTTTTGGGCTCTATACGTCATGAAGATATTTTTCATGCCCTGCTTGGAAAGGTTTCCGGCGGAACATGGGTCGACCAATATATTAAGACCGTAGATAACTTGGAAACTGTCGACAATATATTTAAGCCAGGGTATTTTGGCATAATTATCCAGATCGAGACAATCCCTGATGACACACTGATTAAAGGCTGTCTCCTCCTTATGCCAAATTACACGCCAGATCATTAGAGGCCTTAGTAAAATGAGGTCACTTAAGTGGGCACTTCCCACTTCCCTATGGATCAAATCAGTTGAGGCTGATGTAGGTAGGCATAGAAGTTTTTTGATGAAGTTATTTTCTTCCCTCTGCAGGGAGCCTACATTAATGTAGCCCCACAGCCCCGCCCCATATAATGCAATAGAAACACTCCTTGCCTTAAAAATTTGCATCATATCCCTGATTCGTCTGTTGCTGATCTTAGAGGCGAATTTAAATATACCATAGGCACTTTTAACCATCTTGGACATGACATTTACTAGTTCCTGAGTCCAACTACCATCATACATAAAGGTAACACCCAGATAACAGATTTTTTCCACCTGCTGTACTTTCACCCCATCAATAAAAAAAGCATAGCTTTTGTTGCTGCTGCCACCACAGATCATGGTGTGAGTTTTACTCTTGTTGATTACCAGCCTCCTTTCTTTAATAAAGTCAGAAAACCGATTCATCAGGCGCTGAAGTCCTATGGAGGTCCAGGACAGAAGCACAGCATCATCTGCATAAAGCAGGACTGGCACACCGGACCCCTTAACCTGTGGTGCATCGGCTTGGACTGTTTTTAAGACTGAATCAACAGCATTAATAAAAAGGGTAAACAACAGAGGGGCAAGGACACAACCCTGTCTTATTCCGCGCTTGACGCTGAAATTTGGGGTGCATTCCCCACTTGCCCCGAAGCGCATACATGTTTGCATCTTGTCATATAGTCTGGCTAAGAAATAAATATTAGCCTCTGGTGCGCCAAGTTCCAGCAGGACTGGCCATAGTATCGAGTGGTCTACCAGATCAAAAGCACTGCTTAAATCGGCAAAGCAAAGACATAAAATACCAGGCTTGGCCTTAGTATACTTGCCGATTAGTAGTTCTAAATTCAGGCATTGATCTAGTGTTCCTCGGCCCTTCCTGAAGCCATATTGAGAACTTGCAAGAATCCCACATTCATCCGCCCACTCTTCCAGCCTATACAGCAGCACTCTACTCCTGATTTTCACCGACGAGTCGAGCAAGCTAATAGGACGGTAATTACATGCTGCTGACTTGTCACCCTTCTTATAGATAGGGACAATAATGGAATCCCCCCATGTAGGTGGAATCAGGGTTGTAACTGCAGCATTTAATACCAGGGTGAGTATAGGTCCCCACAGCAGTGGGACGGTCTTAAATACATCAATGGGTACTCCGTCAGGTCTTTGGGCCTTACCCCCCTTACTGTTCTTGATGCTAAGCTCGACCTCGCCCAAGGAGATGTCTAAAGGGATTATAGGCCAGCATCTATGTTCCTCATCAGGGGGGCCTGTAGCTTGGAATATAGCTGAAAAGTGAGTAACCCAGGCCTCACTACTAACATTAGATGCAAGTTGTGGGACATTGTCATCCTTAAGGAATGGGGAATTAACCGTAGACCAAAACAAGCAGCTATCAGAAGTCTCGGCCGCCTGCAACAGGTTATCCCATGCTTCTTGCTGAAGCTCCCGCTTCCTTCTAGATAGTGCCATTTTATATTCGTGTCTCAGGTTTTTCACTAAGTTCTTATCCCTGGGTCTAAGTACTAGAGCCTGTTTCAGTTGGGAGAGAAGGGCTGTACAGGCATGGTCAAACCAACCCTTTTCACGGGCAGCCTTGCCATTACTTTTTCCAGTAAATATGTCATCAATTATTTTATTAATATTAATAAAATAGTTCACAGTGAGGACCGAGGAATCACCTGATGTTAGTAAACCTTCGATATCCGCCAAGGATTTTGATATGATAGACGTCATTACTGTTGCTGATTTTTCCCCCTTCCACCTTAGCCTGATCCCATTTGGCCTACAAGGCTCAACATTACATAAGGTTCTGGACACCCGCTGCCTAACGCAATTCCAGATCTCTGTTCCTATTACAATGCGATTATGGTCACTTAGAGTTGAATCCTCGATTACAAAGGTCAAGCAACTTGAGACAGTGTTTGATGAAACTATAACATGGTCAATATAAGAATTAGTTTGCCTCCCAATATACGTTGGGATAGTTTGGCCACCAACACCTTTAGCTGGCTGCAGTAGCTCTAAATCATAAGTGGACATAATATTGTTTATTGCCTCGCCATAGGCGTTGTGGAGTAAGTGTGATGTGTTTTCACCGCTATTGTTTTGCACCCCACAGGCCCTGGAAAGCGACAATGGACAAATCGGAGAATTAAAATAACCTAACCAGATGTAGTTAAAAATACATTTTGCTTCTGTTACAAGATTCACAAGGGCACTTTCTAATTCCTCGATAACAATGTTCCGTGTGTTATCGAAGATATTATTATAAAAGTTTATTAAAAGCACATCCGGGCCTTCCTTTTGTTGTACCCATAAGATTTGTGAGTGGGTTCCTACTGTTATATATTTAACAACTGTCAACAATAAATCCACCGATAACAAAATAAGCAAACCACCTTTTGCTCTACCATGTCTAGACTCTGAAGCTTCTAGACTATAGCAAACAAAACCATTGACGCTAGGTTTGATTAAGCACCATGTTTCTTGGAAACATAAAATCTCATAAGACCTAATCAAATCCTCCTATCCCAATATCTTCCCTTTGGACGCCCAACCAGCTATGTTCCAGGAAACAATAGAAATTCCCCCTACTAGACTACTTTTAGATTGACCTTGTGCATTAATACGGGTAACAGCCTCCATATGGGGTCCGTACTCATCTGGACCAACAATTATAAACAAAACAAATGGATAGCTGATCTTTTACCGTTCTATCAACAACATAAACAGGTTCAGAACTTTTGCCACCACCCCCGGCTAATCCAGCATTATCAAATTCGATGCATGTAGGTAGCTGATCTTCAACCGTCCTCTCAACAACAGAGACAGGTTCAGGGCTTTTATCATTGGTCGCTACAGGGACACCATTCAAAATTGGCTCAGGGTCTACACCTGTCCCATTCGGTTTATTACTTCTAACTTGCCGAGTAAAACTCAGGCTCTGCCTACTGACCGTTAGATGTCAATCGTTCAAGTCCAAAGAACACAAGGGTTGGTATCTATTCTGTGTTGAAACCTCAAAGGACGGGTAATGGTTGGAGATGGAGGGAGTAAAAGGTCTACCTCTATTGGGAAGCTGGGGCGCCTTAATAAGATGGTTATAAAAGTAGCCCAGGGAATGTACACGCACACTATTTTCGTCTGGAGTTAAAGAAGCTGCTCTAAGCAAAACAGTTGCGCCACGCTGGGGATGTTTAAGATTAACAATGACACAGTCGCCCCTGCAAGATTTTCTTGAGTTACCTATCCAATTTACTCTACGTGTAGTTAGTATTTGGTCAGAGTAATTGGTAGGAAACCCGCATTGTCTGTGCAGCCATGAGACAGTTTTGTTTTTAAGTGAGTTGTGTGTTTCCTGATACGGTTGGGACAGATTAGAATCCACAGGCGGTACATTAGAAAGGACAACTACATAAGGGGCACAGTCTGGTGGGAGATTAATAAAACTGCTTTTCGTTGGTACTAGCACTTCCTTCGTACTTACATGTGCCGCAGTTACCTCTTTTTCCTGACTGGCCTGTAGTTGGGAATCGGGTAGGACTACTTGATTTGTGCCCGCCTTACCAGTGAGCGACTTTGGTCCAGCATTACTAACTTGTACCCCCCTCTCTTTAGGTTTGAGACTTATGGCCTCAGTAAGCTTAACAGTGTGGGCATCCAAGAGACTACCTAGCCTAGATACTTCAGCTGCCATTACATCGATTTTGTCCACTAAGGGTTTAACAATAGTTTCTATCTTAACCTTAATAATACTGACTAATAGATCAAATTGCACAGTATTCAGAGTAACGGCACTGGTCTCAGTCTGGGTTAGGGTCTCCGAGTTACTACCAGTATTCCTCGGCGTATATTCAGTTCTTTGCTTGTTATGGTTACCCCCACGTTTGGGTTGCGCTTTTCTGCATGCCCTCACTGCTCTCTTTGCCGGAGTAAGCCGTACTGGTGTGTCGTGAAGTACATCCGGGGGATCCTGGGTGGCTTCGGGCGTTTCTTGGGCTTCTACCAGCACAACTTCAGAGTCAAGATTAATGTCCGGGGGCAGTGTAATATTAGCAATGGGCGATGTAAGGGGTAAATCCGGTGGACCCCCCCGACCCAACGATTTTCTCCGTTCATTGTTAATTTGATTTACTACTTTGACGAGGTAGTTATCCATGGTGGATGTTTGTTTAGACATGGTAAATATTAGGATACACGCTACTTTCACAAAAGTCAAAGTGTTAATCAATGCAGGAAGGCCAAGTCTAAAAGTTTAAACTATCGACAGATAAAATAGATGGCAGTGTCACTTAGCTTTCTAGGAGAACAGTATAGCAGCAATCAAGGGGTATAGCCCAGCCTCGTCCTGCCCCGGACTGTCACAGACTGTCCCGCCCTTGTCCCGGGCTTCTCCCGACACCGCCCACGCACGGTCCCACGTCGCGGGAGAAGCAGCGTCCTCTTGTGCCCCTCCGGGCGCGAAAGCAGCTGATGGGCGGCGTCCCGGTCCAGCAAGGGCTGCTGGATGTTGAAGTCTAGCTCTCCCCGCTCGGCGGCCGCGATGACTAGAGCGGCAGCGGGAGAGAGCAGCGATGTCTGTGGGGCCCGGGTGGGTTGTTGTGGAGTGTTGTTTTTTGCCCCCGAGATTACATGGAGCTCTGTTTATTCTGCTTATTCCGCTCCTCCTTTACTCCTTTCTTCTTGCTGCCACTCCTATTGGGCCCATGTGATTCCTCCGCTACTGTTGCTCTAGATATCAAATTTTCATTTTTCTATTTGGGCAGCCTGTTCTTATATATATATCATTACTATTTTCGCAGGATTGCCTGTCACTTTTTATATAACTGTCTGTATCATTGAGTTGTCTTTTCCCTTCCTCCAGATACATAGTAAGGGGTCATACAACTACATTCCCTCACTTGTCCAATTTTTTAATTACCAAGGACTTATTGTAGAAACAGCCTGACCCCCTAGACTTGCTTAGGGGTTCCCTCCAGGACCCCAGGGTCAAAAAATTGTAATTTTTTCTAAACGGCAAAATCCGCGCAAGGTGCGCATTTCCAGCCGTGAAAAAAAAAAACGAAGCGCGGGCTCCCGCGCTTCTTTAATAATTACCCCCCGGGGGGCCAAATCCCGGGAGCAAAATATTTAATGTAATTGGGGGCTCGGTGTGGCCCCCCAGCCCCGGGCACCGCCACCCCCCCCCCCCCCAGGCTACAAAATAAATGGGTGGGGGGGCTCAAAGGCCCCCACAGCAAAATACATGGGTGGGGGGCTCAAATGACCCCCAGCCCCTGGGGACCACCACCCTCCAGGGCTTTCAAGTAAATGGGTGGGGGGCTCAAAGGCCCCCCAACACCAGGGACCATCACCCCTGGGGCGTTGTACATTGTGGGATAGGGGCATGCGGCCCCCCTCCTGAGCCTTCAAGGGCCCTGGGGACCGCCACCCCCCAGGGCCAGCTTCTGCAGTGTCCTGGAGTGCCCACCCCGGGACACTGCTGTAGGAGAGTAGGGTCTGCTATCCTATGGTCACCCCATTTTTTTGCTTTTTGCTTCACTGGTTTTCGACTTAATGTGGCTGTGTGCCTGCTAATCAGACCCACAGCCCTGCTGTTCTCTCTCTAAATTTCACACCATGTACTTTAGATACATCACCAATTGGGATGTGAGTCCCTGTACAGTGTACCATAGGTACCCAGGGCATAGGTGCACCCAAGGCCTACCAGGGGCTGCCGCATATCTTTTGCCACCCCTGGCTGGCCATCCAAACTGACACAACTGGCTGATCACTCAGCTGGGGCAAGGTCGTGTAATCATCCCTTGCTTAGATATAGTATTCCTATGTCTAACCTTATATCTAGACACATATACACCTATAAGTCACTCCTATGGCAGGCCTTAACAATCCTGAAGGCAGAGTGCTTGGTTTTATGTGAGATGGTCCTCTTGCATGAGCTGAGCCTGTCTGCAGCTTTCGGAACCATGTCCTTATAGCTGTTCTAGGATATTGCCATACCATATACTCTTAAGTGCATTATGAACCTCGCGGTTAAATGCTATCTTTGGTTTGGCTATATCAAAACATGTTGTGTAAGGTGTCATACTCTTTGGAATACTACCCCCTCGCCAATTCTGGCAACGGGGGTAGTATTCCACCCTTCTAGAGGGAGAAGACATGTTAATTTCCTTAATCCCGGGTTAAAGTTAACCAGAGCCTCAGCATCACAAAATGGATGCTGCTGCCACAGACACAAGTCTGACCTCCTGCTGCTGGGAGTCCTTCCAGCGAGGGAGGCTTGGGCAATAGGTTTCATGTCACAGAGAGGTGCTAGCACCACCCCAGACAGGAGATAGTGTATTGGGGCAGGGAGGGCTGAATGAAACGAGACACTGCCTGGGGCACACAAGGTGTCCTATGCATAGGCCAGTTCAAACCGGTGGTGGGACACTCCAGCCCCAGCTCTGGCGTGAAACTGGAAAAAGGGAAAGGGGTGTAACCACCCCCTTCCTGGGTTCCACCCATAGGAGGGACCTAGCAGGTAATCCAGCCCCTAGATTTGGTATATAGGTAGGAGCTGAGTCCCAAGACTTTAGATAATCCTAACTGAAACTCTGATACGAAACTCTGGACCCTTCGACATCCTACTCGACATAGAAGACTGAAGAATCTCCCTTGTGGTCAAGGAGTGACCACCCTGTGCAAGCAGGCACCATCATGCGGTCAACGGTTTGCTTTGTCATTGCTCCCGCCGGAGCTTGAACACAGAGCCTGACAAGACCCGGACTTCCAGACATCCAACAGTCCGATCCACAGCAAAGCTGAGACCCGTGGAGGCGACGAGAGACGTGGAACCGGCCAACTTGGAAAGCCAGCAAATCGCTTTCCGTGCAGCTTCTGAGGCACCCTCAAAGTTGTGCATTGGGGATTGAGAAGCCCCAGCCCTGAGCATCCATTGCACCGAAGATCACCTCTCCACACTCACCGAGTGCTGCGTGGGGCCCTTTTGCATTTTTTTGCTTGACGCATCTGTCTGGTCACTTGCCCATTGGCTAGTGGCCTCTGCGACGATGAAACCTTACATTTCCAATGCTGGTCTGGTTGCTCCAAACTGGCTCTTGCTGCCCTGATAAGGAGCAGCCCATCAGACCTTGCTGGTCTCACCCAGAAGCCATCTTCGATTCCTGCGTGGGTTGCATTTGCCAAGGCCTGTTGACTCCGAATCGAGAATTGATACCGCCAACAGCGAGAGCCTTCGTGGGACAGTCCGTATACAGGTCCTGGTCATCGTCGACACCTCCTGGTCCACGTGGCTGCAGAGACAAGCTTCACGACATCACCTGATTGCTTCCCGACATCGCCTGGTTCCTTCCTGGTTCCTTCCTGGTCACTGGCTAGTGACCCAGACTCTGTCCCCTCTGCTTTCAGGTACTCTTCATCCTCGATCCGCCCTTGGATCCAACCGGACTCTTCTCTCCTGGTCGCCTGCAGCATCTTTTCTCAAAGGCTCCATAGAACTCCACCACGAAACCCGACACACATTGACACCTATGCACCCGCGTCCTGTGGGTGAGGTAACGCGAGTACTGCGGTGCACCTGAAAAGGTTTACACCTCTAGTGTCCTAGTTTCAAGTGGTTAGCTTCTAGTCCAGTCGGAAGACTCCTAAAACCTTAACTTTCTAACTTTACGCACCCATAGACTTCTATGTTTGCACGAGTGTGCATTTAGACACTGCACCCGCATCCCGTGGGCCTCCTGCTCCCTAACTACTGTTAGTCCAGTGTAGTCCCAGCGATTCCCAAGGCCCTAGGCCTTACCATTGTTCGTGACGTGGTTCTTATACCACTATTTCAGTATATGGTTTAGCGGGCCACCAGGCCCCATCCATATTTGTGCAACTTTTGTATGTTATATTAAGTTATTTGTTATACGCTTGTGCTTCTGTGCTCATAAAGAGTACAGGGAATTTATTTAGAAATAAATACATATATATTTTGAATATATAACCTGTGTGATGTCCTTTCATTTGGTATTAAAAGGTTTGCATTTGGTAAAACAGCTGACTTCACATGCCCTCTTGAGTTTAGCCTAAGACTTTTTTTGTCCATGCTACCACTAGGATAGCTGGTCTATAAGGTTGACTTTACAACCATCACCATAAGGGTTGTTTGGACTGGTGCAAGGTGCTCACTAGAATAGTTAACATCACATACCAGGCCAACTTCTCACACTGGTGTGCAGCGGTTGGGATTTGAGCTTGCTGTTTTTTTTACCAATTGTAATCTTTGATATCATTTGAAAGATCACATTAGGTACCATAGGTACATATAACAAGACTTAGAATACATAAGTTCTACTGAACTTAGTTGTTGTAGAGGAAAGTGTCTAGCACACCCTGACTACAACTCCTAGAGAGGTTATAGTAGGTAAACACATAGTGTAGGTAGGTGCACACACCACACCTCACTAGAATCATGTCTACCACAGGGGAGGCAAGTATGGCTCTTCCTGTGGGAGGTGACCCTCCCAAGGCACCATCTAGATATGAAATGCTCAATTTCCAAGAGATGAGACACTTGTGTACCTCAAGGAGATTGAAACAGGGTTCCAACCCTACTATCCCCCACCTGATAGAGCTCCTAGAGAGAGCTGATGCTGAGAAGGTCTCTAGACAGGGTCCCTCAGTTCAAGCAGAAGAGGTCTTGCCATCTACAGATGATGCATCAGATCCCAATATCATAGGTGAAGATGGGGTGGAACCAGAGGAAGAATCTGAAGAAGAGGTTTTCCAAGACAGCCAGGTCCAAGTGGGGAGACTTAGCCAGGCTAACCTAAGCCTACATGGGGCTGATATTGGGCTAGCCCCATACAGACCCATTAGTAGACTTAACTTGGGGTATGAGAGGAGGAGGCCTCACTCAGGTGACTCCCACCACTCTGATGCCTCAAGGTGATCCAATAACCTTTCTCAGAGAAGGATGACCTCTCCTGAAAGGAGGGAGCATCAGGCTAGGATGAGGGAAGCTAATCTAAGGATTGAGAGGCAAGAATTAGAAGTTGCCCTTGCCAAAGAGAAGCTTGCCCTAGCTAGAGAGCAGAAGTTGAGTGGGTCTAGACCCACTGGTGGCAGCAATATCCCTAAGGATAAAGACAGGTCCCAAGAGAATACTAGGCACCTGAGTAAGATAGTGCCCCCCTACAAAGTTGGGGATGACATCCACAAATGGATAACTGCTTTGGAAAGGGCCTGCAAAGTCCAGCAGGTCCCCCAGGGTCAGTGGGCAGCTATCTTGTGGCTCTCCGTTGAAGAAAAAGGCAGAGATAAGCTCCTCACAGTTAGTGATGTGGATGCTAATAACTACCCAGTCCTGAAGAGTGCTCTAATTGATGGGTTTGGCCTAACCACTGAACAGTACAGGTTGATGTTCAGAGAAACCCAGAAGACACAGACTCAGGACTGGACTGATTTTGTTGATTGTGCCACTAAGGCTCTGGAAGGTTGGTTACTGGGAAGTAAAGTTAAGGACTATACAGGATTGTATAATTTGATCATGAGAGAACAAATCCTTAATAATTGTCAGAACCAGTTGTTGCACCAACACCTGATTGACTCAGATCTGACCTCTCCCAAAGAATTGGGAAAGAAGGCAGACACATGGGTCAGAACCAGGGTTAAGCAGAAGCCCCAGAACCAAGGTGGTGATCAGAAGAAGGCAGACCAAAAGGGTGGAGATCAGAAACAAAAAGGCCAGAAGTCTTCTTCAGGCCCCCTAAATACTTCCAAAGAGGGTGGGTCCCAAAATTCCAAGAAAAAGAAGGAAGGTCCAAATAAACCTTGATGTAATTACTGTAAAACTGCCTCTCACTGGTTTAGTGAGTGTACCAAGAAAGGTACAGCCCCTACCACTGCAGCCCCTAAGGCAACTGCACCCCCTAGTACAGTCAGCAGTGGTAGTTCCCAACCCAAGGCTATAGTGGGGTTAACCATGGGTACTGAGGTGGATCCTCGCCTAGTCAGGATTCCAACTCAGGCTGTCCTGATCTGTGATGTGGACATGGCTATGTCCACTACTGTGAGTCCCAATACTTTGGGCAAGTACAGACAGACACATTTGATAAATGACAAAGTGGCTCAGGCCTACAGGGACACATGTGCCAGTGTCACTATGGTGACACCTAACTTTGTGGACCCTGGACAGATTGTACTGGGTGATAATTAGCTGGTGACCAATGCTAGCAATGCCACTACTACACATAGTGTGGCAGTTGTTAATTTCTCCTGGGGAGGGGTAACTGGCCTCAAAAGAGTTGTGGTAAGTGCAGACCTCCCAGTTGAATGTCTTTGGGCAATGATCTAGAAAACTCAGTATGGTCAGAAGTGGAGTACAGGACTCATGCAGAGATGCTAGGTATTTCAGCACACGTCCTTGCTGTGACCAGGTCACAGGCCAAAAAGTGCTTACCTGAACCAGTGCTGGATCTTGAAACTATAGACCAGACACAACCCAAGAGAAAGAGCAAGAGGGTTAAGGCAGTGCCTTCTCCCTGCCTCAGGTTGAGGATCAGCCCTCCCAGGAGGATGATTCTGTGATCCAAGAGGGAACTGTCCTAGAAGAACTTGAGCCTGATCAGGTTGAGTTTCTTGGGACAGGGAGACCCTCATGGGCAGATCTGAGGCAGGCTCAATTAGATTGCTCCTCTCTTGAACCCCTCAGACAGCAGGCTGCTGCTGAGGCTGCTGGGAATGCTCAAGGTACCCATAAAGTGTATTGGGATGATGGGCTCCTTTATTCAGAGGCTAGAGACCCCAAGCCTGGTGCTTCCAGGAGGTTGGTCATACCTCTGCAATTCAGGGGCTTCCTTCTCACCTTGGCCCATGATATTCCCTTAGTAGGACATCTAGGCCAGAACAAGACTTGGGACAGGCTTGTCCCTCACTTTCACTGGCCCCATATGTCAGAAGATACCAAGGAGTTTTGTCGCTCCTGTGTTACCTGCCAAGCCAGTGGCAAGTCAGGTGGCACAACCAAAGCCCCCCTCATACCACTACCTGTGGTAGGGGTACCCTTTGAAAGAGTGGGGATAGGTATTGTTGGACCAATGGACCCCCAAACAGCATCTGGGCACAGATTTATACTGGTGGTAGTGGATCATGCCACCAGGTATCCAGAAGCAATTCCCATGAGGACCACAACAGTTCCTGTTGTGGCAAGGGCCCTACTTGGAGTTTACTCCAGAGTGGGCTTTCCAAAGGAGGTTGTCTCTGACAGAGGTGCAAACTTCATGTCAGGATATTTGACTGCTATGTGGAAGGAGTGTGGTGTTAATTACAAATTCACTACACCCTACCATCCACAGTGCAATGGTCTTGTTAAAAGATTCAACAAGACCCTCAAAGGGATGATAAAAGGGTTACCTGAAAAGCTTAGGCGAAGATGGGACATCTTTTTACCCTGCCTTCTGTTTGCTTACAGAGTGGTCCCACAAAAGGGGGTTGGCTACAGCCCTTTTGAGCTTTTGTTTGGGCATCCTGTAAGAGGACCCCTATGTCTTGTGAAGGAAGGATGGGAGTTACCTCTCAAAAAGCCTAAGCTTGACATAGTGGACTATGTACTTGGTCTCCGCTCCAGGATGGCTGAATACATGGAGAAGGCTTCTAAAAACCTTGAGGCTAGCCAAGAACTTCAAAAAACTTGGCATGACCAAAAGGCTGTGCTGACTGAGTACCAGCCAGGACAGAAGGTGTGAGTGTTGGAGCCAGTGGCCCCAGCAGCACTCCAGGACAAATGGTCTGGACCCCACACCATTGTTGAGAAAAAGGGAGAGGTCACCTACTTGGTGGACCTTGGCACCCCTAGGAGCCCCCACAGGGTGCTCCATGTCAACAGCTGGCTCGCCCTGGAGCGATTTGTTCTGGCCCCAGGAACTTGGCCCCACCCCGAAACCGTGTCCCAATGTAAAAAGCCTTGGTATTAGGATCGACCATGAGCTGACAATGGCTAGCCAGATATCTTCTGTTGTTGGGACCTGTACTAACCTAATTAGGCAGCTACGCAAGCTAGTCCCCCTACTTTCTTTAACCATGCTCCGTACCATTGTCTCGGCCACAATAATTTCAAGGATAGACTATGGGAACGCGCTCTACTTAGGTCTGCCAAAAATTCTGACTAATCGCTTGCAGGTAACTTTGAATGATGCAGCGCGATTCATTTTCAGACTACCTAGACAGACCCATGCCTCCCCATTATTGCGCAGGCTACATTGGCTCCCCATAAAGCAAAGGGTGGAGTTTAAGAGTTTATGTACTGCCCATAAGGCAATCTATGGGCAAGCGCCTGCATATATTAAAGAACGTCTCGGGGTCTATAATCCCAAACGAACGCTTAGGTCCTCTAACTCCCAATTGTTGTCCTGTCCTCGATTCAAACTGGCAACCAAGGGAGGGAGATCTTTCTCTGTTCTGGTCCCACAGATGTGGAACAAACTACCGGAGTCTCTCCGTAGAGAAGTAAATCTTCTGCACTTTAGGAAGTCGTTGAAAACGCTCCTGTTCAGGGAAGCTTTCAGGCCTATTTAAATAATGCTGTCACATATGTACTTTCTGTTCATTTACTCAGTTGTTGTTAGTGTCATCTGTCATGAGCGCCTAGAGACCTGACGGTGATTTGGCGCTATATAAACCCCAGTTAACAATAACAATAACAATAACAGACACAAAGCATATGTTGACAGGGCAGACATGGGCTTGCTCATGGATACAGATGAGGGACAGGAGGAAGAGAGTGACCCTCTCCCAGACCTGTTGACTCAGAACCCTGATGATGGTTCAGTTGATGGTGTGGCCTTAGCTGGCAGCCTCACTGACCAGCAGCAACAGGACTGCAGACAAGTTCTGCAGGCCTTTAGACATATGTTTTCACTAACACCTAGTCAGACTAACTGGTGCACCCATGAGGTGGACACTGGTGGCAGTCTGCATGTGAAGAGTATGATCTACAGGCAACCTGACCATGTCAGGGACTGTATAAAGACTGAGGTACAGAAAATGCTTGAATTGGGAGTAATTGAGCCATCAGAGAGCCCCTGGACCAGCCCAGTAGTCCTTGTACCAAAACCTCACACCCAAGATGGTAAGAGAGAGATGAGGTTCTGTGTGGACTATAGAGGTCTCAATGCTGACACTAGGACAGATGCTCACCCAATCCCAAGAGCAGATGAGCTCATTGATAGATTGGCTTCTGCCAAGTTTCTGAGCACATTTGATTTGACAGCTGGCTATTGGCATATCAGGTTAGCTGAGGAAGCCAAGGCCAAAATTGCTTTCTCAACCCCAGGAAGTCATTATCAATTTGTGGTAATGCCCTTTGGCTTGAAGAATGCACCTGCCACTTTCCAAAGGTTGGTGAACCAAGTCCTCTCTGGGTTGGATGACTTTTGTGCAGCTTATCTTGATGATATTGCTGTCTTCAGCTCCACCTGGGAGGATCACCTGATCCACCTGAAGAAGGTTTTAGAGGCCCTGCAAAAGACAGGCCTAACTATCAAGGCCACAAAGTGCCAGATAGGGCAGAGTAAGGTTGTGTACCTGGGCCACCTTGTAGGTGGAGGTCAGGTTCAACCACTGGAGAGTAAGATCCAGACCATACAGGACTGGGCTCCTCCAACCACCCAGACACAGATCAGAGATTTTTTGGGCCTGTCTGGGTACTACAGAAAATTTGTAAAGCATTATGGGTCCATTGTGACACCACTCAATGATTTGACTTCTAAGAAGATGCCAAAAAAGGTTCAGTGGACAGTTAGCTGTCAAAAGGCATTTGATGACCTGAAGAAGGCCATGTGCTCTCCACCTATCTTAAAGAGTCCTGACTACTCCAAAGAGTTTATTGTCCAAACAGATGCTTCTGAGTTGGGGGTGGGAGCTGTGCTTTCACAACTTAATGTAGATGGTCAAGACCAGCCCATTGCTTTTATTAGTAGAAGGCTGACCCCTAGAGAGAAATGTTGGTCAGCTATTGAGAGGGAGGCCTATGCTGTGGTTTGGGCCATGAAGAAGTTGAGACCATACTTGTTTGGCACTCACTTCAAAATTCAGACAGTCCATAAGCCCCTCTTGTGACTAAATCAGATGAAGGGTGAAAATCCCAAACTGCTCAGGTGGTCCATTTCCCTACAGGGGATGGACTTTACAGTGGAGCACAGACCAGGGACTGACCATGGCAATGCAGATGGTCTCTCCAGGTATTTCCACTTAGAACATGAAGACACAACTGGTCAAGGTTAGTCTAATGTCCCTGCATTTTGGGGGGGGGGGTTATGTAGGAGAGTAGGGTCTGCTATCCTATGGTCACCACATTTTTTTGCTTTTTGCTTCACTGGTTTTCGACTTAATGTGGCTTTGTAATCAGACCCACAGCCCTGCTGTTCTCTCTCTAAATTTCATACCATGTACTTTAGGTACATCACCAATTGGGATGTGGGTCACTCTTGTGAGTCCCTGTACAGTGTACCATAGGTACCCAGGGCATAGGTGCACCCAAGGCCTACCAGGGTCTGCCGCATATCTTTTGCCACCCCTGGCTGGCCATCCAAACTGACACAACTGGCTGATCACTCAGCTGGGGCAAGGTCGTGTAATCACCCCTTGCTTAGATATAGTATTCCTATGTCTAACCTTATATCTAGACACATATACACCTATAAGTCACTCCTATGGCAGGCCTTAACCCCTTCCATGCTGATGACGGCCCCCAGCCATCATGCACTACGGGGCTCGCATGCAGATGACGGCTGGGGGGCGTCATAACCCCGCCCGTTCACGATTCTGCCGCACAGGCACAGAATCGCGGCCGCACGGAAGGGGTTAACAATCCTGAAGGCAGAGTGCTTGGTTTTATGTGAGATGGTGCTCTAGCATGAGCTGAGCCTGTCTGCAGCTTTCGGAACCATGTCCTTATAGCTGTTCTAGGATATTGCCATACCATATACTCTTAAGTGCTTTATGAACCTCGCGGTTAAATGCTATCTTTGGTTTGGCTTTATCAAAACATGTCGTGTAAGGTGTCATACGCTTTGGAATACTACCCCCTCACCAATTCTGGCGACGGGGGTAGCATTCCACCCTTCTAGAGGGAGAAGACATGTTACTTTCCTTAATCCCGGTTAAAGTTAACCAGAGCCTCAGCATCCCAAAATGGATGCTGCTGCCACAGACACAAGTCTGACCTCCTGCTGCTGGGAGTCCTTCCAGTGAGGGAGGCTTGGACAATAGGTTTCCTGTCACAGGGAGGTACTAGCACCACCCCAGACAGGAGATAGTGTATTGGGGAAGGGAGGGATGAATGAAACGAGACACTGCCGGGGGCACACAAGGTGTCCCATGCATAGGCCAGTTCAAACCGGTGCTGGGTCACTCCAGCCCCAGCTCTGGCACGAAACTGGACAAAGTGAAAGGGGTGTAACCACCCCCTTCCTGGGTCCCACCCATAGGAGGGACCTAGCAGGTAATCCAGCCCCTATTTTTGGTATATAGGTAGGAGCTGAGTCCCAAGACTTTAGATAATCCTGACTAAAACTCTGATACAAAACTCTGGACCCTTCGACATCCTACTCGACGTAGAAGAGTGAAGAATCTCCCTTGAGGTCAAGGAGTGAAAACCCTGAGCAAGCAGGCACCATCAAGCGCTCAACAGTTTGCTTTGTCATTGCTCCCGCCAGAGCTTGAACACAGAGCCTGACAAGACCTGGACTTCCAGACATCCAACAGCCTGATCCACAGCCACAGCAAAGCTGAGACCCTTGGAGGCGATGAGAGACGTGGGACCAGCCATCTTGGAAAGCCAGCAAATCACTTTTCATGCAGCTTCTGAGGCACCCTCGAAGTTGTGCATTGGGAATTCAGAAGCCCCCGCCCCGAGCATCCATTTCACCGAAGATCACCTCTCCACACTCACTGAGTGCTGTGTGGGGCCCTTTTGCATTTTCCTGCTCGACACATCTGTCCGGTCACTTGCCCGTTGACTAGTGGCCTCTGCGATGCAAAACCTTGAATTTCCAATGCTGGTCTGGTTGCTCCAGACTTGCCCTTGCTCCCCTGAAAAGGAGCAGCCCATCAGACCTTGCTGGTCTGACCCAGAAGCCATCTTCGATTCCTGCTTGGGTTGCATTTGCCAAGGCCTGTTGACTCCAAATTGAGAACCGACACCGCCAACAGCGAGAACCTTTGTGGGACAGTCCGTATCCAGCTCTTGGTCATCTTCGACACCTCCTGGTCCACTTGGCTGCAGAGACAAGCTTCATGACATCACCTGATTGCTTCCCGACATCGCCTGGTTCCTTCTTGGTTCCTTCCTGGTCACTGGCTAGTGACCCAGACTCTGTCCCCTCTGCTTTCAGGTACTCTTCATCCTCGATCCACCCTTGGATCCAACCGGACTCTTCTCTCCTGGTCACCTGCAAGATCTTTTCTCCAAGGCTCCATAGAACTCCACGACGAAACCCGACACACTTTGACACCTATGCACCGCTTCCTGTGGGTGAGGTAACGCGAGTACTGCGGTGCTCCTGTAAAGGTTTACACCTCTAGTTTCCTAGTTTCAAGTGGTTAGCTTCTAGTCCAGTCGGAAGACTACTAAAACCTTAACTTTCTAACTTTACGCACCCATTGACTTCTATGTGTGCACGCGTGTGCATTTAGACACTGCACCCGCATCCCGTGGGCCTCCTGCTCCCTAACTACTGTTAGTCCAGTGTAGCCCCAGCGATTCCCAAGGCCCTAGGCCTTACCATTGTTCGTGACGTGGTTCTTATACCACTATTTTAGTATATGGTTTAGCGGGCCACCAGGGCCTATCCATATTTGTGCAACTTTTGTATATTATATTAAGTTATTTGTTATACGCTTGTGCTTCTGTGCTCATAAAGAGTACAGGGGATTTATTTAGAAATAAATACATATATATTTTGAATATATAACCTGTGTGATGTCCTTTCATTTGGTATTAAAAGGTTTGCATTTGGTAAAACAGCTGGCTTCACATGCCCGCTTGAGTTTAGCCTAAGACTGCTTTTGTCCATGCTACCACTAGGATAGCTGGTCTATAAGGTTGACTTTACAACCATCACCATAAGGGTTGTTTGGACTGGTGCAAGGTGCTCACTAGAATAGTGAACATCATATACCAGGCCAACTTCTCAAAACTGCTGTTTGCTATGGCAGGGTGGGAGCATCGTGGCTCCCACCCTGCCATAGCAAACTTGGTTTCGATTTTGAAAGAGAGAGCAGGGAAACCTGCTCTCTCTTTCAAAATGCAAACCAGATTGATTTTCCACACGGGGAGCTGCATGTTAGCAGCTTCCCATGTGGAAAAGCAATGCCGGTTCATAAAGGATGCGGGGAGCCGGTGGGACCATGGGGGCATTCGGGCTCCCCCAACGCTCCCTGAAGTTGTATATAGGCCCTGGGGGATGGGGTCCCCGGGGAGAATAGAAATTAGAGGTTGGTGCTACATTTTTCTTACGGTAAAATGTGGAGTCACGCACCCAGCGCGGCGCTCAGCGCGGCCCCCTGGTGTGAACGCTTTGGGTGCGCGACTCCAAAACATGCTGGGTGCGCGACTTCAAGCAAAAAAGAAATGTAATATTCTTTAAATATACATCAAGCTTATGTGTTTAGATCTTAAGTGGCTCTGAAAAGAGCCCATGTGTTTATTGAGAGATTTTGGTACCTATACAGAGTCTAAAGTTAATGAGGAAGACTCTGTTACCCTCATCTCTAAAATGTACACCATCTGTCCTATAGATGCCATCCATATTAAAATGCAGATTGTTGTGGTAAATGGACCCCATCCTATAACCTCGGAGATAAGCAGAAACAGCTTTATTGACAATTTTCCTAGCTTTCTCAATCTGTGGACAAAATTGACTGGACCAGTTCCATTTCTGTCTTTGGCCTATGTTAGAATGGGCAAAGGCAGTTTGGGGGAAAAGTGACATTAATTCTCCAAAGGTGTCCTTCATAAGCATTTCCAGACCTACCCCAGTCAAAGTATCTAGGTCATTGCCACCACAGGACACAATTCTGAGGTCAGGGTGTAGGAGATGCACAAAGGATTTAACCAATGGCATCAATTGGTGCCACTTTGATCCTCTGTTTTCTGCATACCTCTGGCTCCAGAAAATATAGCTATGTCCCACAATCCACACTCTAAGCATCTTGAAGGGAGGTCTGGATGCACTCAGCTCAGAAGATGTCTGTATGTGAAATGGCCAGTATGAAAACTAAATATTTTCTAAAATGGTGGATCAGATGCAGTTTTTAGGAAAGAAGAGAAATTATTGTCTGTTTGAGATCATTATAAACTGAAAAATAGGGTACATGTTTCTGTGTTTAAAAAGCATGTTTCTTGTTGGTTAACAAAAACTGTTTGAAAGGAACATTACATAGGATAAGCTTATATTTTGAAAAGCCAAGCACACTTGCTGTTTGGATTTACAACATTGTGTGCTGAACTTCTAACCTGTGTGTTCAGTTGAGTGTTCCATGAACTATTACTATGATAACAGGCAGTAAGCAGATTGGGGGTAGGGTTCAAAGTTATGTCAATTGGAAAGGGTTGAAATGTGTAACCAATAGAAATGTGTGTTAGCTTTTGAATTAATGTGGGAAGCAATGTGATTTGCTATTTACATGTATATGTGTGCAGAATGAGAGGGAAAATTTGCAATGTCTTGGTTTTGCTAAGAGCAGTGCACTACAGACATTCTGTATAAGAAAATGGGGTGTGTGACTG
Organism: Lissotriton helveticus; assembly: GCF_964261635.1. Lineage (NCBI taxonomy): Eukaryota > Metazoa > Chordata > Amphibia > Caudata > Salamandridae > Lissotriton > Lissotriton helveticus. Next base: position 1,428,429,320 of record NC_136057.1, read on the forward strand.
ACATACTTCTTAATCTACGAATCAATGTGAAAGGTGAGTTAATAACATGTGGGGGGTTGTATGTGGTGCCTTTGTTTTAATAAGACTAATGTGTTTCTCCTGCTAAAGTCCAGGGAATAGTGTTTGCTTGTCTAGAATCACATTGTGAGTCTGTGTGCATTTGTGCAACCATTGTGAGAGAAGCATTTGGTTTCTTCATGTCTTTTGCTGCCACATAACTGTTTAACAACCTATTCTGTTGTCATGTTTTAGTAGTATTAGAAGCCAGTCATTGCCTATGCATTTGCAGAATGAGTCAGGTATTCACACTAAAGTCCAGACTAGTGAGTCTGTTTTGCTAAAGCACAAGGAATAGTGTTGCTTGTCTAGAAGCACACTGTGAGTCTGTTTACATTTGGGCAACCATTGCGAGGTTACTTTATGCCTTTGCTGAAACATAACTGTTTAAAAATCTATTATACACCTTGCATTTCTCTAGTGACCCTTTCAGCACCATGTACTAATCCAGACACTGCTCCAAAACCCAACCACTTACAAATTCACCCAGGCACTCTCCTTGGAGTACTCTAATCATCCAGTCAGTACCCAAGTACTCATGCAGTAATCCAGTCCAATGTGCATGCAGTCCTTTAATCACCTATACAATTATCTTACACATGTTCACTTACCCAAACAGTATCCATACACTCCACCAAACACACTGTCACTGCTCATGCAATCCTGTAGTGACCTATTCAGTACCATCTACTAATCCGTTCGCTGCGCCAAAACTGAACCACTTATAAATTCATCCAGGCACTCTCCTTGTAGTACTCTAATCATTGTTTTGGTACCCAAGTACTCATACAATTAGCTAGGCCGTAACACATGCACTTGTACAAACTCCTGTCCACTATGCATGTAGTCGTCTAACCACCTACACACTTGTCTTTCACATCTTTAATTACTCAGGCAGTACCTATACACTCCAGCAAACACCCTGTCCCTCCCTATGCACTGCTCCAGTCAGTCACCCAGCATCATGTACTAATACAAACACTGCACCAAAACCCAAACACTTATACATTCATCCAGGCATTCTCCTTGCAGGACTCTAATCATTCAGTCAGTGCCTAAGTAGCCATATAATGTCCCAGGGCTTAACACGAAACTGGTACAAACCCTTGTCCATTACACATGCAGACCTCTAATCACCTACAAAGTTATCTTTGCACCTTCAATTACAATTTCAATTAGTGATTACAAAAGAAAGTGGTTAAATGGTTTTTATATACAATTTATTTGTATAGTAATAGAAAAGTATAATTTATACATTTATTAAAAATGTGGTATTTATATTTATTTTTTACAGATATTGTTGATCATCATTAAAAGAAACTTATCATGCCTGAAAAATCAAGAAAGAGAAAAGGACAGAAAAAGGACAATTGTTTGAAGAAAAGTCCACAAGTATTGGATGACCAACATCATGTGAGTAAAAAGAAAAAGTCTTCCGAAAGGACAACAAAAGTATTTATTAAAAAGCTTTCAAAGCCTAGAAACAGTGTGCATATTGTGCAAAGTACAAAGAATGTTTCGACCAGAAAAAAGAATATGAATAAAAACAAAGGAAAAAATGGAAAATTATATTCAAAAGACACATTGTATGGTAAAAGAAGGCAAAATCAGTATAAGGAAATCAGATAAAAGTTTTTTTTTATAATATTATTGTTTTTAACTTGCTAAAAGATGTGGAAAAATATCAAAAAGAGCACTATTCTATAAAAAAGAAGAAGCATATTGAATCCATTGTTCAAAAGGCTTTTGAATTAAAAAGGAAATTATTCATTTTAGTTTTAAACAGAATTCGATCACTAGATAAACTAATCCAATTTATGAAGGCCAAAAGTAAGAAGAAAAGGGTAAATAACAGAACTAATTTTTGTGATTTTTTTGGGATGAATGGAAACACAGTTCAAGTTCAGAGCCTTTCTTTAATGAAGAGAGTTATTTTCAGACCAATAATTTATTGCATTCAGTTGATACCAGTGGTCGAGCTTATGAGGTTAGAAATGGTTGCCCAATTGACAAAGAGAAGATGGTTGCCAGGAATGCAGAACAAGTGATAGCTGATGAAGTTCTAGGGAGGCGTCCTAAAGCCCCAGTGTAGACTTGGGATTGCAGTAGTATTTGTAGTATACGACAGGAATCTATTGATATTTTACGCAATTTCTTACGAGAGTATAGTAAAAAAAAAAGTGTTAAACAAAAGATTAAGATATTACAAGGACTAGACCCTTGCAGAGTGCAAAAAAATACTGATTTTCAAAGTCATTCTCTGGCTTGTCTTTCTAGAAAAGTATGTCAAAGTGTTTTTCATCATTTCAGGATGTTAGAAGTACTTCATTCTCAAATGCGGAAGTTTGTTAAATGAGGTGAACAGTGCTCTACTGTGTGGGTCAGTAACAGATGTGAAGAAGGTTTGTGATGAAATTGAGTTTTGTTTCTTTGGTCCTGAAAAAGAGAGTGCAGAAACTGACACATTAGTAGAAGAAAATGTTGAAGAGAATGTGCAACATACTACTGCTAAACATTTTCAAGACCAAATTACAAAGTTTCAGGTGATTTCAAGCTAAAGGCCAAATTATTCTTGTATTTGTTGTCGGCAAACTCACTATAAAAATCAGACTAGGACTGTTGATCTGTATTTAAAAAGTGAAAGAGAAAATAATGGTAAGTGGAAGAAATTTGCAACTTATTTGTTGGTAGAGAATTGTTTTGATTTGGATTCTGATCAGCGTATTTGCAAATATTGTTATAACAAATTAGATGAGAATAAAATGCCTGCTAGAGCTGTCCCTAATAATTTAAAGTTGGTAACTATTCCTCCAGAACTGATAGATTTAAATACGTATGAGCCTATTCTGATTCAATGTGTACACCCATTTAAAGCAATTGTTCGTAAGGAGCCTAAAACTAACGATGGGCCAAAAATCCGTTCCGCTCGTGGAATTTGTGGATTTTCGGCAATTTCGCGATTCGCGAATCTCGCAAAATTGCAGAAAAATCTGCAAATCTGCTCGCAGGTGATTTTTTTTTTTTTGCACATGCCCGAGATTCAGTACCGTTTAATCAGCCCAAAAAAATAATGAGCACGGTCGAGGCTGGGCAAGTGTGCTTCATCCCCATATCTGCCGTAGAAAATTAGCTGTAATCCTTGAGGGAGGTCTTTGCATCCATGAGTTTCTCGACCGCCATCCCCCTGTAGTTCCTGTGGCCAGGAGACTGCTTTCACCTCATCTGCTGGCCTGCTCGCTCTCTGACCCTTTATACACAAGAGGCATGTGAACACGCATAGAAGCCCCGTCCGTTTGTCCTTTTACTATCTTTATCTCGCCTCCGGCGCCATTCCCCATTGGCTGACCTCCAAACGCGCCAAACTCTGAAATTGCGTCCCGGTGGCCTGACGTCGTCACTTGTGAACGGCTGACTGCGTTGGAGCCAACAGGAAGTGCACGTAGCTGATTTTTCTTTCTTGGCACCAAGGTAAGTGGGAAATTCCGCCATTGTCCTATCTGGGCTATGTACCGATTGTTTGTGTTCTAGGTGTCCCTTTATTGACAAAATATAGGGGATTGAGAGAGGACGACACCACGTATTCCGTCATCTCAGCGCTATATTTCTGTGGACCTTGCTGCACCGCCTTTGGTATTCCATATGCCTAAGCCCCCGCTAAAGATGGGTGGGCCCACGCGCACCTGGAGTAACTGCCCCTCCAGATATATCCTTATTATCATATATAACTGAGGCCGGGCGGTTACTAAGTACGATTAAAGCATGAAGTCGTACTCTGTCCCCCTCCCCATATCCCAATTGGTGGGTTATCGCTACGCGCACGTTAAAGCTTAGACCTATTTTATCTCGTCTTGAATTAGACTTACCTCTATGGCGCTCTACAATTTACAGACGAATAAATGCCCCTGATCCCGTTCCTTAATTTTTCCGATTCTCGGCTACGAGGTCTGATTGTTTTCGTCTCCGTTGCGAACCTAGCTGGGGCACCATAAAGCAGTGACCTTTGTCAATGTAACGTCCCTTGCTGCCACTGAGTTTAACTCCTGCCTAATGTTCCTTGTGCAGTAAAGTACTTATACACCCTACCTGGGAATCTTCTATACCTTGATTGAATGCAAAACTGTATTGTTTCATTTCCACCATTTGAAATAGCATCCTCCCCATAGTCCATGCGTCGTTTGGAAGGAGTCGTGTCTCTCTCACCTTTGACCAGGACCTATCTGGAACGTGCCGGGTAGGTATCGTTGCTCGGTTGAGGGAATTATTTGGCACACGTAGGGGATTGGCCAACAGATCTGCGGGCTCCTTGTTGGGTGACTACTTGCATATTTTTACATCTTTCCTAATAGAGTTCGATCTTGAAGTTCGATCTTGAAGCTCTACCCTCCTTGTTGGAAGTTGCTATATACCTTGAGAAAATAAGTCTTTCTTCCTGTGTATCTAAACAAACTCAATAAACAAGAAAAGAGTGTTGAATGGTTCAGTCAGACCACAGTTAGGAGCAACTCAAAGGAGTGGGGGGGGGTTACGGCCACATTCAGGTCGTTGTTAGGAAAGCCCTCACTCACCACCTGGTGATGACATGCTTCATCATCGGGCTCCACCAAAGAGGCAGAGTGCCTCTTTGGTGTGCTGCGACGCCAGATTTACTGCGGAGCAAGATAGTCAGATTCGGACGTGTTGTGTAAAGTAAATTAAACTAGTGAGTGGTGAGAGTTAAAAATAGTCAGTAGTGTATCAGAAACTATTTTATTCTTTGATCACTAGGGACAAGTTATTAAAATTATGTGTTTGGAAAACAGTCCACAGTTATTTGAGTGGTAGTTTCCTTATACATCAGTCGACATGTTTCAGCCATGAAACGGTCATTGAACGGTCATGAAACGGCCATGAAACCAGGCATTCTTCAGGACTTATTGGTGTATTAAACCCTGGTGGTATGGACTCGCTAAGGCCCACCCTTACCTAGGGACGCGTTCGGCGGTCTTTGGAGACATCCATCCGCCGCGGTCTGGTTTTCTATGGTTCCGTCCGCTGTCGGCGGTCTTTGGAGACATCCGTCCGCTGCGGTCGGGTTTTGCTGGAGGGGAATCCTAATAGCACTATCGGTTTCCCCACGGTGCGGTCGGACGGTCATTTCTCATGAGACTGGCGGTCCGGACGCTTTCTGTCGTCATCCTAATTGGCCCCTTAATGTTCAACAGAAAGAAATATATCACCAAGTGAGACAACAGATCGACCCTGGATTTCATCATGAAAAGAAATAATGCACATGCACATCATTTCAACGTATCCGTATGTATGTCAGTGGGCAAGCTAGAACAGGAAAAAGTTTCTTAATTAAAATATTGACCAGTTATCTACAGAAAACAACTGATTCACATGTGTCTTGTGTTGTAACTGCTCCAACTGGGTAGGCAGCACACAACATTTAAGGAATTATATTGCACTGTTTACTTATGCTACCTATAGAGCATGACAACAAATTTGAATATCACAAGCTATCTGGAGATGCTTGTTATGAAGTTTTAAGAGTGCTAAAGAAAATTAAACTTCTGATTATTGATGAGGTAAGCATGGTCTCAAAGCTAATGCTTGCTTTTGTGCATTTAAGAATGCAGCAAATTCTTAAAACAGAGTGCGATGTCTTCTTTGGAGGAAAACATGTCATAGTTTTTGGAGATCTACTGCAACTTACTCCCGTAAAAGGACAGCCAGTATTTAAAACACTTATGCATGAAGAAACCAGAAAGTCTTTGGGAAGTGTTGGAAACATTAATATTTGGTCATATTTTGAATACAAAGAACTCACTACAAATATGCAGTGGCGGTGCGTCCATTGGGGGCGTTGGGGCAGCGCCCCACTAGCCATGGACGACCGCCACTGGTGCCAACACAAAGTAAAGTATACTTTGTCAAAAGAAATCCGAGCGCACTGACTTAGCGCTACAGCGCCGGGACGAACCCGACAGAATCGGGCATTGCCTATGGGAAGTGGGCGGGCGGGGCTGCGGCAGAGACTAGAGTGAGTCACTTCTGTGAGTGACAGCGCACAGGCAGGCCAGAGAGCGTAAGCAGCTGCAGCGGGGTCGGGGTGACTACGCATGCAACAGGCAGGAGTACTCATAATTGAGACTGGCCTGCGCATGCGTAGTACCCAGTAGACTTCGCCCCCCCCCCCCTGTAGCACTTGGAGACAATGGCAGGGACCCGGGGCCCCAGTCTCAACCAGGGCAGATTTTCTCCTGCTCGTAGCCCAATCCTGGCGCTGCTTGGCGCAGTGGCGCTGTTAAGCCTGCGCCAGGATTGGCTAAGACAGCAGGATCATGGTGCCGCGCGTGGGTGTTTGCTGCTCTGTGCAGTTGGCCAATCACCTATGGCTATATCAAGCCATGTTGAGGTGATTGGCCATTGCAGACGGTGACGTGACTCACTTCGCGCAGAAGGTTCTAGAAGTGAACTGATTTCATCATTTCCAGTCTTCCAGACCAGTCGATGAGCGTGTGACTGTCAGACTGACTCCCCCTAATGTGAGTAACGTTTTTATTTTATTACTGTCTGGCGGCTGGTGAAATTTTTGTGTGCTTTGACAGGCTGTGTGAGTGACGGACCCCTCGAGGTGAACTCCGAACATATCTGTCTGTGAGAGGGGTTTTATGGTTGGTTACTCGTCGTGACTAAACCTTTTTTTCAATAAAATTAAATATTATCTGTGATGCATGTACTTTACCCCTGCCCTGGCCTGGCACCGTGTGTGGCCCTGAAGTGAAGCCTGGGCCTTGCGACCTTCTGTAGACACCCGGCCTTCATGCACGCTCTCGAGTGTGGCCCTGGACTTTGGTACCCGGCTTGGCACGCGGCACCTTGAAACGGCCCTGGTGGTGCAGGCGGCTGGCATTCACGGGGTGCTGTGGGCGTTCAGAGGCAAATTCGTTAGTGGGGTGCTTAAAGGTAGGGAAATCACCCCACTCCCCAAATCTGATCACAAGATCACTGTTATAAAAATTCTTCGTCCCAAGCACATATTATCTAGCATCCTTATGAGAAAGTTCAAAAAGTCATAACATTTCTTCGATTTTCAGTTTTCTTATGTTCCATTTCTTTCATTCATAGCCTCAGAGCCAACATGTGTTCTGTCGCTCACTGGGATACACCTGAGACTTCATCAGGGCTGTCACTTTCTTCAATTCACTTCAATTTTGTTTCCGGTTGTATTTCCGTCCTGGCCCATCCATATAATATTCCTAAACTAAGCACCCTTCCGTGATGGGCAAACGAACGCTTCGGTTACATGAGAGGCATTACTGTCAGATCAGAAGTTTTCTCATGTTCCCCACCGTAACTGGCGTGAGGATACAGCTAAACCTCGCATCGGCAAGTCGAAAATGCGTGCTCTGAGGCTAAGATTTCAAGTAATGATGATACAGCACTCTATCAAATTAGAACAATACGCAAATCGTCATAAAACCGTGAACAAAATTCAAATCAGTACTTAAGACGACAGAACGACTAAAATGTACTGTTTTGGCATTGTGGAGCAGCAGTGCACTTAGATGTGGTGATTCCTGTACATTTATTATGGATAGGAATGTGCTGTCATAAATATATAGTCGAAGACCGGACTGTCAGTTACAAGCATCCCTGTAAAAGTGGCCCTGCAAGCCACACATCCACCCCAAGGAGAAAACGTGGCTACTGGAAGGCTTGTGGAAGTTCCATTTGCATCACAGAAACATTGGAAAATCTAGATAAAGCCATCGATGTTATAATAAGTTGTGAAGGTGGGAATTGTTCATGATTTCGCCACTTTCAGTGAATGAATGAGAGTTTCTTCTCAAAGGGAGAGAAAGAGGGAGAAAGAAAATATCTGATTTTGAGCAACCGTTCAGGCCACAGTCATTTTAATCCGCAATAATAGTTTCCACAAGTTCTTTCATAATTTTTTGTTTGGAATTCTTCAGGGGACTTTAAAAATAATTTATGAGTACAATTTTTTTTTATTGACGTTTGGGCCAGATTTTGACAAGGTTTTTTTCAGGATTTTCAGTTTAAAGATATTGTGGTACAGGAACACTATATGCACCTTAGATGGTGGTTATAATTTTGTCCAATACTCCTTTGAATTTAGAGGAGAGCCTCTTTAGAGAGTTACTATATTGGATTTTATATGTTTATACAATAAAACTGTATTTTTGAATATTTTGCTCCTTTCGTTTGGTTTTGAATATGACACCTGAAGTAGGGCTTGAGGCAAAGGTGCTGAGTAGCCTTTGTGTCTGCTGCCTGCAGTGGGGCAAGAGTGTGTGGTGTTCATACATGGAAACTAGTATCAGATAAAACAGATGTTTCTACATTATGCAGTAACTAAGGGACCCTGGTTATACCCGGTAAACAAGGTTTACGAAGTGCTAAGGATTCATGCAACATATCATACAAATATTTTAATTAAAAAGAAAAATCCCTTTTAAAAGACTTGCTGATTACTACTTTTAACTAAAATAAATATCAATTTACCAAGTTTTGTGGAAGTTAAACACATATGATCCAAATTGTCACGTTTTTCAGGTTAGCATAGTCTGTAAATTTTAAAGTCAAAGAAAAATGAGCTGTCATATACGCCTGGGGCCTCAAACTGCGGTATGTATCGACTAATGTCCTTGTATGTCTGTCATCTCTTTGCGAATATGGTCTTATCCTGTAGCTGAGACAAAAACTTTATAAAGAATTAGTTACTGGAAATAAGGCTGCTCTTTCCATGTACTTTGAGTCCATGAGGCAGACCACTTTCGTTTTACTTAGGTTCAGCTCTAAGCTGTGCTACTCAATGCAACCTGCAAGTGCATCAATTGACCATTGAAGTCCACTGGGAGTTTGGCTCTAGATGACAATGACGTTGGCGTATTAAAAGCACACAATTTTCTCAGTTGTACGTTTTGGGGGGTGACTTTCCACTTGTGGCAAATAGCTGCCTAAATTGGCATGGTATAAATTGGATAGACTTGGGGCTAGGACTCGCTCATGTTTCAAGCTGTTCATTGTGTAGATTTTTGACGTTACTCTGCTGACATTTCCAAATTTTATCTGAGCCCATGTGTCACTGTGCAGTGCTGTGATTGCGTTTAACTGTTTTCCTGGAATACTCCATTCGACCAGCTTTGGCCAGAGATGGACATGTGGGAACTCTATCAAAAATGGATTTAAGGTCAATAAAGCATGTAAATAAATTAGATTTTGGCTACTATATCAATTAATGCTATTAACCTGTGGTTAAACGGAGATGAATGACCGCATTACTTATAAATGGAGTAGAATATGTTCCCATTCCATGAGGTTGAAATAAACTTCAAATAGAAGACTTGATTAAAAAGGGGTGTTAAATAACAAGCCCAGAAATCAATGTCATGCTTTAATAGCGCATTTGGAAGTCCATTTGGGCCCGGTGCTCCCTCTGTCTTCAATTTTTTTAAATATCTTCCCTAGGCACTAAATGTAGGTTAAGGCCTCCTTGTTGACTGATTGGAGGGTAGTTGAGCATTGTATTTCAGAGTTGCCTGCATGATTGCTGTAGATTACGGTGTTTTGTTTTGCCTCCTGGATCCTTCCACCTCCTTAGTCAATGTTGTCACCGACTTTTGATTGTAATGGCTATTCTCACTCGTCGGACTGTTTGCTGGTTAGGAATACATTGTGAGAACTTAGGGAATCCCAAGCCTCCTCCGATATCCCTGCATTTTGATGGCAACCTTGTCCCAAGACCAGCCTGTTTATTGCACCCCAAACTCTTTGTTTGGTGCTTGCTGGTTGGGAGGAGCTTGATCCATATTCCTCTTTCATACATCTTTTTTGCATTTCAACTTTCTTCTTCATAAAAAAGACTCCAGCTTTAGAGGTGAGTTTTTTTCAGATCGTTTTCCTTTTTTTGGATCAAGTGCGATTCTTCTTACTTCTCTGGTAATTTATTAGTTCCTGTAACTCCCTGGTGTACCAGCTCTGTCTAACTGGACCCCATGTAACTTGGAATTCTCAATTTTTTGAGAACAGGACTGTGCTGACTGGGAATTTTGACAGTATGTTCCTTATTAGACTTGGAAAACCAAAGGTGGTGATGGACGGAGCGTTGACAATACAAACACTCACCCCCAGTCAACTGATCTGGGTTTAATCCATCACCGTTCTTTAGCTCACTCCGCCACCCCAGTAAAGACATGGCCATATGCAAATCAGTCTGACCCTGTGCCTCATGGGAACAGTCCAGCCCGAACTGCCAAGCCATGTCTTCCCTGGACCGGAATCAAGCTTCCCAGGACCGGTTTCTGGCATTACAGCCGTCTTCAGCCGGGCTTGCTTGACTCCATTAGACTTGCCCAGGCCTCATCAAATGCTCCGCTGCGGTTTTTGTCTCTTCTCTTCTGAGCAGCACAATTTTAACCCCCTTGAGATTATAACCTGAGGGCAGTGAGGATAGTCCGTTCGTTGTGCTTAATTTAGGGATCTTGCATCTTAATTTGAAGACTTGTGGGAAGTGGTCACTTTTTGAACGGGGAATAATTTGGAATGAATTTACCCAAGTGAATAATTCTCCATTTATTAACATGTAGTCAATGCTTGATTGACTCCTCCCACTGAGAAAGGTTATTGCTGCTGGGGTGTCCACCTTTGAGGGGCTATTCACAACCTTTAGACCTTGGTTTTCCAACTTTTGGCAAAAATTGGCGGCTATATCTTGACTACTTGTGTTTTTATATTAGAGTGCTAGAGTCTTTCGCTCTCCAGGTGTGCCTGTGTTAAACAATATCTGAAGATGAACACATGTCCATAGGTAAATAAAGTTATGGGTAAAATGCGCTGTAACAAAGGTGGAAATGGAATTATAGAAGTCTAGTTACTCACCACTATAGAGTACCTGTGTGCTATTGAAAAGTGTTAGTAATCTCCCATTAAAAATATTGAATCCTTACTGAGAAGTGCAGGACCTCTACCTATTAAATTGAAGGAGTGCAAGTACTCAGTACCGGACGGTACCTTTACATATAAAGCACTATCTGTAAATAAAAATATTATTGAAATGCAGACATTAAACGCTCGATTTTATTCTTCAGAGTCGCATATTCTTAAGAAATAATGTCCCTCTGTTTGAAGTACTCAGTGTGCTTCCGTGCAAATTCTCAACACAGTTTATCCCTAGTAATAGTCCTTGAGTGAACTCATCTCCTTGTGCATTGATGACTAGATCAATGCAACCTTTATTTGTCTCTGTAAAATCAATTAAATCTTAGTTACCTACAAAAACGTGCATTTCTAATGCTTTCAGCATCAAATGTTACCACAGAGTAGATAAATATTCTTTGTCATCAACCCCGTCATTTAAAAAGCAAGCTAAACATTTGCTTTATTATTTTACTAATGTCAAATTAAAATCACAATTTTCCACGTATTTAAACTACAGCATCCACTTGAATATTTTCTGACAGCTCTGCAAATACAGGTGTTAAATATTATTAAAGCAAAATGGTACTCTGTCTAGCAGAGTTAAATTATGTATCATAGATGTTACCATCCAGAGGAAGGTAAAACAGCCCAGTCGTGTGGGTGCAAGCTCCTCTGGATGGTAAAAAAAACAAACATTTTAAGACTTAAGGTATTCACAGAAGGCATTTAGAAGCTGTTCCAAAGCCCTCTCTGTAGTATTGTACACAGCACTGTTTGTGACAGACAGCTTCTGTCAGACCCAAAGACCGCAAAAAATAATTTATATTAAGGAAGGTAACCTCTACCTTTCTGATTTCTTTCTCTCTACCTTCCTGCTCCTTCAAATTTTTCTCTGGAAAATGGGGAAAATGCTAGAGGCAGCTTGGGTGGCCCTGGGCTTTCAAAACCAGTCTCCAAGGGCTCCGGCACACCGGGGATACTGACCAGTTGAACTAAAGACCTGACTTAGACAAGTGAAACAACTGTGGGAGTAAAAGAAAGAAGCCAGTTTGTAGGTCACATACTAAAGGGAAAGTTTACCACACGTCATGTGCTGCTCTCCTATATTTTAGCCACAAAGTAAAATGCTTTTTTTTTAAATACTGGTATACGATCCTGTAAAGAGGCTGTCCTGCTTTGCTTTAACAGTACAGAAGGCATGTTTAGCGAGGGGGAGCGCATGATCTGAAAGTCGTGTGGTCTGAAAATAGATTCCTGAGGCAGTCTTCGACCTATAATTGTATTTGAGGAGCGTACTCTAGCGCAAGGGGCGATATTCGTATGAAAGCACTTCCCGGGATAGTGTTCCCAAAAACTGCATACCAAGTTTACGACCTTCTTTGGAATGTCATAACTGGGGACCAGAGGGTCAAGTTTACATGGGATTAACGACTGGCTTGCCTGCCATGTGTTTATTATTGACTACTGTTTGATTGTTGTCCTACTCATCACTGTAGTAGAGCTGTCTACCACCTTATGCATCAAACAGAGTAATTTGTACAAAATAATTTTCTTACTCAGCTGCCAATGTAGCTTTGCCCCCATATGAGAGACATGGAAATAAGTTGTTATATTTTTATTTCCAGCACCTGGTAAAGCCTGACAACCTGAACCTTTACCCAACTTTTTGGGCAATTTTTGGAGAAGAAAGAAGAAGAGGCCCAACCTCCTTGCTGCTCTTTCATCAAGGTAAGGAAACTGATGATACTTTTTTGTAGCTTTGAGATAGGGCTATGTTTGTGGTCACTCACTCTACATGGTGGTTGGGGTGGGTGCACATTCTGAACATTTTACCCTGACTGGATGGAATTTAGTAATACTGAGCCTGCCCTTAGCCCTGTGCTTTGGGCAATAACGGTTGTTAAATGCACTATCTATCCTTGCCTTGTTAAAGGCCCTCAATTCAAACTGTGTCTGTTTCAGTGCCACTATGGCACACAGAGGAAGCAGGCAGTCAGGCTGTATTTTTTTCCCTATCCTGTTGTCCAAAGGGGAGCGTTATGTAGGAGAGTAGGGTCTGCTTTCCTATGGTTACCCCATTTCTTTGCTTTTTGCTTTTCTGGTTTATGACTTAGAAAGGCTGTGGGCCTGCTAATCAGACCCACAGCACAGCTGTTCTCTCTCTAAATTCACACAATGTACTTTAGGTGCATTTGCCAATTGGGTATTGGGTCACTCTTGTGAGTCCCTGTATAGTGTACCATAGGTACCTAGGGCATAGGTGCACCCAAGGCCTACCAGGGGCTGGAGCATGTATTATGCCACCCCTGGCTGGCCATTAACATGAGCTGTTGGAGCTATATCACTTGCTGTCATGCACAAGATATATGTATTTGTACTGACATTTGATATTATTGCACCAAATCTTATACGTTGTACTTTGACTATTGACAGGCTTCTTTCATATTGGTACGGACAGCATCAGCAAGATGAATACGGTACAACAGTTAATTACACGGTCATTCCATGCACGCCCACTAGAAGATAAACTACAGATAAAGAGGTTAGGACCTCATCAGCCTGACCTTCAACTCCAACAAGTTACCAAGGACAGAGGAAAAAGTTACAATCGTACATTCTCCAAAACCTGGTACACAAAAGCTGATTGGCTTACAGGGTGCCCTTCAAAAAACAGACTGTTCTGCTTCCCCTGCTTGCTGTTTAATGGTGACTTTACTTGGACAAAAGAAGGCGTGTTGGACTTGAAGCATCTGTCTGAAAAAATAAAGAAGCATGCACACTCAAAAAAGCATATGGAAAACGTGACGAGACTGGGAATGTTAGGAGACGCACCGATTGAGCAGCACATCAGCGATGCATATCGACAAACAATACAGAAACACAATCAAACAGTTGATAGAAATAGACACATACTATCGAAAATAATTGATTGCATTCGTTTCTGTGGTGCTTTCGAACTGGCATTGCGAGGCCATGATGAATCGGAAGGGTCCACAAATCCTGGAATATTCATGGGTCTTGTAGATTTAGTAGCAAGCATAGACAAGGAAATGGAATCTCATTTAGCAAGTGCTACAGTCTTTAAGGGCACCTCTAAAACGATACAAAATGAACTCCTGGAGTGTATGCTAGAAATTATGAGAAGCCATATTGTCCAAGAGTTGCAAAACACAGACTTTGTGGCTATTCAGGCTGATGACACCACTGATGTGGCCACACAAACGCAGTCCGTATTAGTCTTTCGGTACCTGGACAAAGGCTATAATGTTGTGGAGCGGTTCTATAGTTTCACTCATTTAAAAAACTCCACTGCAGAAACCATTACTGCTGCTCTACTGCATCAACTCAACTTTATTTTCCCAGAGGTACATCAAAGAAAAAAACTTATTGCACAAAGCTATGATGGTGCGTCCGTAATGAGTGGAAGCCATGGTGGCGTACAGAAAAGAATTAGAGATGTCTACCCGTATGCTCATTATGTGCACTGTCATGCCCACCAACTTAATCTTATCATGCAACAGGCAGTATCGAAGATCCGAGAGACACGAATTTTCTTTAAGGATATAGGAGGCATGGCAGCATTCTTCTCACGTTCCCCAAAAAGAATGGAAGCACTTCAGGAGATTGTGGACAAAAGGGTTCCGAGGGGAGCCTCAACTCGTTGGAACTATAACGTACGTACAGTCCAACTAATATTTCAATATAGGGAGGACCTTCTGAAATGTTTTCAAGCCATAGAAACCAATGAAACCTTTGATTACACAAGTCACAGTGAAGCCCGTGGCTTTGCTAGAACTTTAAACGATAGAGAGTTTCAGTTCTTTCTATTTTTATTTGATAAGATAATGTTAAAAGTCGAGAGTTTATACAATCAGTTACAAGGACGAGACATAGATACTGTCTTTGTGAAAAGATGTACCATGGACTTTGTCGCAAGCATAAACAAAGTGAGAGATGAGGTTGACAATTTAGACAGCCAACTGCCAGCCGGTTCAATTTTTTCAAACCACAGGACAAACATCACCACTCTGGTACAAAAGGCAAAAGAGATATGTGACATTGTAATTGTACATGCACAAGACCGTTTTGCTTTCACAAAACATTTGGAGAGTGCCGCATTATTGGAAAGTACATACTTTGCCAAATATAATGAATCCTTCCCTGAGCATGCTCTGCATGCGGCTGTGGAGGCTTATCCGATGCTCAACCAAGAGGACCTGAAAAGTGAGTTGACAGTAATGTACTCAATGCCTGTGTACCAGAAGGCCACAAATGCCAGGTCTTTGCTGTCTTTAATTCATGAACTTCATATGGAAAAGACATTTACAGAGACAGTAGCTTTACTAAAAATAGTAATTACCACTCCTATGACCACCTCAGAGGCAGAACGATCTTTTTCCACTTTAAATAGGATTAAGACATTCCTGAGGAACACCATGCTTCAGGAAAGACTCAATGCATTAGCAATGCTCTCTATAGAGAGCGAGCTTGTTCAAAATATTGCTGACTTTAACATTCAAGTAATTGAAAAATTTGCTGCGCTTAAAGACAGACGTGCAGAATTTAGATACAAAAAGTAAATATGTTGAATGGTGATAGTTTGTGACCTGTTTAGTTGGTTCTTTTGTTTGCAGTTTAAATAAAAACAATCTGTGAGGTTCTCAGCATTGTATCTTGAAGTCTGTTATAAAGCTCTGTGGTTATACTGAATAAGCAGCTACCTATGTTATATGACAGCTTTTTAATAATGTAATACCTGCACTTTCACAATTGCTTTATTAACCTTCCTGCTTCCTCAAATTTTCTTGAAAATGCACCATTTTTCCACTAATTTTTCAAAATTTTCTCGGGGGGAATTCCCCCCGAACCCTCCTTAGGGGGTTCGGGCTCGCTCGCTACGCTCGCTCGCTACGGTGCAGTATGCTGACGAGTTTCTGCCCCACCACTTTCAAATGTCACCAGCCGCCACTGCAAATATGCAACAGGCAAATTATGTTGATTATGGAACTATTCTTCAAGATATAAGAATTGGAGTACTGACAGAACATGGCAAACAAGCTTTGCAAAGTCGACTACTTTCAAATTTGTTTCCAAATGAAAATATAGTTCCTGAGAAAATATATATGAAAATTGCAGAAAATAAATCTATAACCTGCTTAATGCCAACACTGCGTGTGTGTTCTTTATTAAATGAACAACGTTTGAACCTAGAAAATGAAGAAATAATAAAAATGTAAGCCATTGATAAAATAGAGCATGAAGGAATCAATATTATTTTGACGGAAAAATTGAAAACAAAATTGGATTCTTTAGAAAAATAGATATCTAAAACTGCTGGTTTAGAAAAGAATCTACATGCATGTGCAAACTGTCGGGTAATTGTAAGGCGTAATTTTGATGTAGAAAAAGGTTTAGTAAATGGAGCAATGGGTAAAGTTGTGGATTTTGTTAATGATCAAAATAGAGATGGAATTGAATTTTTTAAAATCAAATTTGATCAAATTGAAGAAGTAAAACAAATTGGTAGTTGTTCAGTTCATTTGTTGCTTGTTAAAGATTTATATGTCTGTAGGAAACACTTTTCACTTTCTCTGGCATATGCAGTGACTATTCATGAATCTTAAGGATTAAGTGTAGACAGTGCTGTGGTGAACATTGAAAGTATTGTGTTTAAAGAGGGTATGGCATATGTTGCTTTGTCCTGAGTCAGAATGTTATCTGGTTTGTTTTTGATTGCTTTTGATGAGACAAAGATTACTGCAGATGCAAACTGTGTAAAAGAGTATAATAGGTTAAGAAGAGTGTATGCCCCCAATTTAGGTCAATATCCTGTGTTTGAAAAGCATGTGGTAGGTCGAAAAAGAAGATATGAGAATATCTGCAGTCAAGTTATAGAGAAGGAAAAAAATCAAGATAATGCTGAGATTGCAAGCAAAAAGAAAAAGGACACTGTTGAAGAGATTGTTGGTTATCACTTTAAAAATAGTTCAGGTATCAACTGCTATGCTAATGTAGTGGTCGATGTTGTTTTTTTCTAGACAGTTTGCAAAAGCAAGTTATGGAGAATCAGGAAAAAAGATTGTGATCCTTGTTGCATTGTATTTATGAAAAGTTAAGAACTGATAAAAGTAAAATGCAAAGCGCTTCTGATATTCGTAATGTTTTGGATATATGTTCTGGTTCTACACAATTTACGCAGAATATCCAACAAGATGCTCAGGAATTTAAAATGTATATGCGTGTAGTATTGGAAAATGAAGGTATAGAAATTGAACATCTTTTTGGCCTTCGTTATAAATGAGAACATCAAAGTGAAAATTGTATGTTTACATCTAGCACTAACATAGACACTGAAAGATTTAAATATTTGACATTACCAGACTGTAAATCAGTGTCTTTCAACAAACAAGTTAAAGCAGCAAATCAAAACATGGAGTCTAGCCAATGCAAATCAGAAACTTTATCAAAATTATTTATAAGAAGATATCATTTTAATGATACAACGTTGTACAGCTGATGGAAGAAAATTGGAAACTTTAATAAAACATTTTGTAGCACGTCAACTATCAATATCAGGAAGAACTTTTGTAGCAGTAGCAATAATTTTCCATGATGGTCCTTCTACAACATCTGGACATTACACTGCCTATTTAAAATGTGATAAAGGATGGAAATAGTGTAATGATGCTCAATTGTTTTTTAAACAACAGTTGCCTAGCAAATTAGCAAATTCCTACCTAAAAAATTGGAGAAGTGTGGCTCACTGATTAGAGGCGGCAGACCCGTAAGCAGAGAACGGCCCGGGACCAGGGTTCGATTCCCGACGCGGCAGGGTCGTGGACCAGGGTCAGCGGACTCGATAATTCTCGCCTCGGTGCCTACTCTAGTCAGAAACCACACTTGGCAACTCTGGGCATCAGCTTGCCTCATCTTCACAACGGCCCCCCCAGACTGCCGGGGATGCTTGGTCGCACCTTAGAGATACCCATCAGGGACCATCTCTCAGGGTGAGCCAGGACGGGTTCCCCAGCGGTCGAAGTGTGGAGATACTCCTCCGGGAGTCGATTCCTAGCGCTATATAAACCCGCAATTAAAGTTTGTGGAACATAATTCAGCCTATTAGGAATATGTTAAAATGTATTAATACAATTACTATTGGACAATTTCAGATTAAAAGATTTCAGGAATACCATTTGGCCTTGAGGAAAGGTACACATTTGGATTATGGACTTTTTCTTGCACATTCTCACAGCATATATTTTTTAAAGAACATCATTAACAGTGTATAGAAATTAAAAAAGAATTCTTTATTGAATTATTATTTGAGTTCTTTTCATTCAAGCAAGAAAATTCTCTTAGAAGGAAGCATTTTATATATGTGTGATTTGTGTTAAATTGTATGTAATTGAGGATGTAGTTTTTATGGAATGTTTGGAAATAGTTGAGTATATTAATACTATTTTAGACACACTTTTCTTTTTTTTTAAAGAATCGTATTAATTGGGTTTTTTTGCCCGCTGTTATGTGATGAGTAACATTGAAATCACTGTTTGTAGTGAAATTCAATATATTTTGAGAACAGCAAAAAAGCCAAAGAACATTTTTTATATAATGTTAATTTTATGTTGTGTTTTAAAAAATATAATATTATATATTATAACTGTAGTTTTTCTTCTATTTCACAGATCCTAATTCTAAAATATGAAAAATTCTGAAATTTCAATTATAAACAACTATAAAAAATGAAAATATAGTTCCTGAGAAAATATATATGAAAATTGCAGAAAATAAATCTATCATCTGCTTAATGCCATGTTTTATAAAAAAAAACAACTGAAAAAATGTTTAGTGTTTTTTTACCTATTACTGTGAAGGTAAGATTAACTAAGTATTAAAATGCACAATGTGCTGTTTGCACACTGGTGAAGAAAGGGGGGGTGGATGGAGTAGATATGAGTGGAAACATGCTCTGTGGGCGTTTTAAGTTACGAGATAAAGTCTCCTTGAATCCTGAGTGTCCCTGGGGGCTAACTAACCCACCAGATATATGCAAAAATTGCCAGAGTGTTGCATTGCAGAGAGGTGTAAAATGGGCCATGGTTTCGGACCACCTCTCTGCAACGCAGCTGTATGGTGTTCAATAGAGACACATGGTGGGCTAGTAGTACCCAGGGACTTTCAGGATTAAAAGAGACTACATTCCTCAACTTAAAACATGTTGCAGAGTATGTTTTTGCACATGTCACATTAGGCCCCATCCCTTCCCTTCACCACTCTATAAACATGTCCTATCACTTTGCCAAAACCTAAGTACTTATAAATGTATCTTGTACTCTCTTTGCAGTACTGAAATTACTCTATTTATTAGTCATATATTTAAGGATAGGCCTAGCCATTAACTCTGGTACAAGTCAATTTATTTATATACTATGCATGCAGACCGGCAATAAGCTGCAAAGTATTAATACACTCTTCAAAATACTCAGTTTATACCTATGTAGTTTTGGAATCTCTCTGTCATAGGATCCCATGTGACCTGAAAAAAAAGATTTGATTGGTTCATAACATTTCCCATTGTACCTATTGAAGGACCGCAACCATTTCAATCATTCTTCTTTGAGCATCTTTGGAGAGATAACTCTGTGCTTACCTCCTGCAATTTTTCAATCTATCAACTAGCAATATGTTCTTATTGTAACAGTCTGCCAATACCTAAGCACTTATGGGGCAAATTTAGAAGCATCCTGTGCCAACAGTATGTCACTTTTTGTAACATAGTGATGGAGCAAGACACTCTTTCATATTTCCAAGGAGAGGAAAAGGCACTCTGTGTAGCTTTTCTTCTCCATGTAAATAAGACCTCATCATACAAACCACTTTGCGTTGAAGGGGAGTTCTATACGTGTTGCTGTGGGTGTTTGCACACAACACTCATAGAACAAGACACATCTCAAGATTTATCAGAAATCCTGAATCTGGACATGTGTGTGAATGCTGCACCATCCTCCAGTTGGTGTAGGAAGGCACAACAAGGAGAATTGTTTTTATTTCTCCTTATTTTTTCTCTTTTCTTTCAATGTATGCTGCATTGCACAGCATACATTGAAGCAGAAAAATGCCTTCACTGATTGTTTTTGTGCAGGAAGGTGTGTCTTCCTGCGCAAAAACAAACTCCGCACAACACAGATATCCTTGCACCGTATTACAAGAGTGCCTGTGTCACCGCATGGCTGCAGTTTAAGCAGCAGTGCATAGGGAAGCACAGACTTGCAACATATTTATGTACATATGTTGCATCCCTGTGCTTTGGAAGTACCACAGCACGGAGAAGCGTGTCACAGGGCCTTTCATGGCTTCATCATTTACAGAATATTCTCCAGGGGCTTGAACTGTGCTTGCCTCCTGCTGAAGTTTCAGGGACAAAAGACTTCACCTCAAGCTACACTCTGAATTTCCTTGCTGGGAATTCTCAACTCCAGACATTTGCGTCTCGTTGGGAGCCGGAAGCGTGACGCATCGAGATGAAGCGTGTCACCGCCGCAGCAGAGATTGTCGCATCGCCGTAGAAGCGAACCTTAGCCACAGCTCACTGGAAGCGTGTGTTCATCGAAGCTGCCTGCTGTCGCATCACCGGAGAAGCGTGACACCATCAAGAGAGTCGCCATCGCATCACCGGAGAAGCTTGTCACAGGGCCTGTCATGGCTCCAAAGTACAAAGTCGTCTCAAGGCTGCCAGGGCATCTAAGCATCATCATCGCATCGTCACTTCAAGGGCGCCATCTTCTCGCATCACAACCAGATCATCGCATCGCATCAAGGCGCCATCTTGCACATCACAACGGGCCCGCAGGCCGAGAATCTACGCATCACTTCAGCACCGGTAAGGATCATGACGCATCCCCTACTCTGCGCAAGCATTGATGCACAACACATCATCTCCCCCGGATCGTGGAACCGACGCATCTCCCCTTTTGCGAGCCTTTTGTTTACTTTACGTTACGCATACAGGTACTTTGTTGAGAACTTTGTCGCATTTATCATCAAATTGAACTAAGCAACATTTTATCATCTTTAAGTCATCTTTAAGTATAGTATTGTGGATTTTTGTCATTTGTGGTCTTGTGTTAAGTCTATATAAAGAATACTTATTTTTATCAAACCTGTGTTGTGTCCGTCAGTAGTGTTTTCACTGTATTACTGTGTATATTCACAAATGCTTAACACACTACCTCTGAGATAAGCCTGTCTGCTCGTGCCAAGCTACCAAGGGGATGAGCAGGGGTTATTAAGGAGTGTAATCCCCTTATCCTGACTTAGAAGTAAGGATACCTATTTGGAAAAAGGTGAATACCATTGCCAACTAGAGACCCCCAGATCTAACACTCTCTGTGTAAAGTGTTACGATAATTGTTTGTCCATAGTTGGTATGTATGTCTTACTAGTGAAGTCAACTAGTAAAGTGCACTATGTGTGCCAGGGTTGGTAATACAAATTCTACTAGTGGGCCTGGAGCACTAATTGGCCCACCAACATGAGTAGCCCTAAGAAGAGAACTCAGGCCTGCTACTGCAGTGCCTGCCCGCAGTTTGCTAACTGCCATGTTGTCCTGACAAGTGCACCCACTTGTCAGGCCTTACCCTTCCCTTTCCATGCACATCACACACCCCCTATAGTAGGCCCAAGGTACCCCCTGGGCAGGGTGCAGTGTCTGTGAAAGGTAGGACATGTACTAAGGTGCGTACCATGTCCTGACAGTGAAATACTCTCCATTTCGTTTTTCACTGTTGCAAGGCCATCTTGCCCATAGGACAGAACGGAGGAGGCTATGTAATATGTTTCCAGCTTATCCTCCCATAGGTTTAAGATGGAGAGGTGAAGTTTAGTATGCCTGAACTCACAAATTAATAACACATCTTTTTGTGAAGGTGTTTTTTGAATTGTGTGTTTAGAAACCACGCTTTGAGAAGTGGCTGTTTTTTTGGTTCTAACAATTCTGCGTATCTCTGCCTGGTTGTGGATTGACTGTCTGGATTTGAATGTGCTAGGGTATGGGGAATGTCTTGACCCAGGGAAGTAGTAGGTGAGACAGCCATGGCTTACCTGCATCTGAAGTATAGGGGGGAGGAGTAGCCCCTGGAGGTGGGGAGGCCTGGGCTGCTGCCATAAAACAATGGCTCCATCTCCTGCTGAGTGATTGAGGACCCAGACCCTCACTATCAAAGGAAGGAGGTGTCACTGGCAGGAAGACACCCAGAACTGGTTTGGACAGGGGTCAGTGCCCCCTGAACACAAAGACTTCAAAGACATTCAGGGGTATAACTATGATAGCTGAAACCCCTGAACTTTAGACTGATCAAGACTGAAAAGGATTGAAACAACTTCGCAGTCAAGAGGAACCTCTGCCAAGGAAGAACAGCTGAAGAGACTGAAGAGAAGGACTGACCCTTACTGTGTGTTCTGGGGCTGGCCTTCAGTTTGCTGATTTAACTAAGGAGAGGCTAAGGGACCTTGCTGTGTGCTGTGTCCCCCTGCCTGAAAGGACTTTGCTGTGTGCTGTGTCACAAAGTAACGTGTCTCTAAGGGCCCGAGAAGAGCTGGCTCCCTGTTGTGGAAACTCAGGAACATAAAAGTTTCCAAGTGTGTCTGAGCGTAGCTGTTTGCGGGTGCTTCGTTCAGCCTGAGACCTTCGTAAGAACTGCCACGTGATCATGTGCACCCGGAGTCCAAGTGAGTCTCAGCAACACTGTGTGTGTGTGCTTCATGCAGCTTGAGACCTTTGTGAGGATTGCCCTGTGATCGTGTACACCCGGAGTTCAAGTGTGTCTCAGCGACGCTGTGTGCGTGTGCTCCGTGCAGCCTGAGACCTTCGTGAGAACTGGCCTGTGATTGTGTGCACCTGGAGTCCAAGTGAGTCTCAGTGACGCTGTGTGCCTGTGCTTCGTGCGCCTGAGACCTTCGTGAGGATTGCCCTGTGATCATGTACACCCGGAGCTCAAGTGAGTCTCAGCGATGCTGTGCACGTGTGCCATGTTGCAGCCTGAGACCTTCCCGATAATTCCCCATGACTTTGTGTCCCAGAGCAGTCTTGTTATCTGCCTCGGTGGGCAGCGTGACCAGAAGTGCTGAGATCGTTAATGCCATCGGCCCAAACCGGCATCCGAAGAGGAGCTGTAAGTAGTCACCGCCGCCGGCCCAAGCCTGCCTTTGCCAAGGAGGGACCTTGAACCATCACCGTTGGTGGTCCAAGTTCCACTGCCCAAGATCAACGAAGTCGCACCAGAGGCCCAAGCCACGAGGAGAGGAGAGTGAGATCGAACCCCCTAGGTAACGCTCAGCGAACGTGAGAAATGCTCTTTGCCTTTTCCATCTTTGCAGCACAAGCTTCCACTCAAGTCCGTATCGCGGCCCGTACGTGCTGGGGAGTGGCAGTACCGGGCTGGAGTGTGGAATGCACTTTGTTTTCCATCATAACAGTGTTGGGGGCATGGTTTGGCAGTAGCTGACTGCGAGTCAGTAAGAGTGGCATAGAGACCATCCAGAGCACCGCGATCGGTGCCGAAGTACATTATTTTTGCATTTCGAACTGCCTATTTGTTGCATTACGGAAGTTCCTTATTAGTGCATTACAAATTGCCTGACTCTTGCATTACGGACTGCATAGCATTGCATTAGGACTGCATTAGATCATTGCGAAAGGCTCATTAATACTGCAAGAACCTTCAAGTGCTTACTGGCCTAATAACCGGCAAGGTGAAATATTACCAATATGCATAGGTTGGATTTTTATCGTTTGGTCTCATCGTATCTTTTCTTTATAAACATATAAGTGTTCTAGCTCTATTCTTCCACAACAAAATCGCGGACATCCACAACAGCTTCGACAACCAACCCGGAGACCAACCCACCCAACCCCATGCTGAACATTCCCCCCCCTCGAACACTCTTAACGACTGGAACCCAATCTCCACTGAGGACACCATCCGCCTGATGAACTCTATCCACTCAGGATCCCCCACAGACCCATGTCCTCACCACATCTTCAACAAAGCAGACTCCGTCATAGCACCGCACCTCCGAGACGTCATCAACTGCTCCTTCAACTCCGCCACCTTCCCGGAAAGCTGGAAACACGCTGAACTCACCGCCCTTCTGAAAAAACCCACAGCGGAACCCACCGAACTCAAAAACTACCGCCCCATATCGCTCCTTCCTTTCCCAGCCAAAGTCATCGTGAAGGCTGTCAACAACCAACTCGCCGCTTTCCTCGAAGCCAACAAATCCCTCGACTCCTCACAATCTGGCTTCCGAGCAAAACACAGCACTGAGACCGCCCTCATCGCAGCAACAGACGACATTCGAACCCTTCTGGACAATGGAGACACAGTCGCCCTCATCCTCCTTGACCTCTCTGCAGCCTTCGACACAGTCTGCCACAGCACCCTTTTACAACGCCTCAGAAACATCGGAATACAAGGAAAAGCACTCGAATGGATCACCTCGTTCCTCACCGGAAGAACCCAGAGAGTCCGCCTTCCACCATTCAAGTCCGAAGCCACTGAAGTCATCTGTGGCGTACCACAAGGATCCTCACTCAGTCCCACCCTCTTCAACGTATACATGAGCCCCCTCGCGGCCATCGCTCGCCAACACAACCTCAACATCATCTCCTACGCGGATGACACTCAACTGATCCTTTCTCTCACCAATGACCCCAGCACCGCCAAAACAAACCTACACGAAGGAATGAAAGAAGTTGCCGAATGGATGAAACAAAGCCGTCTGAAACTGAACTCAGATAAAACAGAAGTCCTCATCTTAGGTACATCCCCCTCTGCATGGGACGACTCTTGGTGGCCGGAAGCCCTTGGAAAAGCACCCACCCCGACAGACCACGCACGGAACCTAGGCGTCATCCTGGACTCTTCTCTCTCAATGAACAGACAAGTCAACGCCGTATCCTCATCCTGCTTCAACATTCTTCGCATGCTCAAAAAAACATTTCGCTGGATCCCCACCGAAACCAGAAAAACAGTCACCCATGCTCTGGTCACGAGCCGACTGGACTACGGAAACACCCTCTACGCAGGTACTACCGCTAAACTCCAGAAGAAACTCCAACGAATCCAAAACGCCTCAGCCAGGATCATATTAGACATCCCGCGTAACGAACACATCTCTGGCCACCTGAAAGACCTCCACTGGCTACCCGTCAATAAGAGGATCACTTTCCGACTGTTAACCCACGCACACAAATCACTCTACGACATCGGACCAGAATGCCTCAACTCACGACTGTCCTTCTACACCCCCTCCCGCCAACTACGTTCTTCCAGCCAAGCCCTCGCCACTGTACCCCGCATCAACAAGACCACCATGGGAGGCAGATCCTTCTCATACCTGGCAGCTAAAACATGGAACTCACTCCCCACCTACCTTCGCCTTACCCAGAACCACCTA
Organism: Lissotriton helveticus; assembly: GCF_964261635.1. Classification (NCBI taxonomy): domain Eukaryota; kingdom Metazoa; phylum Chordata; class Amphibia; order Caudata; family Salamandridae; genus Lissotriton; species Lissotriton helveticus. The sequence continues at coordinate 1,428,454,760 of NC_136057.1, forward strand.
GCATTTAGAAAGCAACTTAAAACGTGGATATTTGGCAAGTAATCCTCCTCCCCTCCCTAAGCGCCTTGAGACCCTCTGGGTATGTAGTGCGCTATATAAATTCTCTGACTTGACTTGACTTGACTTTTTGTGAGACTCGAGTGGTGTCCATTTGTGGTGTTATCACTGTGTTACTGTGAGCGTGGTTGCAAATACTTTACAAATTTGCCTTGGAGATAAGCCTGGCTGCTCGTGCCAAGCTACCGAGGGGGTGAACAGAGGCTATCAGAGAGGGTGTCCTTCCTTTCCCTGACTTAGAAGCAAGGGTCCCTATTTGGACTAAGGTACCTACTTCAGCCAACTAGAGACCCCCAGTTCTAACACTTTATTTTTCTCTGTGTGCTGTATGCCTCAGGGGATTGTTTTTGTGCAGGAAGGTGCCCTTTCCTGCACAAAAACAGGTATGGGGAGGTAGGTATGGGGAGATTAAGTGATTTGCACAGAATCACAGGATGATGAGCTGATGTGGAGATTGAACCTGACTCCCTAGCTCCAAAGTCGGATGCTCTGGCCTTGAGACCACATGCTCTGCCCTGATCCAGGTTGACCTAAGCGCCGATGATGTGCCCCCTAGGACAGACTGGGAGTCTGTGGCTGCTCTCTCCAACCCCAGGACTGCAGCTGGGGTTGGAGAGAGCTTCACTGCCCATGTGGTTTTGTGCCGGCTTGAGATGGCCAGCCAAAAACCACATCCGCAGTGTAGGTAGAGGCCACCACTCTCCCTCCAGCCTATCATCACCCAAGCCCCGCCCCAAGCCAGGCACAAGCTAAATATAATCATAATAAAACGAGTTTTAAAACCGTTTTATTTATTTATTTTTTAACGAGCTGCCGGGGCTGGAGGAAGGGGTGGGCTACATAGGGGAAAAGCCCTCTCTGTAGCATATTGTATATTGAGAACCCAGACTTCCAATATTGATTTCGGCATGATCTTAGGGCAAATCGGAATGGAGCGGATTCCGTTCATTTTCCCTGCATAGACTGTTAGACAACATTGCAATTTTACCATGCACGTGATCACTGAGCCTACCTACATTTTTTTTTTAATGAATCACTTTGTCCGCTCTAAACATATTATGACCAATTAAGTCATTAGAGTGAAAGTTTATAAATAGCATTGTATACATACAATGTTATTACTCCCGCAATATGTGAGAACTCTTAGAAGGAAATATACCAGCGATTAAAATAATTTTTAGCAGCATCATCCTTCAACAATTATACAAAATGATAACAATATATGGAAATATGAATCTCCATTAGGTTCATATAAGTGTCACAAGCAGGACAGCGTAGACAGACCGGCGTTAATAGTGAGAAATTGTATTTAGTCTAAACGTTTACTTTGATTACGGTTTTCGCAAGAGAAATGGCACAGCGTGCTGGTCATGAGCCACTGAGACAGGGATTGTCCTGTAGTATTTACTGGAATTTGCAGCGAAACAGGACAGTGGGGCAGGGGTAGGGGATCTCCACCCGACCTCCGGTGTACGTACCGCGGTTAGCTGTGGGACAGGGCAGTCAGGGAGAGCTGGGGCAGGTTAAGGGTCCCCAGTGGTGCTTACTGTAGATTGCATTGCCAAGTGGACAGTGGCTGGCAGTGAGATGAGGCAGAGAGGGCGAGCAGGTAGGGGGTCCCACATGGTGGTTACAGTGGCGGGCAGTGAGATAGGGCAGAGGAGCGGGGGCAGGCAAAGCCCCCCGTTGCTCTTACTGTGATTGGCAGAGAAGCAGGGCAGTGAGAACTACCGGAGACAGGTTGAGGGTCCCCAGTTGTGCTTACAGTGGCTCGCAGTGGGACAGGGCAACGAGAGGGGGCAGGGACAGGTTAAGGGTCCCCAGTTGTACTTACATTGGCTGGCACTTGGACAGGGCACTGAGTAAGAGCAGGGCTAGGAGCGAGTCGAAGGTCCCCATGTATTCTTACAGTGGCTCTCAGTAGGACAGGGCAGCGAGAGGGGACAGGGACAGGTCCAGGGGCCCAGTTGTACTAACAGTGGCTCGCAGTGAGACAGGGCAGCGAGAGGGGACAGGTCCAGGGACCCATTTGTTCTTACAGTGGCTCGCAGTGTGACAGGGCAGCGAGAGGGGACAGGTCCAGGGACCCAGTTGTACTTACAGTGGCTTGCAGTGGGACAGGGCAGCGAGAGGGGACAGGGACAGGTCCAGGGACCCAGTTGTACTTACAGTGGCTCGCAGTGGGACAGAGCAGCGAGAGGGGACAGGTCCAGAGACCCAGTTGTACTTACAGTGGCTCGCAGTGGGACAGAGCAGCGAGAGGGGACAGGTCCAGAGACCCAGTTGTACTTACAGTGGCTCGCAGTGGGACAGGGCAGCGAGAGGGGACATGGACAGGTCCAGGGACCCAGTTGTACTTACAGTGGCTCGCAGTGGGACAGAGCAGCGAGAGGGGACAGGGACAGATCCAGGGGCCCAGTTGTACTTACAGTGGCTCGCAGTGGGACAGGGCAGCGAGAGGGGACAGGCGAGAGGGGACAGGGACAGATCCAGGGGCCCAGTTGTACTTACAGTGGCTCGCAGTGGGACAGGGCAGCGAGAGGGGACAGGGACAGGTCCAGGGACCCAGTTGTACTTACAGTGGCTCGCAGTGGGACAGAGCAGCGAGAGGGGACAGGGACAGGTCCAGGGGTCCAGTTGTACTTACAGTGGCTCGCAGTGGGACAGGGCAGCGAGGGAGAGCAGGACCAAGGGCAGGACGCGGATCCGAGCCCCCATGCTGCTGGCAGTGTCTCTTGGGCGCTGCAGAGCTGTCTGTCTCGCTCGCTCTTCCCAGTCTCGAGTAACCTGACGCCGACTTTAACCATGCCAGCTATTAATCAGGAGGGCGGGGTGAGGGGGGCACACAGGGAAATGCCGCTGTAAGGCAATCGTGTGTTCATTCTCCTTTGAGCCGCTAAGCCCCTTCAGTGTTTACTCATTTCACAACTTGGTAAATGCGTCCACGCTGCAGAGGTATACAGGGAAGTTATACAGCGTTTCTCAGAGCGAGGCAGAGATTTTCCTGGCAAAAGCGGGAGGGGAAGTTATCAACGTAGCCATTTGCCTTTTGGGGTTCTAGAGGATCAGAGGTTGTGGAGAAGATGAGATGGTGCCCTCCGTCTTTTATAACGGGTCCTGCCCGGTGGAACGTATTTATTTATCTATTTATTTATTTATTTATTTAATGCATTTTTATAAAGCGTGGACTTTACCCGAAGGTGTCAGAGCACTGTACAATAGAACCAGTTAAGTTACATGAGGGAACTGTTACAGGAATGGAACAAACAAAGGTAGCAGGTCATTGAATCAAAACAAAGCAGGCAAAAGGAACACAATATCAAACACAGAATGTACAAACAAAAATATGAATATATATGACAAATTTACAATGACTAAAGAACGTCCTGGCGAAAAATAGCAGGCCATAGAATCAAAACAACGCAGGCAAAAGGAACACAATATCAAACACAGCAAGCACAGAATGTGCAAACAAAAATATACATTTATATGACAAATTTACAATGACTAAAGAACTTCCTAGGGGGTCTGCGAATGAGGGAATTAGTTCTGAAAGTGTCTTTGGAATAGAAGAGATTTGAGGTCCGCTTTGAAGATCTGGATGGAGGTGATGGCACGGAGCAAAGGAGGAAGCGAGTTCCTGATTCTCACCTTATTACCTGAGAACGATTGCGCCATCAATTTTTCCCTTTTGAAGGAGGGGGGCTCAAGCAGGAACTTTTCCGCATTCCGAGAAGGTCTTGAGCCTCCAGACAATTTCAGTTTATTCACCAGATAGCGAGGGGAGGAAGAGTCCAAAGATTTGTGGGTGATGCATGCCGTTTTGTAGATAGCTTTAGCCTCGATAGGAAGCCATCGGAGAGAAGACAGGATAGGGGTGATGTGGTCACTTCGTTTGGACCCTGAAATGAAGCGAGCTGCTGAATGGAGGACTGATTTGAGGGGGGAGAGGTGAGATTTGGGAAGGCCAGTCAGAAGAGAATTACAATAATCCAGTCTAGAGAGAACTAGCGACTAGACCAAGGGTTTTAGGTCATTCTTCGGGAAGAACCGACAAATCCCCCATAGAAGGCGCAGTTGATAACGTGCGCTCTTGGCAATGGAATTGATGTGTGAGATTAGGTTGTGTCTTTTGTCAAGTATGACACCTAAGGATTTAGCGCAGTCCACAATGACGGGTTTACTGTTGAGTAAATTCAACTGATCCATCCAGGATTGAACAGGAGGCGGGGAGAGAGAGCTAGATAAGAGGAGGAATTCAGTTTTGGAGGGATTGAGAATGAGTTGGTGAACTAACATCCATTTGTGAATACACAGTAAGCAGACCCATAAATTAACTACCTATACTACAAGGAGAGTTGGAAGTGTATTCCTCTACCCAAACATATTTTCATAAATTTACCAATTTATCCATTTTACAAAACATCAAAAGCCACAGATTTTTTAGGGGATTCCAAAAAGAAATTTGTGAAATATTCCATGGGTTCACTAATTGGCAGAACTTTAAGACTCCACAGGTGGCATCTCGATCTTTAAAAATATATTTTCTGTATTTTAAGTCTGACCTAGGGTCAGCTTTATTAGCTGCCCTGCTAGCCTCAGGTTTTCCCCCCAAAATTGTAATGTAAACAGGGCTCGAGTCGAGGGTAGACGCCTGAACTCGTCCCAATGTCATTTTTTGACACCAGGACACTTTAGGTAGCACCTGCATGTGTCTGCTTTTGTTCAGATTAAACAAAAAAGGGTACGCTGTTCCCCAGTGGAGGAGGCTAAACGGTGGGGGAAGAGGATGAACCAAAAAGTGGGTGAAGGCACACCTAAGGGGAATGCTCCCTTTTGGAACTAATGCCCTCACACACCCAGCAAGCTTGGTGTAATGCTTCATCATATGGGCTTGCTCCTCTTCAGGTCGGTGGTGCAATACCCGACGGGCACCCATAGAGGGGCTCTTCAACGGAGATCTTTTGTTCCTGCCGTATGGTGCCGTGGGTGTGAGGGCCCTGGGGAAAAGTGTACATGTGGATGGATGGTGTAATAAAAAAGGTTAGATAGTCCACCGGGTAAATTTTTATAACGTGGTAATCTACCTTGTTAAAAGAGTGTGAAGAGAGGCTGCTCACTGGCACAATGATCCAGGGGAGCAATGCTCTACTCTGTGTTACTGATCAACATGTTTCATTCTAAGTGTTCAGTAAGATACAGTGCATTTCATCAGGACCTAAAAAGTAGCTATCTACACGCTGTGGTACGGGGAAAGTATTCTACCTACCAAAGGACTCACAGGCGGGCAATTAGTCCCCCCTCTTCTAGTGAAACGCTACTAATGAGAAGCGCTGGCTTCAACGGCCTTCTCTGTGAAAATCACCTCAAATGTAGGTGCCCTGTCCGTAGTAGGACGCACTCTTCGAACCTACCCACGCGCTGGGAATGAGAAGCTGGAGCCTTTCATTGTGCCAGCGAGCAGCCTCTCTTCACACTCTTTTCACAAGGTAGATTACCACGTTATTAAAACTTACCCGGTGGACTATCTAACCTTTTTTAATACACCACCCATCTGCATCTACACTTTTCCCTAGGGCCCTCACACCCATGGCACCATACGTCAGGAACAAAAGATCTCCGTTAAAGAGCCCCTCTAAGGGTGCCAGTCGGGTATTGCACCACCAACTCGACTAGGAGCAAGCCCATATCTGGGTGTGTGAGGGCTTTAGTTCCAAAAGGGAGTATTCCCCTTAGGTGTGCCTTCACCCACTTTTTGGTTCATCCTCTTCCCCCACCTTTTAGCCTCCTCCACTGGGCAACAGAGTACCCTTTTTTGTTTAGCTGTATCTGGGCATGTGCGCTGGACCCTGTTAAAAATAGCCCAATTCGTCCCTCTCTTTGTTTTTTGCTTTTGTTATGAGCAACAACATGCAGGCTGGAAGGGACTCAGATGCAAGCTAGGCCCATAACAAAGGCTGCAGTGAAAGGGCGACTAGTGCTCTTTTTAGGTCTTGGCCTGATCCAGCACATACGCTGGTCTGGCCGAGACATTTAGAAGCTGCTTAGAAAAGTGCTACTTTGCCGGCCACCAGCTTACTATCACGCGCGCAAGGGTGCACGTGTGATGTGCACAGCTGCCATCTGTCTTCTTTTATTGCGCGTGTGAAGTCTCTCCCTTACCACGCACGCCTTGCTTTAATGTCCGCGTCACTCTGCTGGCCTTCATGTCCGTCCTTCTTTCTCTCACACTCCACGCCGGCACTTTGCCCTTTCCCCGCCCCCACCACAAAGAACGTCTTGTATGGCCGGAATCATTAGTACGAAACTGATTGAATGCTACCACAACAACTAATGCCCTCATAACTTGTTACCCTGGGACTCGGGTAAGTGTGGCAGAACTCATGTTCTGAGTAGCTGAGTCAGTCCCAACCCTCAGCTCCTGGATCAAAGTGCTGAAGGTATGGTTTTCCAATACCATTGAAGGAAGCATGCCGCATTTTCACAACACATTCACATTACTGCACGCAGCTTTGTACTTGCATGGTGCGAAAAAGACGCACTAGGACGTCATGGCAGTCGAAATAGTTGCCATGAGCGTACATCAATCATTACTTTTATAATGTTATTTACATGTAGTTTCCATTTCTAACAAAAACAATACAGTTAGGGAAGCAGAGACAAATGAATGTAACAGACACAAGGACAGACAGGCATATGGAAAATCGTTGTGTTCGTATTTAGCAAAACACAGCTGGATCTAGTCTCTACACAGTCAAGTATTTCCATCATTTTAACTAGTTACCACCCTAAGCCCGTCCGGATAGCAGGGAGTACCCAAACGTGACCGGATGTGCATAATTCCACGGGTTCCTAAGATTCAATACTCTCCATGTGTTGCCTTGTTTACTCGCTTACTGTTAGAAATGGAGGTCTCTAGTTGGCAATGACTGGCCACTGTCCAAGTAGGGACCCTTCATCTTAAGTCAGAGTAAGGGGGCTACACCCTTTGATAACCCCTGCTCAACCCTGTGGTAACGGGGAAACATCACTTACAACGCAACTTTTACCACGCAGTGCCTTTACATCGCAACTTTTACAACGTAAACCATTACAACGCATTGCGCTGGGGGGCGCTCGAGGATAGGGAATAGGTTAATTTACCATCCAATAACCTTCCCTACTATCCACGGGGACTGGAGTTGGAATAGTAAATTAAACTATTCACTATCCAGGGCCCCAAAGCACTATGCGTTGTAATGGTATGCGTTGTAAAAACCGCGTTGTAAAAGCATGCGATGTAAAAGCATGCGTTGTAATGTCGTACATCCGTGGTAACGTAGCACGAGCAGCTAGGCTTATCTCAGAAGCAGTGTGTAAAGACTTTATGATCATACACAGTAACACAGTGAGGAACACTACAAAGGGACACCACACAAGTAGTTATAAAAAATAAGTATCTTTATATATAGACTGAACACAAGACCAATAACGTTAAAAAGCCACAATACTGTGAAATAGGGTTATTCTTGAAACGATGTAAAAATAGTTCAAAGTGTGCAAATAGGAGACCAGTTCAAGGGGGTGGTCTCTGCGACCCTTTTACTTAGAAAGTACATGGATTTCGTAGCAAAACAACCAAAATGTCGCAAACGAGCTGTAGCGATGGATTTCCTCACGCGAGGCCGGCGATGCGTTGAATTCCTGCCGCAAGGGAGGATGATGCGCTGGACCTGTGGCATGTGCGACCCTGTTGCGATGTGAAGAAATGGCGCTCCGCGAGGGAGCAACGATCCGGGCGTGATGCGAGGAAAATGGGGAACGCACTGCACCGCACTGCGATGTTGTGATGCGACGATCCCGATGCGATGATCCGGGGTCAGCGAGCACTAGACAGCCCGCAAACGTACGATGCGAGGATCTTTGGGTGTTAGCGAGCACTTTGTGGCCCACAAGCGTGTGATGCGATGGTTCTTGGTTTGCGAGCACTTGGCGGCAGCAACGCGGTGATTTTTCTCACGCTCTTCAGCTGCGGCAGCTGGCAAACGGGCGTTAGCGATGATTTCAGCACTCTCTTCTCTGTAGTAGAACTAGAGGCCCTGGAACTCACAGGGGCCTCCCCTGCAGATAGAAATCCTCACTGGGAGGAATCAGGAGGCTGGTGGGTGAGTCAGATGTGCCTGTGACTCCAGCAGGAGGCTAGCTCTCTTCCAGCCCTAGGGGGATTGCTTTAGCAAAATAAAAGTTCTCTCAAAGTCCTTTTCCATCTTCTTCCAAGTCCAGGGGTAACTACTGCAGGCCAATCCAAGAAATAGCACACAAGCACAAGGACAGTCCTCTCCTACAGATTCCTTCAGTGGCACAGACAGAGGTTCTTCTTGACATCCAGGAGCAATATAAATTGTAGGGGTTTGGGCACAGATATTTATACCCCAAAAGTCTTTGTTCTAAAAAGTCACTAGTCACTGAACCCAGCCAGAACCAGTACTGCTCAGCCCTGGAACACTTTGTTTACCAGGCTGCATCCTTCCTTTCAGAAAGAGGGGGTCTGCCATCAGACGCACAGTAGGAGGTGGAGCCAGTATTCACCTTGCCAGGCACAGCGCTATTCAGGTCAAGGAGCTACCCCTCTCCAGTACTCAATGCAGATCTCTCTATTCAACCCAGGTCTGACTCAGCCTGCCGTGCCCCTATAAACCCAGACAGTCGATACACATATCAGCAGAGCACACTGGAAGGCTTAGGCAAGAAAATACCTACTTTCTAAAAGTTGTATTTTCAAACAGAGAATATTAAAACCAACTTCGCTAAAAGATGTATTTTTATCATTCTGAGTTCAGGCATACTAAACTCGAATTCCCTGAGTAAGTTAGGACTATAAGATGTAATAGTCAGACTGCCCATTCTAGGCTATGGATGAACAGGTAGCCTTGCAGCAGTGAAAAACGAAATGGGGGGTAATTCACTACCAGGACATGCTACACATGTCAAGCCATGTCCTACCTTACACACACAGTGCACCCTACCATAGGGGTGACTGATATGATGCCAAGGGAAGGTGCAGGGGCGGGGAAGTGTTGGCACTTCACAGCCAAGAAGGGAGTTCTGGACTGCACACAGACACTGCAGTGGCAGGTCTGAGGTACACTTTACAAGCTGCTTCTGTGGGTGGCGCAAACCAGCGCTGCAGTCCCACCAGCAGCATTTGAGTTACCAGCCCTGTGCGCAAACAGGCCACACTACCAGGGACTAACAAGTAAACCAAATAAGCCAATCAGGGATATACCAATTCACAGTTATATTTACTCACGGAGCATTCGCGCTGTGGCACTGAATGGTAGTGGCACAGCGCCCAGAGCATCTAATACCAGCAAAAACAGAGGAGACAACAGCGAACATGGAAGGGAGACCCACGCCATTGGTGCCAGATCTAACACTTACCTTCCACAATAAGTTTTCCTTTTCAATGACATCTGCCTTGTGCTGCCATAATAAATAAGACTCACGCCGGTAGAAGCTTGCAGACTACCAAATTCCCCAAAGCAACACCAGTTTACCTTCCTTGCTTCCATCTTTTACTCTGAACATTTCTCTGAGAATGTTAATTCCATTCCAGACACTAGCAGACGTGATGCAGCTGTTGACTTTTCAGGTGGGTCTACCTGATGTTTCTGCAGACTTGCTTGCTTTTAAGTAAATCTTAGCAGCTGTAATGCATCACAGAGACAAGATCAGTACTGGCAGCACCCACAGGGGTAAGATCACTGTTCTAAACTGCAAAGACCAAGAGGCAATGTTGCCTACGCCCACTGGGGCGAGACTTTGACATCAAAGGCATAAGTTAAACAACGCGCTTGCTGTTTTCTGATTTCAGTTGCCTGTGACTAAGAATGACAAATGCCCGAAACGCGTCAGACTTTTCACAACTGGAAGGTCATTTGAAACTGAATCGCTGTGGTCTTCAATAATAACAAGCATTGGCATAGCCAATAGATCTAGCCTTTGGGACCTTATAAGTATTTAGTTATGCAGTGTACTATCCTTAGTGTAACAACATTAACTGTTGCATGGCTAAACACTTATAAGGTCCTAAAGGCGAGACCTATTGGCCGTGCCAATGCTTGTTGTTGGAGTATCCTGGCTGGGAGCTGTCAGGAGACCCCCTCCTAGTTACAATGGAGGGGAAACAAAGGCACGTGCTTCATTAGGCAACCATTTGAGAGATTTTAGGACTGGGGATATGTGCTTATTTCACTTAGTGCCTGAAACCAGTCTACCCGCTGTATTCAGTGATGCTCTTAGTGGAGCCAAGGAGTATTTTGGAAGGCCACAGAGGTTCGCGCTGCCGTAGTCCAGCCTAGGCAGGACAAGTGCTTGTACCACCTGCTTGAAATCATTTTGTGGAAGGAAAGGTTTGATATTTCTGAGTGTCCTCATCAAGTGGTTTGCTCCCTTGCTTACCTTACTAATGTGAGTTTTCATATTCAGGTGCTTATCCAAGGTGACTCCGAGCGATTTGGCTGAGTCTATGATGAGAGGCGTGCAGTTGAAGGCAGTGAGGTGATTCAACCAGAGGTCAAACTTGGGGGTGTGGTTAGGAGGGGAGATGACCAGGAATTCCATTTTGGAGGTGTTGAGCAGAAGATGGTTCTCAGTTAACCAGTTTTGAGTAGATGTTAGGGTCGAGTTAAGAGAGAGGATGTTTTTCGGGGGAAGAGATTTTCAAATAGAGTTGCGTATCGTCCGCATACATATTTAAGAGAGTGTTTAAGGAGTTTAAAGAGTTAGCTAATGGTTCCAAGAACAGGTTGAAGAGGATCGGAGAAAGGGTGAATCCTTGGGGAACGCCCATGAGAACATGGAGAGGGATGGGAGAGAGAGTGATTTGCCTTGACCCTTTGAGATCTGTGGTGGAGGAAAGACGAGAACCATTGTAGCACCAACCAGAAAAACACATCCTATTTTTCAGAGTGGCGAGGAGGTTGTCATGATTAACCATGTAGAATGTGGAAGAACGGTCAAGGAGGATCAGGAGGGAGGATTCATTTTGGTCAAGCATTTTTAACAGGTCATCCATGACGTGAGTGAGCGCCGTCTCGGTGCTGTGCCCCTTCCGAAAGCCTGATTGATGCTGGTCAAGGAGTTGGAAATTCTCTATATGTGCACAGAGTTGGGATTGAACCCATTTTTCTATGAGTTTCGCTAGGGTGGGGATGTTGGAGAAAGGCCGTAAGTTATTGAGATCCGCTTTGTCAGTGTTAGTTTTTTTTAATTATAGGTGATAACTGAGCTGCTTTTAGGCTGTCGGGGATCGTACTTTGTGAAAGGGAGGTGTTTACAATCCTTATCCAGGTGGGGATGAGTAAATTCTAGATATCTTTGAAGATGGCCAGTGTTATGTGCACTCTTTTGCCGGCTAGTGTTTCTAATATACATTAACATTATAGTTTATTTAATCAAACACAGGAGAAGGTTTTGTACAGCACATATCCTGAAGTCATGTATTTTTATGTCCTCATATATGGCGAGGAAGAAACAGGAGGGATAGCAAAATAAAACAATTGCCCCAGATCACACAGTTTGGTTAAGTGACAAAGCCAGGATTAATCCCAAGTTTTTGGTTTCACATTGTGCAATTCAGTCACTAGATGTATACATTTTGCTTCCCATACACCCAATTTACCACCATCCTCCTCTGCCCCCGCCCAAAAAACCTGCTGGTATCAATGCAGTCCTTGGTCACATCCCAGACCAAACTTTGTGGCACCTGGGAAAATGGTTGCTAGTACCCATGCTCCAGAGGATGCGGCGGAATGTTTCTGTCAAAGATACAGCCTCAATTCTATGCCCTGCCCATTCCTGCCTAAATGGTGCTTTGCACTTACCCTTAACCCCACCAGGTAGGTCGCTCCCTCTCCGCACAGCACCGCCTTTGTCTCCCTGCCCCAGCTGACGCTGCTGTGGAAGTTCGAGGCCCTCCACCACCCGCAGGCTACAGCTGCGCCTCATCCCTGGTGGCCAGTGGTAGGCAGTAGGTAGGTTTGTTCATCGTCCGCTTTATTGCTTTTATAGTATTGCCTGTATTTTCATTGTTGGGTCTTTGACTGCTGTTTTCTGTCTCCCCCGCTGCCTGTACGTGGTCTGTGCCCCTTTTTCTTCCCTCTGTTCCCCTCGTTGTCCCCGTGCTCTCTCTGCTCGGTCTTTCCTTCTGTACCCCTCACTGCCCCTGTGTCTCTGCCCGGTTTTCCCTTCTGTTCCCCTCGCTGCCCCCGTGTCTCTGCCCGGTTTTCCCTCTGTTCCCCTCGCTGCCCCATGCCTCTCTGCCCGTTCTGCCTTCTGTTCTTAGCTGCCCCTGTATTTCTGTGTTCTGTATTTTGCCTCTGTGCCATTTGTTTTTCCGGTATTTCTGTGCCCTTTTGCCTTCTGTGCCACTCATTTTTCCCTCGTTTTTGTGCCCCTTTTGCCTTCTTGTTAGAAATGGCGATTTCCGGTTGGCTGAGGCTTGCACCAAAGCCAGGCAGAAACCACCACTCTAGTCAGGGCAAGGGAGTTACACGCCAAAGATAACCCCTGCTCACCCTCTAGGTAACGTGACACGAGCAGTAAGGCTTATCCCGGAGGCAATGTAGGTTAAGTCTTTGCGCATGCACCCCCAGCAACAACATCCCAGGCCCCACACAAAAGGAACTCCACACAAGGTTATATATAAAAATAGACTTTGTATTATACCAGACACATTAGATAAGAAACACACACTTTACAAGGTGCCATAGGCACGGGCAGAATTTACAGGGGATTATATACATGGGACAGGGCCACATGGACCACTGTCAGGAATAAGCACTATTAGAACTAGCCGTTGGTAGAGTTAGCACTTTGTAGAAGTAACACTTTTAGAACATAGAACATATAATAACTGGCGGCGGGTACGGACCGTACCTTCCGTTCGGGTTGCGCGGATCAATGCGGGTGACCTCCTCGGCAGACCGGAGCGGGCGGGAGGCGGCCAGTACGCTACAAGCATGTGGGCATTTCTTGCCTCCCAAGGGGGCTCCGGGCTTATTCAGTGGCTGAGCGACCCAAAGGTGTGCGGCTCAGAGGAGGAGGCGGGCAGGGTGCGGGGGGCCCAGCGAAGCGGACGCGGCTCGAGACGGGGGCGGCCAGGCACGGGCTGCAAAAGGGGGCGAGCGAGGCACACTTCAGGTGGGGCTCCAGCGGCACCGGGAGGTCAGACAAGTCCGAGCAACTTGGCAGGGAAGGCACAATAGAGTCCACTGGTCCTGGGTCTCTGGTCAGGGGGCGAGCTCAGTACCAAGCCCTTGGAGATAGTTTTAAGCACCAAATAGCAAACGTAGCACACAACCAGTAACCACTGGTAAAAGGTTAGTACCACCTACGCATGAAAACACATTCAGAGGTATAGGCCAGAAGCTTCACACATGAGGCATGAAAACCCATTTAGCGGTGTAGGTAAAACACATGATGCCTAAGAACACATTCAGCGGTGTAGGGAAGACACATGACGCATAAAAACACATTCAGCGGTGTCAGTAAGACACATGATGCATAAGAACACATTCAGCTTTGTCAGTAAGACACATGACGCATAAAAACACATTCAGCGGTGTAGGGAAGACACATGATGCATAAGAACACATTCAGCGGTGTCAGTAAGACACATGACGCATAAAAACGCATTCAGCAGAGTAGGGAAGACACATGACCCATAAAAACACATTCAGCTGTGTCAGAACACAGGGTGCGCAAAACATACTACACACCCAAAGCATTAGAGCATAAATCATATTTAGCACATAACTCACATCAAAGTACAGGTCGCGCCACTGCGCCAAAACCTAAACGTAGCAGCTGCTCACTACTTGCTTGACAGCTGGGGACAGTAGCAAGGGGCCTAAACGCTGCATCTGGCACTAAGTGCTGCGCATCTGTGTAAGGCCAAGGTAGGGGCAAAGGAGTACGACTCACTCCTGAGTCCAAAGTACAGGTCCCTGAAAAGAAAACCTAAACGGTGCAGCTGCCCACTACTTGCTGGGCAGCTGTGAAATTAAACTATGGCAGGGCCCTCACTAGCTCTTTAGGACAACAATGTGCCAAACGTGTTAGCCCTCTAGGCTCTTGAACTAACACGTGCTTCCCTAATGAACTGTGGTGGGAAGGATATGGGCCTCTAAAATAGATATGACCCACGTTGGAGCCACCTAGGCTCTAAAAGTAATGTGTCCCCAGGAACCATCTAGACTCGGAAAATAATGGGGGCTTTGTTGGAGCCACGGGGCTCTGAAGAATAACTGAGGCCAAGCCATTCACGGGGGCTTTGAAGAAATGGGCACGGGGCCTCCCCGGGGGTCTCTCTAGCCCCACGGGGGCCCTACAAGTCATGGGGCACTGTCATCGGGCCGCCCTCGATGTGCCCCCTGCCGCGGTGCCTTCCCTTGGCACCAACATACTGGGTCTCAGACCAGCCCTACTACTCAGCCACATGGAGCCCCCCCAGCCCTCCCGGACACTCACCGGCTGGGGGGGTGGCAGGACTCTGTTCCTTGGGCGGCGTTAGTCTCTTGGCGGCCCCGGGGCTCTCCACAGCTCACGGGAGCCCCGGGCGGCCATCACTCGGCCTGCTTCTCTCTCTGACTCGGCGGCGGGGTGGGCCGTCAATCGCGGCGCGGCAGGCGCGACTTCCTGGAAGCAAGCGGAAGTCCCGCCCCGCTCCAGGCGCCCGGCCGGCTGACTTCCTGTCTTCGGCCCGGCCGCGGCGGTGATCATTCTCTCGTATCGGCAAATGAGGGGTGGGCACCCTCGGTAGGCAATTAAAATGTAGAAGCTAGGTGGGCACTCGCTAAGGCACACAAACACGGGGTGGGCACCCGTTCTGTAAATAATAAGGATAACAAGCGCAATTGAGGGGTAGGCTCCCTCTGAATGGGCCGATAAAGCAGGGTGGGCTCCTGCTATAAACACGAGCAGGACAGAGAGCAGCTTCACGCTGCCAAGCTCAAGTAAAGCGCTCCCAGAGGGGGACAAAGTGTAGGGACAGCTAGGGGTATGGAAAATGAAAGCCAGAACACCCAAGGTGCTGGGGCAGCCCCCAGAGTCTCCTCAAGGTCCTGGAAATACTCCAGCAAGGCAGAAGGGTCCAAAAGAAGCCCTTCAGCATCCAGGGCATCCAGGGGCTGGGCAGGGTCCAGAGAGGAAAGCCTTCCCTTGGGCCCCAGCAGCAGCACACCGCTGGTAGATTCTAGTCAGGAAAACAAGAACCTTTTACAAGAGGTCACAGCCTCTTTTTATACAGAGAAATCCTTTGTTGTCAAAGGTGCAGGCAAGGGGCGAACCAGATGCAACTGGTTCCTGAGCACTTTGTTTTGCTCAGCCCCTCTGCCTATTCACAGGGTGGATCAGGGACATCAGACACACCACAGGGGGCGGAACCAGCATTGTGGAGGGAAAGCCCAGCCCTATTCAGGTCCCAGGTGCTGCCCCTCCCTGCCATCAACATGCAGATCTCCCCATTCACCACCGGGGTAGACCCATCCTGACTCCAGGAGCCAGGCACACCAGCCAGCTCCAGCCAATCACAAGCCAGCAACTTCACTGCACAGACAGGCCAACTTCTAGAAGTGGCACTTCCACACTAGACACATGAAGGCCGCACACATCATCGCGCACCATTCAATCTCACGAGTTTGCACATACCAAACTCGAGCTTGTACTCCCCACGCATCAGGAATTACCATGGACACATACATTCCCCATGCATTCCTATGGGAGGGAGGCCAATCTCACATACGCACTCAGAGAGCGCACGCACTTTACACTGTGCCACAGTGCTAAAGTGCGCAAAGACCAGAAATCATTATAATCATGTAACACTAAAAGGCAAAAAGTTCAGGGGTGAACCTGCCAGAAGGGCCAAGTCCAACACTTCTGTTCCAATCGTTTTTGTGCCCTTCTGCCTTCTGTTCCACTCATTTTTTTGTGCCCTTATGCCCTCTGTGCCACTCGTTTTTCCCTAGTTTTTTTGCCCCTTTTGCCTTCTGTTCCACTCGTTTTTTGTGCCTTTCTGCCTTCTGTGCCACTTGTTTTCCCATTGTTTTTGTGCCCCTTTTGCCTTCAGTTCCACTCGTTTTTTGTGCCCTTTTGCCCTCTGTTCCACTCGTTTTTTGTGCCCTTCTGCCCTCTGTGCCACTCGTTTTTCCCTTTGTTGGAAATGGCCCTTTTTACAGGGTCATCCCTAAACTTTTTGCCTTTCTCTTGTATTTCTTCTGACCTGTTGTTGGTTTTATGACTCTGGGCACTTGACCACTGATGATCAGTGCTAAATTGCATATGCTCTCCCCTGTGTAAATATGACTGTGAATTGGTCTATCTCTGATTGGCTTATTTGGGTTAGCTGTTAGTCCCTAGTAGTGTGGCCTGTGTGTGCCCAGGGCCGGTAACCCAAATGCTGCTGGTGGGCCTGCAGAGCTGGTTTGCGCCACCCACAAAAGTAGCTTGTAAAGTTTTCCTCAGACCTGCCACTACAGTGTCTGTGTGCAGTCCTGAATTGCCATCTTGGCTGTGAAGTGCCCACACTTCCCCACCCCTGAACCTTCCCGTAGCATCATGTCAGTCACCCCTATGGTAGGTGCTTTGTGTGTGTAAGGTAGGACATGGCTTGATATGTGTAGCATGTCCTGGTAGTGAATCACCCTCCATTTTGTTTTAACTGCTGCAAGGCTACCTGTTCTCTATAGGATAGAATGGGCAGACTGGCTATTACATCTTATACTCCTATCTGACTCAGGGAACATTGTAGACATTCGAGTATAGTATTCCTGAACTCAGAAAGATAAAATACATCTTTTAGTGAAGTTGGTTTTTACATTCTGTGCTTGAAAATACCACTTTTAGAAAGTATGTATTTTCTTGCCTAAGCCTTCCAGGGTGCTCTGCGGTTATGTGCATTGGCTGTCTGGGTTTAGAGGGGCAAGGCAGGCTGAGTCAGACCTGGGTTCAATAGAGAGATCTGCATTGAGTACTGGGGAGGGGTAGCTCCTTGAAGTGAATAGGGCTGTGCCTGGCAAGGTCAATGCTGGCTCCACCTTCTACTGTGCGTCTGATGGCAGACCCCCTCTTTCTGAAAGGAAGGATGCAGCCTGGTAAACAAAGTGCTCCAGGCCTGAGCAGAACTGGTTCTGGCTGGGTTCATTAACTATAGACTTTTGAGAACAAAGACTTTTGAGGTATAAATATCTGTGCCCAAACCCCTGATTGTTTTATTGCTCCTAGATGTCGAGAGAAACCTCTGTCCGTGTTACTGAAGGAATCTGCAGGAGAGGACTGTCCTTGTGCTTGTGTGCTGTTTCTTGGATTGGCCTGCAGAAGTTCCCCTTGGACTTGGGAGAAGAGGGAAAAGGACTTTTGAGAGACTTTTATTTTGCTAAGCAACCACCCAAGGGCTAGAAGAGAGCTAGCCTCCTGCTGGAGTCACAGGCACATCTGACTCCCCCACCAGCCTCCTGATTCCTCCCAGCGGGGATTTTTATCTGCAGGTGAGGCTCCTGTGAGTTCCAGGGCTTCTAGTTCTACTACAGAGAAGAGAGTGCTAAAAATCATCGCTAACGCCGTTTGCGAGCCGCGGCGGCTGAAGAGCGTAAGAAAAATCATCGCGCTGCTGCCGCCGAGCGCTCGCAAACCGAAGATCATCGCATCGCACGCTTGCGGGCCACAAAGTGCTCGCTAACCCCAGAGACCATTGTATCGCACGTTTGCAGGCTTGTCGAAGGCTCGCTAACCCCGGATCATCGCCTCGAGATCATCGCAGAGCGGGCACCGTGCGTCCCCCATTTTCCTTGCATTGCACCCGGATTGTCGCTCCATCACGGGGTGCCATTTTCTTTCATCGCAACAAGATCGCACACGCAACAGGATCAGCGCATCATCCTCTCTTGCGGCAAGGATTCAACGCAACGTTGGCCTAGTGTGAAGAAGCCTGTCGCTTTGTCCCGCATGCACCCACAGACCGGCGCATCATCTTCCCCTTGCGGAAAGGATTCAACGCATTGCCGGCCTAGCGCGGGGAAAATCATCGCTACAGCTCGTTTGCGACATTTTGCTTGTTTTGCTATGAAATCCAGGTACTTTGTAAGTAAAAGGGTCGCAGAGACCCCTCACTTGAATTGAACCCCTATTTGAACACTTTGAACTCTTTTTCCAGCTTTTCAAGCGCACCCCCCTTTTTCAGTACTGTGGCTTTTTACAGTTATTGGTCTTGTGTTAAGACTATAAATAAAGATACTTATTTTTTATAACTACTTGTGTGGTGTCCCTTTGTAGTGTCCTTCACTGTTTTACTGTGTATGATCATAAATGCTTTACACACTGCCTCTGAGATAAGCCTAGCTGATCGTGCTACATTACCACAGGGGTGAGCAGAGGTTATCAAAGGGTGTAACCCCCTTACTCTGACTTAGGAAGAAGGGTACAGATCACAGAATGCACCCAAGTCTTTTAATTTATATGCAAGAGTGAAGTGAAGCTGAAGAAAAACCTATGTTACTCTCCCAACTCCCAACCAATGTTGTGACACAGGGGAAGGCATCCCTTAAGGATAAGACCCCTCACTCACCCAAGGGTGACATGCTTCATCATATGGGGCCTCCTTACCAGTGGTAAAACCCTAGTTGCCACTGGGAGCTACTACTTCGGGAGTCTTAAGGAAGGAGCTCAGAGATGTTTTAAGGATTTATATGGAGTAGGATGGTAATCCCATATGTGTGCTGTAGGGGTTGAGTGAGGTAAGTGCAGCGCTGTATATAGTAGGGTGGGTGTGAAGTAAAACTACCTAGATAGAACACAATAAAACGTTATTCCCGTGTACTAGCTGGCAGGATTAAAAAATGAAACAGCACAGTGGTATGGATTTAAACCACTGTTAGTGATTGGTCAACATGTTTCAGCCTGTTGATCTAGTTCTAGTATCAGTGGCTTTCGTCAGGACCAGATGTTTTTACAATGCTGCTGCAAAGTTTAGTGAAAAACAAAAAAGTAATGTATTTAAAATTTTATATCACCGGTATTCCTGCTCAATATTTATTGCTTCTGTCAGGTCATACTCCGGATATCTGCAAAAAAATTGACAAATTGCATTTGTCTTGGATTTGGTGAAGGGATACAATGATAGGCAAATCAACAACAACTCTCTTCAATTGAAGTAAGATAGTCTTCATATTACTAGAACATGACACTAATCCACTCTGTTGTTTTTTATTTTAACTCTTGTCATAAATTTGTATATAAGTATTTGAACAGAACTTACCCACAAAAGTTGGATAGCTCTGCCTCACCTCTACCAGACAAGTTGCTCAGGAGGGAGGCCCCGCACTGCGGATATAACAGACACTGAGTGTTTAGTAACCACTCTGTCTAAGTCTCTCATATAACTACATTTAAAACTATTTACAGGAAGTTGTCCACACCTGGGAAAATCAAAAATTGGAGTCTATGCATGTTATAATTATAAGGTTCATAGTTAAGGTTAGGTGAAGAGATCACTGTATGCCCAGATCAAAAAAGAGTATTGAATCTTGGCTTGTAGGTATTAAGCATACTTAGTTATTATCAAAAGTCCCAATTCTGGCAATAATTAATAAGAATCTCAAAGTTATACTACTCACAGGTAGTTATTTGACTCGAGTTTTTGTATCTCTAAAATTGGAGTTATATCCACAAAAGTGGCAAAATTTGCTAAAATGTGCTAGCATACAGAGTGATAGTAATACCCTTTTAGACTAGGAGAGGGTAGTGCTCTAAACATACCCAAAGCTAGTACATAACAGTTTTCCCGGTGTCCTAGGAAAGGAAAGAGGCCATAGCAAAAACTCACCTGTCCGTCGGTACCTCGGCGTGGGGTAGAGCTAACCCCGGGAGGTACCGAACGGCAGGGCTGCCTCTGTTAAATACTGAGGGAACAAGTGCATACAGCTGTGCACCGACGCTGGGTCCTTGCGGTAAATAGTTGTCTAAATCTTTGCCCGCGCGTTTCGCTCACACTGCGCATGCGTGTAGAGAACGGTACTAATCTCAATACCTACGCGCGATACCCTCATTGCGCATGCGCGAGGAAAGGACATTCTACCTCGGCATGCGCATTCGACCATGGTGCTGTATTGTGTCGAGGCGTTGGCGCATATGTGTGTAAAATGCAGACATCGCGTGATGTAGGTTTAAATGCGTTAATATAACGAACTACCTCATTATGTTGACTTCTCACAGATTAGAGGCGCACATAAGTGTTATCCATAGGTATTATAAACCTTATTTTGTTAACCTAAGCTTTTGACACAAGCACATATTTGACCATTCTCAAGGGTTTACGGCCATTTTTTAGAAGTCTATTACTTGATTAGTAAGTGATTACTGGCAGAATACATAGTTTCCTAAAAAAAGGGGGGATGTGTGTATATTTAGAATTATTTATACTTTGTCCAAGTCTGCAGTTATTATGTCACCATATGCAATAAAAGTAGGCATTCTACTCATCCTACTTGATACTCTTTGTAGTTTTATGTACCAGACAGAGCTGATATTGGTGCTAGTTATCACTGAATCTGGGTCCAGGGTATATCATCATTCAGACCTACAGTATCTGTTTTCAGTCTATATACCCACTGCTGTTCCTTACGAAATAGTAGTCTAGAGGGATCCGTCAGGTGGGCTGGAATCCATGGTTTTTCTAGAACCACCCATTTAAGGTCAGTGTCTGCATGACCCTTGTCGAGAAAATGATTGGTCAGTTTCGTAGACCTTTTACCACATCTTATGGTACTCTTATGTTCTTGTATTCGTGTTTTAATTCTTCTAGTGGTCATTCCCACATATCGTAATCGGCACGGACACCAAATCAGATATATCAAACATTCACTATTACAGTTGGTATGTTTAACTAATCTCCAAGGGCGTGTAGTGCCTATGTCTACCTCTGTTGTTTTTTCTGTTTGTGGGCAAACCGAGCATGTCCCACAAGGGTGGTGACCTACTACTGGGGGCAGGTTCCATAGAGTCATTTGTGTACTCGTATTATTAACTTGTTGTGGTCTTGTATGAACAAGTTTGTCTCTTAAATTTGCACTGCGCTTGTATGCAAACAGTGGACGAGAAAGTTCGTTATTAGCAGAATTCAGAATTGGCCAATGTTTGTTGATACTTTTTTTGACTGAGTTGGAGAAACTAGAGAAAGTATTGACAAATGTCATCCATTTGTTTTGTTCTTTCCCTTTTACTTCTCTCTGCTCCAATAGCCACTCTCTACTGTTATTAGCGGCTCTTTTTTTTTTTTAGTTCCGAATTGTCTGTTTAGGGTATTGTTTGACAAGTAGATCTTGTGCTAGTCCCTTGGCATGCTCCTCATAGAGTTCAAGCATCGTGCAGTTACTTCTAATCCGTAAAAACTGGCCAAACGGTAAGTTCTCACGTAAGGCTCGTGGGTGGTAACTCTGGTAAGGTAACAACGAGTTACAGGACGTCGTCTTGCGGTAAAGCTCAGTTATCAATCCTCCATTCAAGGGTCGGATAAGTAGATCAAGGAAAGGCAGTTTGATTTTAGAACATTCCAAGGTGAATCGCAGGAAATCATTCTGATTATTCAACCAATCATGGAACATATTCAAGGTCACTACATCTCCTCTCCAGATGACAAAAATGTCATCTATATACCTTTTCCAGGTACGTAGGTGGCTGTAGAACGGGTTACTTGCTGTTAGTATTGTTTCTTGTTCCACTTTGTGAACATACAGATTGGCTAGGCTTGGGGCACAGATGCTCCCCATGCATGTCCCCGAAATCTGTAAATACAGTTGGTCTTCGAAGCGGAATTTTTTTTCTTTCAATACCATCCTTGAGCAAAACATGACAAAGTCAATAGGTGTTATGCTATCCCAATCCGTGTTTTCTAGCATTCCTCTTATAGTGGTCAATGTTTCTTCCTGTGGAATACAAGTGTAAAGTGATTCCACGTCGAAGGATACCAACCAATCTTGGTCAATGTCAAATGGAAATTCTTGAATGTCAGTTAAGAGGTGCTTGGTGTCTTGAATAAACGTCGGCATTTTTGACACCAAAGGTCTAAGAAAGACGTCTACAAAACTGGATAATGGCTCCAGAAGTGAGCCGATTCCCGAAATTATCGGTCTTCCTGGGGGAGGTCTGGTGGGTTTGTAAATTTTGGGTAGCACGTAAAAATATGGTGTTATGGGTGACGTTGCTACCAGATATTCAGCTTCATGGTCTGTTATCCATTTCATCTCTTTAGCTTCATCCACCTTTCTGCTGATGGTTGTTTTCAGACGTTTAGTCGGATCCTGAGATAGCTTCTTGTACGAGTTTTCATCATTCAACTGGCGTACACATTCCTCGCGGTATGTAACTGCATTAAGAAGGACAACAGCTCCCCCCTTGTCAGCTGGTTTTATTATTATTTCCGAGTTCTTTGCCAGGCTCTTCAGTGCTGTTGTTTCATCTCTTGTCAAATTTTGAAATTGTTTTGGATGGTTACTCGTGATGTTTTCAAAGTCATGTAGAACTGCTTCTTCGAACGCAATGATACGTGCTGGAACCAAGTGCGTCGGGGGATTAAAAGTGGACTTTGGGCGTAGTCCTGTATTCGTTGGAGTCATCTCTCTAGGGTCCTTATCTTTGAAAAAAGCATTTAGACGGATCTTTCTGAAGAAAGTCGCAAGTTCTTGTCGTGTCTGGAAGGCATCCCCTTTAAAAGTGGGCACATATCCAAGGCCTTTTTCTAAGACTCTGAGCTCACAATCTGTAGGTGAGTATGAGCTAAGATTGATTATCACTTGTTTGTGCCGCTCGTTGTCGCTGTCCCTGATGGTTGAGTCGTGGCCACTGGTGTGTTCCAATTGACTCTTGTCTTGGGCCCTCTTCGTCTTCCTCTTTGGTTGAACGGGCCATACCCTAAAAAAGGCTGTTGCGGCATCATCTGGTCATATGGAGGGTAAGGAAAAAATTGGGGTGTATTTCCTGGCGGGAAACCGAAATTTGCAGGTGGCCACCATGTGTTTGGTCCTGGTCCAAAGTTATTTGCCATTCTCGGGCCCCTGCCTCTTCCTCTTCCTCTACCTCGGCGGTTAGTGGGTCGTCCTCCATAAGATGCGTTGTCATCATTGCTAGAGTCACTTGACGACGTAGAGTAGTTTGAGCCATATCTTCCACCTCTTTGGTTGAACTGTGGAGCGACATAGTCTTCAGCTGTATAGGGGTATACTTTTTCCATTGCGAACTTGTCTAGATCCTTTTTAAATTTGGCAATTTTAGTGGATAGGATAGAGTCTTTATACTCTTGATTGTTCTTATTTACATCCTCTGCTTGTTTTTTAAAGTTTTCTTCCGCTTGTTTTTTGTCAGATGTTTTTTTTTAAACTATGCTCACAATAGCAGCTTTAATGCTAGTTTCTATTGTTTGAATTTCTACTAGTAGGAAATCTGCCGCTTTCTTTGCTGTTGTTATTATGAGTATTAACCAGTCTCTGGTGCATTTCCAGGCAATCAGAGACCAGTCCCGTAGGAACGTTTTGTCATCTAAAAATAGACGTGGGGCGTTGGTTACTATCAGTCCTGTTGGTGCACAATTGGCCCTGAAATATTCTGTCATTATCAGTCCATGTACCTCAGTTATTGAATGTGTTCTTTTAAGGGTCATTAGTTTTGCCCAGTCATCGGTAGGTTTAGATATCATGCTTGGAGTGCTATCAAGAATACTGGGAGTATTCAAGATTTCTCTTGTCATCTCTTCATCAAAGGTCAATCCTAACCTTTCTGCCATCTTAAAAGCAAGGACTACCAAAAAGTAGTTCCACCCAGGATAAGATCCACCTCCCGCGATAGGAAAAAGTGAATACGAGGGACAGCCAAGTTTGCAAAAGCTTAGCTCTTTAATAGACCCTCGGCCTTAAGACCGTTCAATATACTGGAAAATACTACCGTGGGTTAGGGGTCTAGAGGGAAAGTTTATAGACCAAAGGTGTATATTCCCTATCTAAATCTACAGATCACAGAATACACCCAAGTCTTTTAATTTATATGCAAGAGTGAAGTGAAGCTGAAGAAAAACCTATATTACTCTCCCAACTCCCAACCAATGTTGTGACACAGGGGAAGGCATCCCTTAAGGATAAGACCCCTCACTCACCCAAGGGTGACATGCTTCATCATATGGGGCCTCCTTACCAGTGGTAAAACCCTAGTTGCCACTGGGAGCTACTACTTCGGAAATCTTAAGGAAGGAGCTCAGAGATGTTTTAAGGATTTATATGGAGTAGGATGGTAATCCCATATGTGTGCTGTAGGGGTTGAGTGAGGTAAGTGCAGCGCTGTATATAGTAGGGTGGGTGTGAATTAAAACTACCTAGATAGAACACAATAAAACTTTATTCCCGTGTACTAGCTGGCAGGATTAAAAAATGAAACAGCACAGTGGTATGGATTTAAACCAATGTTAGTGATTGGTCAACATGTTTCAGCCTGTTGATCTAGTTCTAGTATCAGTGGCTTTCGTCAGGACCAGATGTTTTTACAATGCTGCTGCAAAGTTTAGTGAAAAACAAAAAAGTAATGTATTTAAAATTTTATATCACCGGTATTCCTGCTCAATATTTATTGCTTCTGTCAGGTCATACTCCGGATATCTGCAAAAAAATTGACAAATTGCATTTGTCTTGGATTTGGTGAAGGGATACAATGATAGGCAAATCAACAACAACTCTCTTCAATTGAAGTAAGATAGTCTTCATATTACTAGAACATGACACTAATCCACTCTGTTGTTTTTTATTTTAACTCTTGTCATAAATTTGTATATAAGTATTTGAACAGAACTTACCCACAAAAGTTGGATAATTCTGCCTCACCTCTACCAGACAAGTTGCTCAGGAGGGAGGCCCCGCACTGCGGATATAACAGACACTGAGTGTTTAGTAACCACTCTGTCTAAGTCTCTCATATAACTACATTTAAAACTATTTACAGGAAGTTGTCCACAGCTGGGAAAATCAAAAATTGGAGTCTGTGCATGTTATAATTATAAGTTTCATAGTTAAGGTTAGGTGAAGAGATCACTGTATGCCCAGATCAAAAAAGAGTATTGAATCTTGGCTTGTAGGTATTAAGCATACTTAGTTATTATCAAAAGTCCCAATTCTGGCAATAATTAATAAGAATCTCAAAGTTATACTACTCACAGGTAGTTATTTGACTCGAGTTTTTGTATCTCTAAAATTGGAGTTATATCCACAAAAGTGGCAAAATGTGCTAAAATGTGCTAGCATACAGAGTGATAGTAATACCCTTTTAGACTAGGAGAGGGTAGTGCTCTAAACATACCCAAAGCTAGTACATAACAGTTTTCCCGGTGTCCTAGGAAAGGAAAGAGGCCATAGCAAAAACTCACCTGTCCGTCGGTACCTCGGCGTGGGGTAGAGCTAACCCCGGGAGGTACCGAACGGCAGGGCTGCCTCTGTTAAATACTGAGGGAACAAGTGCCTACAGCTGTGCACCGACGCTGGGTCCTTGCGGTAAATAGTTGTCTAAATCTTTGCCCGCGCGTTTCGCTCACACTGCGCATGCGTGTAGAGAACGGTACTAATCTCAATACCTACGCGCGATACCCTCATTGCGCATGCGCGAGGAAAGGACATCCTACCTCGGGCATGCGCATTCGACCATGGTGCTGTATTGTGTCGAGGCGTTGGCGCATATGTGTGTAAAATGCAGACATCGCGTGATGCAGGTTTAAATGCGTTAATATAACGAACTACCTCATTATGTTGACTTCTCACAGATTAGAGGCGCACATAAGTGTTATCCATAGGTATTATAAACCTTATTTTGTTAACCTAAGCTTTTGACACAAGCACATATTTGACCATTCTCAAGGGTTTACGGCCATTTTTTAGAAGTCTGTTACTTGATTAGTAAGTGATTACTGGCAGAATACATAGTTTCCTAAAAAAAGGGGGGATGTGTGTATATTTAGAATTATTTATACTTTGTCCAAGTCTGCAGTTATTATGTCACCATATGCAATAAAAGTAGGCATTCTACTCATCCTACTTGATACTCTCTGTAGTTTTACGTACCAGACAGAGCTGATATTGGTGCTAGTTATCACTGAATCTGGGTCCAGGGTATATCATCATTCAGACCTACAGTATCTGTTTTCAGTCTATATACCCACTGCTGTTCCTTACGAAATAGTAGTCTAGAGGGATCCGTCAGGTGGGCTGGAATCCATGGTTTTTCTAGAACCACCCATTTAAGGTCAGTGTCTGCATGACCCTTGTCGAGAAATTTTTTCCGCTTCGAAGACCAACTGTATTTACAGATTTCGGGGACATGCATGGGGAGCATCTGTGCCCCCAAGCCTAGCCAATCTGTATGTTCACAAAGTGGAACAAGAAACAATACTAACAGCAAGTAACCCGTTCTACAGCCACCTACGTACCTGGAAAAGGTATATAGATGACATTTTTGTCATCTGGAGAGGAGATGTATTGACCTTGAATATGTTCCATGATTGGTTGAATAATCAGAATGATTTCCTGCGATTCACCATGGAATGTTCTAAAATCAAACTGCCTTTCCTAGATCTACTTATCCGACCCTTGAATGGAGGATTGATAACTGAGCTTTACCGCAAGCCGACATCCTGTAACTCGTTGTTACCTTACCAGAGTTACCACCCACGAGCCTTACGTGAGAACTTACCGTTTGGCCAGTTTTTACGGATTAGACGTAACTGCACGATGCTTGAACTCTATGAGGAGCATGCCAAGGGACTAGCACAAGATCTACTTGTCAAACAATACCCTAAACAGACAATTCGGAACTAAAAAAAAAAAGAGCCGCTAATAACAGTAGAGAGTGGCTATTGGAGCAGAGAGAAGTAAAAGGGAAAGAACAAAACCAACGGATGACATTTGTCAATACTTTCTCTAGTTTCTCCAACTCAGTCAAAAAAAGTATCAACAAACATTGGCCAATTCTGAATTCTGCTAATAACGAACTTTCTCGTCCACTGTTTGCATACAAGCGCAGTGCAAATTTAAGAGACAAACTTGTTCATACAAGACCACAACAAGTTGATAATACGAGTACACAAATGACTCTATGGAACCTGCCCCCAGTAGTAGGTCACCACCCTTGTGGGACATGCTCGGTTTGCCCACAAACAGAAAAAACAACAGAGGTAGACATAGGCACTACACGCCCTTGGAGATTAGTTAAACATACCAACTGTAATAGTGAATGTTTGATATATCTGATTTGGTGTCCGTGCCGATTACGATATGTGGGAATGACCACTATAAGAATTAAAACACGAATACAAGAACATAAGAGTACCATAAGATGTGGTAAAAGGTCTACGAAACTGACCAATCATTTTCTCGACAAGGGTCATGCAGACACTGACCTTAAATGGGTGGTTCTAGAAAAACCATGGATTCCAGCCCACCTGACGGATCCCTCTAGACTACTATTTCGTAAGGAACAGCAGTGGGTATATAGACTGAAAACAGATACTGTAGGTCTGAATGATGATATACCCTGGACCCAGATTCAGTGATAACTAGCACCAATATCAGCTCTGTCTGGTACGTAAAACTACAGAGAGTATCAAGTAGGATGAGTAGAATGCCTACTTTTATTGCATATGGTGACATAATAACTGCAGACTTGGACAAAGTATAAATAATTCTAAATATACACACATCCCCCCTTTTTTTAGGAAACTATGTATTCTGCCAGTAATCACTTACTAATCAAGTAATAGACTTCTAAAAAATGGCCGTAAACCCTTGAGAATGGTCAAATATGTGCTTGTGTCAAAAGCTTAGGTTAACAAAATAAGGTTTATAATACCTATGGATAACACTTATGTGCGCCTCTAATCTGTGAGAAGTCAACATAATGAGGTAGTTCCTTATATTAACGCATTTAAACCTGCATCACGCGATGTCTGCATTTTACACACATATGCGCCAACGCCTCGACACAATACAGCACCATGGTCGAATGCGCATGCCCGAGGTAGAATGTCCTTTCCTCGCGCATGCGCAATGAGGGTATCGCGCGTAGGTATTGAGATTAATACCGTTCTCTACACGCATGCGCAGTGTGAGCGAAACGCGCGGGCAAAGATTTAGACAACTATTTACCGCAAGGACCCAGCGTCGGTGCACAGCTGTAGGCACTTGTTCCCTCAGTATTTAACAGAGGCAGCCCTGCCGTACGGTACCTCCCGGGGTTAGCTCTACCCCACGCCGAGGTACCGACGGACAGGTGAGTTTTTGCTATGGCCTCTTTCCTTTCCTAGGACACCGGGAAAACTGTTATGTACTAGCTTTGGGTATGTTTAGAGCACTACCCTCTCCTAGTCTAAAAGGGTATTACTATCACTCTGTATGCTAGCACATTTTAGCACATTTTGCCACTTTTGTGGATATAACTCCAATTTTAGAGATACAAAAACTCGAGTCAAATAACTACCTGTGAGTAGTATAACTTTGAGATTCTTATTAATTATTGCCAGAATTGGGACTTTTGATAATAACTAAGTATGCTTAATACCTACAAGCCAAGATTCAAAACTCTTTTTTGATCTGGGCATACAGTGATCTCTTCACCTAACCTTAACTATGAACCTTATAATTATTACATGCACAGACTCCAATTTTTGATTTTCCCAGGTGTGGACAACTTCCTGTAAATAGTTTTAAATGTAGTTATATGGGAGACTTAGACAGAGTGGTTACTAAACACTCAGTGTCTGTTATATCCGCAGTGCGGGGCATCCCTCCTGAGCAACTTGTCTGGTAGAGGTGAGGCAGAGCTATCCAACTTTTGTGGGTAAGTTCTGTTCAAATACTTATATACAAATTTATGACAAGAGTTAAAATAAAAAACA
Organism: Lissotriton helveticus; assembly: GCF_964261635.1. Lineage (NCBI taxonomy): Eukaryota > Metazoa > Chordata > Amphibia > Caudata > Salamandridae > Lissotriton > Lissotriton helveticus. Next base: position 1,428,483,768 of record NC_136057.1, read on the forward strand.
ACAGAGTGGATTAGTGTCATGTTCTAGTAATATGAAGACTATCTTACTTCAATTGAAGAGAGTTGTTGTTGATTTGCCTATCATTGTATCCCTTCACCAAATCCAAGACAAATGCAATTTGTCAATTTTTTTGCAGATATCCGGAGTATGACCTGACAGAAGCAATAAATATTGAGCAGGAATACCGGTGATATAAAATTTAAAATACATTACTTTTTTGTTTTTCACTAAACTTTGCAGCAGCATTGTAAAAACATCTGGTCCTAACGAAAGCCACTGATACTAGAACTAGATCAACAGGCTGAAACATGTTGACCAATCACTAACAGTGGTTTAAATCCATACCACTGTGCTGTTTCATTTTTTAATCCTGCCAGCTAGTACACGGGAATAAAGTTTTATTGTGTTCTATCTAGGTAGTTTTAATTCACACCCACCCTACTATATACAGCGCTGCACTTACCTCACTCAACCCCTACAGCACACATATGGGATTACCATCCTACTCCATATAAATCCTTAAAACATCTCTGAGCTCCTTCCTTAAGATTCCCGAAGTAGTAGCTCCCAGTGACAACTAGGGTTTTACCACTGGTAAGGAGGCCCCATATGATGAAGCATGTCACCCTTGGGTGAGTGAGGGGTCTTATCCTTAAGGGATGCCTTCCCCTGTGTCACAACATTGGTTGGGAGTTGGGAGAGTAATATAGGTTTTTCTTCAGCTTCACTTCACTCTTGCATATAAATTAAAAGACTTGGGTGTATTCTGTGATCTGTAGATTTAGATAGGGAATATACACCTTTGGTCTATAAACTTTCCCTCTAGACCCCTAACCCACGGTAGTATTTTCCAGTATATTGAACGGTCTTAAGGCCGAGGGTCTATTAAAGAGCTAAGCTTTTGCAAACTTGGCTGTCCCTCGTATTCACTTTTTCCTATCGCGGGAGGTGGATCTTATCCTGGGTGGAACTACTTTTTGGTAGTCCTTGCTTTTAAGATGGCAGAAAGGTTAGGATTGACCTTTGATGAAGAGATGACAAGAGAAATCTTGAATACTCCCAGTATTCTTGATAGCACTCCAAGCATGATATCTAAACCTACCGATGACTGGGCAAAACTAATGACCCTTAAAAGAACACATTCAAGAACTGAGGTACATGGACTGATAATGACAGAATATTTCAGGGCCAATTGTGCACCAACAGGACTGATAGTAACCAACGCCCCACGTCTATTTTTAGATGACAAAACGTTCCTACGGGACTGGTCTCTGATTGCCTGGAAATGCACCAGAGACTGGTTAATACTCATAATAACAACAGCAAAGAAAGAGGCAGATTTCCTACTAGTAGAAATTGAAACAATAGAAACTAGCATTAAAGCTGCTATTGTGAGCATAGTTTCAAAAAAAACATGTGACAAAAAACAAGCGGAAAAAAACTTTAAAAAACAAGCAGAGGATGTAAATAAGAACAATCAAGAGTATAAAGACTCTATCCTATCCACTAAAATTGCCAAATTTAAAAAGGATCTAGACAAGTTCGCAATGGAAAAAGTATACCCCTATACAGCTGAAGACTATGTCGCTCCACAGTTCAACCAAAGAGGTGGAAGATATGGCTCAAACTACTCTACGTCGTCAAGTGACTCTAGCAATGATGACAACGCATCTTATGGAGGACGACCCACTAACCGCCGAGGTAGAGGAACAGGAAGAGGCAGGGGCCCGAGAATGGCAAATAACTTTGGACCAGGACCAAACACATGGTGGCCACCTGCAAATTTCGGTTTCCCGCCAGGAAATACACCCCAATTTTTTCCTTACCCTCCATATGACCAGATGATGCCACAACAGCCTTTTTTAGGGTATGGCCCGTTCAACCAAAGAGGAAGACGAAGAGGGCCCAAGACAAGAGTCAATTGGAACACACCAGTGGCCACGACTCAACCATCAGGGACAGCGACAACGAGCGGCACAAACAAGTGATAATCAATCTTAGCTCATACTCACCTACAGATTGTGAGCTCAGAGTCTTAGAAAAAGGCTTTGGATATGTGCCCACTTTTAAAGGGGATGCCTTCCAGACACGACAAGAACTTGCGACTTTCTTCAGAAAGATCCGTCTAAATGCTTTTTTCAAAGATAAGGACCCTAGAGAGATGACTCCAACGAATACAGGACTACGCCCAAAGTCCACTTTTAATCCCCCGACGCACTTGGTTCCAGCACGTATCATTGCGTTCGAAGAAGCAGTTCTACATGACTTTGAAAACATCACGAGTAACCATCCAAAACAATTTCAAAATTTGACAAGAGATGAAACAACAGCACTGAAGAGCCTGGCAAAGAACTCGGAAATAATAATAAAACCAGCTGACAAGGGGGGAGCTGTTGTCCTTCTTAATGCAGTTACATACCGCGAGGAATGTGTACGCCAGTTGAATGATGAAAACTCGTACAAAAGGCTATCTCAGGATCCGACTAAACGTCTGAAAACAACCATCAGCAGAAAGGTGGATGAAGCTAAAGAGATGAAATGGATAACAGACCATGAAGCTGAATATCTGGTAGCAACGTCACCCATAACACCATATTTTTACATGCTACCCAAAATTCACAAACCCACCAGACCTCCCCCAGGAAGACCGATAATTTCGGGAATCGGCTCACTTCTGGAGCCATTATCCAGTTTTGTAGACGTCTTTCTTAGACCTTTGGTGTCAAAAATGCCGACGTTTATTCAAGACACCAAGCACCTCTTAACTGACATTCAAGAATTTCCATTTGACATTGACCAAGATTGGTTGGTATCCTTCGACGTGGAATCACTTTACACTTGTATTCCACAGGAAGAAACATTGACCACTATAAGAGGAATGCTAGAAAACACGGATTGGGATAGCATAACACCTATTGACTTTGTCATGTTTTGCTCAAGGATGGTATTGAAAGAAAATTTTTTCCGCTTCGGAGACCAACTGTATTTACAGATTTCGGGGACATGCATGGGGAGCATCTGTGCCCCAAGCCTAGCCAATCTGTATGTTCACAAAGTGGAACAAGAAACAATACTAACAGCAAGTAACCCGTTCTACAGCCACCTACGTACCTGGAAAAGGTATATAGATGACATTTTTGTCATCTGGAGAGGAGATGTAGTGACCTTGAATATGTTCCATGATTGGTTGAATAATCAGAATGATTTCCTGCGATTCACCTTGGAATGTTCTAAAATCAAACTGCCTTTCCTTGATCTACTTATCCGACCCTTGAATGGAGGATTGATAACTGAGCTTTACCGCAAGCCGACGTCCCGTAACTCGTTGTTACCTTACCAGACTTACCACCCACGAGCCTTACGTGAGAACTTACCGTTTGGCCAGTTTTTACGGATTAGACGTAACTGCGTGACGCTTGAACTCTATGAGGAGCATGCCAAGGGACTAGCACAAGATTTACTTGTCAAACAATACCCTAAACAGACAATTCGGAACTAAAAAAAAAGAGCCGCTAATAACAGTAGAGAGTGGCTATTGGAGCAGAGAGAAGTAAAAGGGAAAGAACAAAACAAATGGATGACATTTGTCAATACTTTCTCTAGTTTCTCCAGCTCAGTCAAAAAAAGTATCAACAAACATTGGCCAATTCTGAATTCTGCTAATAACGAACTTTCTCGTCCACTGTTTGCATACAAGCGCAGTGCAAATTTAAGAGACAAACTTGTTCATACAAGACCACAACAAGTTAATAATACGAGTACACAAATGACTCTATGGAACCTGCCCCCAGTAGTAGGTCACCACCCTTGTGGGACATGCTCGGTTTGCCCACAAACAGAAAAAACAACAGAGGTAGACATAGGCACTACACGCCCTTGGAGATTAGTTAAACATACCAACTGTAATAGTGAATGTTTGATATATCTGATTTGGTGTCCGTGCCAATTACGATATGTGGGAATGACCACTAGAAGAATTAAAACACGAATACAAGAACATAAGAGTACCATAAGATGTGGTAAACGGTCTACGAAACTGACCAATCATTTTCTCGACAAGGGTCATGCAGACACTGACCTTAAATGGGTGGTTCTAGAAAAACCATGGATTCCAGCCCACCTGACGGATCCCTCTAGACTACTATTTCGTAAGGAACAGCAGTGGGTATATAGACTGAAAACAGATACTGTAGGTCTGAATGATGATATACCCTGGACCCACATTCAGTGATAACTAGCACCAATATCAGCTCTGTCTGGTACGTAAAACTACAGAGAGTATCAAGTAGGATGAGTAGAATGCCTTCTTTTATTGCATATGGTGACATAATAACTGCTGACTTGGACAAAGTATAAATAATTCTAAATATACACACATCCCCCCTTTTTTTAGGAAACTATGTATTCTGCCAGTAATCACTTACTAATCAAGTAATAGACTTCTAAAAAATGGCCGTAAACCCTTGAGAATGGTCAAATATGTGCTTGTGTCAAAAGATTAGGTTAACAAAATAAGGTTTATAATACCTATGGATAACACTTATGTGCGCCTCTAATCTGTGAGAAGTCAGCATAATGAGGTAGTTCGTTATATTAACGCATTTAAACCTGCATCACGCGATGTCTGCATTTTACACACATATGCGCCAACGCCTCGACACAATACAGCACCATGGTCGAATGCGCATGCCCGAGGTAGAATGTCCTTTCCTCGCGCATGCGCAATGAGGGTATCGCGCGTAGGTATTGAGATTAGTACCGTTCTCTACACGCATGCGCAGTGTGAGCGAAACGCGCGGGCAAAGATTTAGACAACTATTTACCGCAAGGACCCAGCGTCGGTGCACAGCTGTAGGCACTTGTTCCCTCAGTATTTAACAGAGGCAGCCCTGCCGTTCGGTACCTCCCGGGGTTAGCTCTACCCCACGCCGAGGTACCGACGGACAGGTGAGTTTTTGCTATGGCCTCTTTCCTTTCCTAGGACACCGGGAAAACTGTTATGTACTAGCTTTGGGTATGTTTAGAGCACTACCCTCTCCTAGTCTAAAAGGGTATTACTATCACTCTGTATGCTAGCACATTTTAGCACATTTTGCCACTTTTGTGGATATAACTCCAATTTTAGAGATACAAAAACTCGAGTCAAATAACTACCTGTGAGTAGTATAACTTTGAGATTCTTATTAATTATTGCCAGAATTGGGACTTTTGATAATAACTAAGTATGCTTAATACCTACAAGCCAAGATTCAATACTCTTTTTTGATCTGGGCATACAGTGATCTCTTCACCTAACCTTAACTATGAACCTTATAATTATAACATGCATACACTCCAATTTTTGATTTTCCCAGGTGTGGACAACTTCCTGTAAATAGTTTTAAATGTAGTTATATGAGAGACTTAGACAGAGCCGTTACTAAACAATCAGTGTCTGTTATATCCGCAGTGCGGGGCCTCCCTCCTGAGCAACTTGTCTGGTAGAGGTGAGGCAGAGCTATCCAACTTTTGTGGGTAAGTTCTGTTCAAATACTTTTATACAAATTTATGACAAGAGTTAAAATAAAAAACAACAGAGTGGATTAGTGTCATGTTCTAGTAATATGAAGACTATCTTACTTCAATTGAAGAGAGTTGTTGTTGATTTGCCTATCATTGTATCCCTTCACCAAATCCAAGACAAATGCAATTTGTCAATTTTTTTGCAGATATCCGGAGTATGACCTGACAGAAGCAATAAATATTGAGCAGGAATACCGGTGATATAAAATTTAAAATACATTACTTTTTTGTTTTTCACTAAACTTTGCAGCAGCATTGTAAAAACATCTGGTCCTGACGAAAGCCACTGATACTAGAACTAGATCAACAGGCTGAAACATGTTGACCAATCACTAACAGTGGTTTAAATCCATACCACTGTGCTGCTTCATTTTTTAATCCTGCCAGCTAGTACACTGGAATAAAGTTTTATTGTGTTCTATCTAGGTAGTTTTAATTCACACCCACCCTACTATATACAGCGCTGCACTTACCTCACTCAACCCCTACAGCAGACATATGGGATTACCATCCTACTCCATATAAATCCTTAAAACATCTCTGAGCTCCCTTCTTAAGATTCCCGAAGTAGTAGCTCCCAGTGGCAACTAGGGTTTTACTACTGGTAAGGAGGCCCCATATGATGAAGCATGCCACCCTTGGGTGAGTGAGGGGTCTTATCCTTAAGGGATGCCTTTCCCTGTGTCACAACATTGGTTGGGAGTTGGGAGAGTAATATAGGTTTTTCTTCAGCTTCACTTCACTCTTGCATATAAATTAAAAGACTTGGGTGTATTCTGTGATCTGTAGATTTAGATAGGGAATATACACCTTTGGTCTATAAACTTTCCCTCTAGACCCCTAAACCACGGTAGTATTTTCCAGTATATTGAACGGTCTTAAGGCCGAGGGTCTATTAAAGAGCTAAGCTTTTGCAAACTTGGCTGTCCCTCATATTCACTTTTTCCTATCGCGGGAGGTGGATCTTATCCTGGGTGAACTACTTTTTGGTAGTCCTTGCTTTTAAGATGGCAGAAAGGTTAGGATTGACCTTTGATGAAGAGATGACAAGAGAAATCTTGAATACTCCCAGTATTATTGATAGCACTCCAAGCATGATATCTAAACCTACCGATGACTGGGCAAAACTAATGACCCTTAAAAGAACACATTCAAGAACTGAGGTACATGGACTGATAATGACAGAATATTTCAGGGCCAATTGTGCACCAACAGGACTGATAGTAACCAACGCCCCACGTCTATTTTTAGATGACAAAACTTTCCTACGGGACTGGTCTCTGATTGCCTGGAAATGCACCAGAGACTGGTTAATACTCATAATAACAACAGCAAAGAAAGCGGCAGATTTCCTACTAGTAGAAATTCAAACACTAGAAACTAGCATTAAAGCTGCTATTGTGAGCATAGTTTCAAAAAAATCATCTGACAATAAACAAGCGGAAGAAAACTTTAAAAAACAAGCAGAGGATGTAAATAAGAACAATCAAGAGTATAAAGACTCTTTCTTATCCACTAAAATTGCCAAATTTAAAAAGGATCTAGACAAGTTCGCAATGGAAAAAGTATACCCCTATACAGCTGAAGACTATGTCGCTCCACAGTTCAACCAAAGAGGTGGAAGATATGGCTCAAACTACTCTACGTCGTCAAGCGACTCTAGCAATGATGACAACGCATCTTATGGAGGACGACCCCCTAACCGCCGAGGTAGAGGAAGAGGAAGAGGCAGGGGCCCGAGAATGGCAAATAACTTTGGACCAGGACCAAACACATGGTGGCCACCTGCAAATTTCGGTTTCCCGCCAGGAAATACACCCCAATTTTTTCCTTACCCTCCATATGACCACATGATGCCGCAACAGCCTTTTTTAGGGTATGGCCTGTTCAACCAAAGAGGAAGACGAAGAGGGCCCAAGACAAGAGTCAATTGGAACACACCAGTGGCCACGACTTAACCATCAGGGACAGCGACAACGAGCGGCACAAACAAGTGATAATCAATCTTAGCTCATACTCACCTACAGATTGTGAGCTCAGAGTCTTAGAAAAAGGCCTTGGATATGTGCCCACTTTTAAAGGGGATGCCTTCCAGACACGACAAGAACTTGCGACTTTCTTCAGAAAGATCCGTCTAAATGCTTTTTTCAAAGATAAGGACCCTAGAGAGATGACTCCAACGAATACAGGACTACGCCCAAAGTCCACTTTTAATCCCCCGACGCACTTGGTTCCAGCACGTATCATTGCGTTCGAAGAAGCAGTTCTACATGACTTTGAAAACATCATGAGTAACCATCCAAAACAATTTCAAAATTTGACAAGAGATGAAACAACAGCACTGAAGAGCCTGGCAAAGAACTCGGAAATAATAATAAAACCAGCTGACAAGGGGGGAGCTGTTGTCCTTCTTAATGCAGTTACATACCGCGAGGAATGTGTACGCCAGTTGAATGATGAAAACTCGTACAAGAAGCTATCTCAGGATCCGACTAAACGTCTGAAAACAACCATCAGCAGAAAGGTGGATGAAGCTAAAGAGATGAAATGGATAACAGTCCATGAAGCTGAATATCTGGTAGCAACGTCACCCATAACACCATATTTTTACGTGCTACCCAAAATTCACAAACCCACCAGACCTCCCCCAGGAAGACCGATAATTTCGGGAATCGACTCACTTCTGGAGCCATTATCCAGTTTTGTAGACGTCTTTCTTAGACCTTTGGTGTCAAAAATGCCGACGTTTATTCAAGACACCAAGCACCTCTTAACTGACATTCAAGAATTTCCATTTGACATTGACCAAGATTGGTTGGTATCCTTCGACGTGGAATCACTTTACACTTGTATTCCACAGCAAGAAACATTGACCACCATAAGAGGAATGCTAGAAAACACGGATTGGGATAGCATAACACCTATTGACTTTGTCATGTTTTGCTGAAGGATGGTATTGAAAGAACATTTTTTCCGCTTCGAAGACCAACTGTATTTACAGATTTCGGGGACATGCATGGGGAGCTTCTGTGCCCCAAGCCTAGCCAATCTGTATGTTCACAAAGTGGAACAAGAAACAATACTAACAGCAAGTAACCCGTTCTACAGCCACCTACGTACCTGGAAAAGGTATATAGATGACATTTTTGTCATCTGGAGAGGAGATGTAGTGACCTTGAATATGTTCCATGATTGGTTGAATAATCAGAATGATTTCCTGCGATTCACCTTGGAATGTTCTAAAATCAAACTGCCTTTCCTTGATCTACTTATCCGACCCTTGAATGGAGGATTGATAACTGAGCTTTACCGCAAGCCGACGTCCTGTAACTCGTTGTTACCTTACCAGAGTTACCACCCACGAGCCTTACGTGAGAACTTACCGTTTGGCCAGTTTTTACGGATTAGACGTAACTGCACGACGCTTGAACTCTATGAGGAGCATGCCAAGGGACTAGCACAAGATCTACTTGTCAAACAATACCCTAAACAGACAATTCGGAACTCAAAAAAAAGAGCCGCTAATAACAGTAGAGAGTGGCTATTGGAGCAGAGAGAAGTAAAAGGGAAAGAACAAAACAAACGGATGACATTTGTCAATACTTTCTCTAGTTTCTCCAACTCAGTCAAAAAAAGTATCAACAAACATTGGCCAATTCTGAATTCTGCTAATAACGAACTTTCTCGTCCACTGTTTGCATACAAGCGCAGTGCAAATTTAAGAGACAAACTTGTTCATACAAGACCACAACAAGTTAATAATACGAGTACACAAATGACTCTATGGAACCTGCCCCCAGTAGTAGGTCACCACCCTTGTGGGCCATGCTCGGTTTGCCCACAAACAGAAAAAACAACAGAGGTAGACATAGGCACTACACGGCCTTGGAGATTAGTTAAACATACCAACTGTAATAGTGAATGTTTGATATATCTGATTTGGTGTCCGTGCCGATTACGATATGTGGGAATGACCACTAGAAGAATTAAAACACGAATACAAGAACATAAGAGTACCATAAGATGTGGTAAAAGGTCTATGAAACTGACCAATCATTTTCTCGACAAGGGTCATGCAGACACTGACCTTAAATGGGTGGTTCTAGAAAAACCATGGATTCCAGCCCACCTGACGGATCCCTCTAGACTACTATTTCGTAAGGAACAGCAGTGGGTATATAGACTGAAAACAGATACTGTAGGTCTGAATGATGATATACCCTGGACCCAGATTCAGTGATAACTAGCACCAATATCAGCTCTGTCTGGTACGTAAAACTACAGAGAGTATCAAGTAGGATGAGTAGAATGCCTACTTTTATTGCATATGGTGACATAATAACTGCAGACTTGGACAAATTATAAATAATTCTAAATATACACACATCCCCCCTTTTTTTAGGAAACTATGTATTCTGCCAGTAATCACTTACTAATCAAGTAATAGACTTCTAAAAAATGGCCGTAAACCCTTGAGAATGGTCAAATATGTGCTTGTGTCAAAAGCTTAGGTTAACAAAATAAGGTTTATAATACCTATGGATAACACTTATATGCGCCTCTAATCTGTGAGAAGTCAACATAATGAGGTAGTTCGTTATATTAACGCATTTAAACCTGCATCACGCGATGTCTGCATTTTACACACATATGCGCCAACGCCTCGACACAATACAGCACCATGGTCGAATGCGCATGCCCGAGGTAGAATGTCCTTTCCTCGCGCATGCGCAATGAGGGTATCGCGCGTAGGTATTGAGATTAGTACCGTTCTCTACACGCATGCGCAGTGTGAGCGAAACGCGCGGGCAAAGATTTAGACAACTATTTACCGCAAGGACCCAGCGTCGGTGCACAGCTGTAGGCACTTGTTCCCTCAGTATTTAACAGAGGCAGCCCTGCCGTTCGGTACCTCCCGGGGTTAGCTCTACCCCACGCCGAGGTACCGACGGACAGGTGAGTTTTTGCTATGGCCTCTTTCCTTTCCTAGGGCACCGGGAAAACTGTTATGTACTAGCTTTGGGTATGTTTAGAGCACTACCCTCTCCTAGTCTAAAAAGGTATTACTATCACTCTGTATGTTAGCACATTTTAGCACATTTTGCCACTTTTGTGGATATAACTCCAATTTTAGAGATACAAAAACTCGAGTCAAATAACTACCTGTGAGTAGTATAACTTTGAGATTCTTATTAATTATTGCCAGAATTGGGACTTTTGATAATAACTAAGTATGCTTAATACCTACAAGCCAAGATTCAATACTCTTTTTTGATCTGGGCATATAGTGATCTCTTCACCTAACCTTAACTATGAACCTTATAATTATAACATGCATAGACTCCAATTTTTGATTTTCCCAGGTGTGGACAACTTCCTGTAAATAGTTTTAAATGTAGTTATATGAGAGACTTAGACAGAGTCGTTACTAAACACTCAGTGTCTGTTATATCCGCAGTGCGGGGCCTCCCTCCTGAGCAACTTGTCTGGTAGAGGTGAGGCAGAGCTATCCAACTTTTGTGGGTAAGTTCTGTTCAAATACTTATATACAAATTTATGACAAGAGTTAAAATAAAAAACAACAGAGTGGATTTGTGTCATGTTCTAGTAATATGAAGACTATCTTACTTCAATTGAAGAGAGTTGTTGTTGATTTGCCTATCATTGTATCCCTTCACCAAATCCAAGACAAATGCAATTTGTCAATTTTTTTGCAGATATCCGGAGTATGACCTGACAGAAGCAATAAATATTGAGCAGGAATACCGGTGATATAAAATTTAAAATACATTACTTTTTTGTTTTTCACTAAACTTTGCAGCAGCATTGTAAAAACATCTGGTCCTGACGAAAGCCACTGATACTAGAACTAGATCAACAGGCTGAAACATGTTGACCAATCACTAACAGTGGTTTAAATCCATACCACTGTGCTGTTTCATTTTTTAATCCTGCCAGCTAGTACACGGGAATAAAGTTTTATTGTGTTCTATCTAGGTAGTTTTAATTCACACCCACCCTACTATATACAGCGCTGCACTTACCTCACTCAACCCCTACACCACACATATGGGATTACCATCCTACTCCATATAAATCCTTAAAACATCTCTGAGCTCCTTCCTTAAGATTCCCGAAGTAGTAGCTCCCAGTGGCAACTAGGGTTTTACCACTGGTAAGGAGGCCCCATATGATGAAGCATGTCACCCTTGGGTGAGTGAGGGGTCTTATCCTTAAGGGATGCCTTCCCCTGTGTCACAACATTGGTTGGGAGTTGGGAGAGTAATATAGGTTTTTCTTCAGCTTCACTTCACTCTTGCATATAAATTAAAAGACGGGTGTATTCTGTGATCTGTAGATTTAGATAGGGAATATACACCTTTGGTCTATAAACTTTCCCTCTAGACCCCTAACCCACGGTAGTATTTTTCTTTTAGGAAGAAGGGACCCTACTTGGACTGTGGCCAGCCACTGCCAACTAGAGACCCCCATTTCTAACACCCTTGTTTTTGTGCCCCTTTTGCCTTCTGTGCCACTCGTTTTTTGTGCCCTTCTGCTGTCTGTTCCACTCATTTTTTGTGCCCTTCTGCCCTCTGTGCCACTCGTTTTCCCCTAGTTTCTGTGCCCCTTTTACCTTTTGCTCCACTCATTTTTTGTGCCCTTTTGCATTCTGTGCCACTCGTTTTCCCTTCGATTTTGTGCCCCTTTTTCCTTATGTTACCTTTGTTGTCCCTCACCGCCCTCGCCAATGAGTCTCCTGCGGCCCTGCCCCCATTACTGCCCACTGCCCATTTGCTGCCCCCGCCTCCCGCCTCCCAGCTGCTCCGTAACCACCACCACCTCATCAGGGCAGCCAAGAGGACCTCCTTCAAAGACCGCCTCGACAACAATGCACACAATAGCAAGGATCTCTGCAACATTGTGAAGGAACTCTCCAACCCCAACTCCAACACCAACGACATCCCGCCATCGCAAGCCCTGTGCGACTCCTCTCGCCACCTTCTTCCACCACAAGATTGCAGACATCCACAACAGTTTCAACACCCAGACAGCCCCAACAGACAGCAACACAACAGACCCTCTGCACACCATTGACCACAACCCCCTGCTAGCCTAGGCCAGCGTGAGCATCGATGACACCATCAAGACCATGCACACAATCCACTTCTGCTCTCCGTCAGACACATTCTCGCACCACATCTTCAACAGATCAAGCAACTCCATCGCACCCCACCTGCGCCACGTCATCAATCTCTCCCTCGAGACCAGGACCTTCCCAGAGATCTGGAAACACGCTGAGATCAACGCCCTACTCAAAAAATCTAAGGCAGACCCAAGAGACCTCAAGAACTTCCGGCCAATCTCTCTGCTCCCCTTCCCGGCCAAGGTAATCGAAAAAAACATCAACAGACAGCTAACCTGATACCTCGAAGAAAACAGAATCCTGGACCCTTCCCAGTCAGGGTTCCGCAGCAACCACAGCACCGAGACTGCCCTCATCGCCGCCACCGATGACATCAGGACCCTGCTGGACAACGGCGAGACCGCAGCACTCATCCTCCTAGACCTCTCTGCCGCCTTCGACACTGTCTGCCGCCGCACACTACGCTCACGCCTCCACGCCGCAGGGATTTGAGACAAGGCTCTGGATTGAACCACCTCCTTCCTCTCCAGCAGAACCCAGAGCGTCCGCCTCCCCCATTCTGTTCCAAAGCCTCCGAGATCATCTGTTGTGTACCCGAGGGATCCTCCCTCAACCCGACACTGTTTAACATTTTCATGGCCCTGCTCGCACATGTAGCCCGACAGCACAACCTCAACATAATCTCCTACACCGACGACACTCAGCTGATCCTCTCCCTCACCAAGGCCCCAATCACCGCCAAAGCCAACCTCCACAAAGTAATGAAGGCCGTCGCCGACTGGATGAAGACCAGCTATCGGAAGCTGAACTCGGACAAGATGGAGGTCCTCATCCTCGGCTCCAACCCTTCAGCCTGGGACGACTCCTGGTGGCCGACTGCACTGGGGACAGCCCCGACACCCACCGACCACGCAAGCAACCTGGGAATCATCCTCGACTCAACGCTCTCAATGACCAAGCAAGTCAACGCCGTCTCCTCCTCCTGCTTCAACACCCTCTTCATGCTCCGCAAGATCTACAGATGGATCCCGACAGATACAAGAAAGACAGTGACCCAGGCCCTCATCAGCAGCAGACTGGACTACGGAAACGCCCTCTACGCAGGAGTCCCGACCAAGCTCATCAAACGACTACAACATATCCAAAACGCCTCGGCACGACTGATCCTCGACGTACCACGCCACGGCCACATCACCCCCCACCTGAGAAACCTGCACTGGCTCCCTGTCAACAAGAGTATATCTTTCAAGCTCCTCACCCACGCACACAAGGCACTCCACAAGACCGGCCCAGCCTTCCTCAACAAGACGGCTCTCCTTCTACATCCCCAACCGCCAGCTACGCTCCGCTGACCTCTCACTCGCCACCGTCCCGCGCATCTGAAGAATAACCACCGGTGGGAGATCCTTCTCCCACCTCGCCGCCAAGACATGGAACACCCTCCCACTGAGCCTATGACAGACCCAAGACCTGCTCACCTTCAGGAGGATACTCAAGACCTGGCTGTTCGATCAGTAGCGCCCCCCCAGCAGCGCCTTGAGACCCTCACGGGTATGTAGTGCGCTTTACAAATGATTGATTGATTGACCCTAAGATGCAGCCTCACTTCTAAAGGTCTCATTCTGAAACCTGCATTTTTATGATGACTTAATACTGCACCTCGGAAATACTGAGAACCCAGTGGGCGGTATGCAGCGGGTGCAGTAATTCAACATCAGTTTGAGTTCTGCCTATTACAGTTGGGAATATTATGCTAATACCGATTTCTTCTCACATTCTGATGTATATTGTATGTTTTCCCTCACACAAGTTCCGCCAGCTTTCACCTGTTAAAATCATGTATAGAATGCCCAGAGCATGAAGTAATGCCCGCATATCCTTGAATCCCGATCCATCCAGCCTCCATTGCTCCAGAATGAGGATTCTTCTGGGGTGAGACTAAGGCCCTACGTGGAGAACAGTTACAGTCTCCGGAAATTAACCCGGCAATTTGCCTCTTTCAGGGTACAACTGGATGTGAAATAATGCATAAGTGAGTAGTTAATGCGAGTACCGGAGTACCGTTGCTTTCTGTGCCCCCTGCTTGTGAAGGGCAGGCATTCCTGTGTCTGCCGCTCCCTGTGGTGGGCAGGCCAAGACTTATGCAACATTCCACTGGAAGGCTTAACTCTCTGTGTGCTTTCTAGAACGAATTCACAAACCTCCAGGGAAATGTTAGTACTCTATTCCAGGTGTAATTTACTTCTATTCGTAAGTGTGAGATACTCTGGTTTGTTCAGTCACAAGCATTCCCTGAGTAGATGAGTAAATTACAGTGTACGAAATGTTCATGTGAATGTATGCGATTTACAAGAATAAGAGATACAAGTTCTGAGCCAAGAACTCGCCAGGGCCCAGGAGACTACTATTTGGATTCTTAGAAATAATATTTTGGGGAACTCTTCCCTGATTTAAACTGCACCACTTTTGTAAGTGCAGGGAAGATATGGATCTGGTGTTAGTCAGTCACCTCAGAGTGCGCTTTTACTGATGCGTGTGCAACTTGCATACTTAGTTTTTCGAGTTTCACATGTGGGCATTTTCATCAGCGTGTTAGAGGAGTGACGAGGAAAATGTGACGCCAATATGGTGAACAATTTAATATATATACATTGAATTTACAATGACACCACAGCCTCGTGAGTAAACTTGCTGGTATTTAGAAACAATCGTAAGGTATTTGTCACATTCATTAGCTCACACATTACAACTAATCATCCCAATGTGCGCAGGGTTGACAAGCAAAGCATAGGATGGAGAAGCAAAGCATAATGTAATGTAATGTAATGTAATGTATGTATACTTGTAAAGCGCACTGTTACCTCGTTACGTGGTGTCCTGGCGCTGTATACCGCTGGGGAACCCGTCCTGGCTTTCCCTGTGAGAGGGCACCCCAAGGTGAAGCCAGGTATCCCCGGCGTTGCTGGGGCCGTTGTGGAGATTAAGCAAGCTATTGCCCAGAGTTGCAGAGTGGGACCCATGGTTAGCGTAGGCACCTAAGCGAGAAATTATCGAGTCCACGGACTTTGACCCAAGACCCTGCCGCGTCGGGAATTGAACCCTGGTCCCGGGCGACCTCTGCTTCAGGGTCTGCCGCTTCTAACCGGTGAGCCACACTTCTCCATAGGATGGAAAAGCAAAGCACAGAATGTTAAGGCAAAGCACAGGATGGAGAAGCAAAGCATAGATAGAGAAGCAAAGCATAGGATAGAAAAGAAAAGCACAGGATGGAGAAGCAAAGCATAGGATGGAGAAGCAAAGCATAGGATGGCGAAGCATAGCATAGGATGGAGAAGCAAAGCACAGGATGGAGAAGCAAAGCACAGGATGGAGAAGTAAAGGAAAGGATGGAGGAACAAAGCACAGGATGGAGAAGCAAAGCATAGGATGGAGAAGCAAAGCACAGGATGGAGAAGTAAAGGAAAGGATGGAGGAACAAAGCACAGGATGGAGAAGCAAAGCGCAGGGTAGGGAAGCAAAGCACAGGGTGGAGAAGCAAAGCACAGGGTGGAGACACAAAGGACAGGATGGACAAGCAAAGCACAGGATGGACAAGCAAAGCACAGGATGGACAAGCAAAGCACGGGGCCGACAAATCACAGGATGGAAACACAAAGCACAGGATGGAGACTCAAAGCACAGGATGGAGCAGCAAAGCACGTGCTAGAGGAAGAGGAGGGATGAGAAAAAAAACACCAAAATTAATATAAAACATCATAATTTCTATCAATTTAAACGGATACATTTAAAGTAAACTGTAAACGAAATGATATAATATATTTAGTGTTAGCAAGACAAATGCATCAGTTTTTTTGTAAATCCCGTATAGTGAGACATTTACTTACACCAGTCGTAAGTTCTGCCATTTTGAAAGTACCGTTTAGTAAATATTCTCAAAGGGCGTATTATAAGAGAGATAGATGTGCAATTTGAGAGTAGCATGTTGAGCCTGTTTTGATCAATACGACCCACAGGGCTCCTCCTTTGTACTTACTGACCAAAGTTAATTTGACTTTCCTTTAGAAACAACTATACCTTTTGATTGTGTAACACGGTTTCTGCCTACAGTAAAACAACAAGCATTGAAAATGCAATAGGTCTCACCTTTGATTAAGTTAAAGCCATTTGCTTTGTTAATGGTCTTGTATAGCAAAGCAAATGGCTTTAACTTAATGAAAGGCGAGACCTATTGCATTTTTAATGCTTTATAGTCCCTTTAGAAGACGTAAAATGCTAATAAAAACTCAGGGGTCCCCTGTCGACTTTCCATTTTCACTGATCTAAGCCATCCATCACCCAAAGCGCTGATTTCGCACTTTAACTTTACAATTGGCATCACTAGCTGTGCATGTGTCCACTCCCACAAGAGCTCTTTAGACGAGCGTGTGCGTTTAAAGGCAGAGATGATCCGCGGCACCACCTGCAGGGAGACATTTATCCCAGCATTATCAGCAGAAAAACGATCACTGATTTTCATTTGTCTTAGTGGTTTCTCAAGATAACAGTTATTCCATTCTATAGCACGCGACCCAAGCTCGGCCGTCTCAGTATCAGCCCTTAATCTCCAGAAGTTGCCGTTTTTCAGAAGCCGTGGTGTTTTGCTGTTATCAGCAAGATCCGCGCGGATACAGGGAATCCTGCAATCGCAGTTTGTTCACACGGCGGCAGCAGGCAGCATGCTTACGGAACTGTATATGCAGGGGCGTAACAAACACCCCCGCAGCCCCCGCAGTGCGGGGGGGGCCCCAGGGTTCAATAGGTGAAGGGGGCCCCTCAGCACATTGGTCGCTGTGAGGCTCTGAAGCAGCTGCAGTGTCTGCAGCCTGCTCCGAGCCCCTCCACTCTGACCCAGGACTGAAGAGAAACAATGTTTCAAGTTAAATCGTTTCTCTTCAGTCAGAGCCACAAGCCCGGAAAGAGGATGGGGGGGGGCAGAGAGCAGGAGGCAGCACATAACACTGCTCAGGAGGACCCTGACAAGGGTGGGAGTGGGGGCCCTCAGACAGCATTCCCCACAGGGTACAGCCTCTGAGAGGGGAGAGGACAAGGATGGGGTTAGGGGTGGGGGCCCCAGAGAGAGCAAGAGGCAGCATAGAGGAGAGCTGATAGGGGAAAGGATGGAGGTGGGAGCCCCAGATGCAGCGCAGGAGGCAGCGCAGAGGAGAGCTGATAGGGGAAAGGATGAGGGTGGGGGCCCCAGACACAGCGCAGGAGGCAGCGCATAGGAGAGCTGATAGGGGAAAGGATGGGGGTGGGAGCCCCAGAGACAGCGCAGGAGGCAGCGCAGAGGAGACCTGACAGGAGAAAGGGTGGGGGTGGGGGCCCCAGAGACAGCGCAGGAGGCAGCGCAGAGGAGAGCTGATAGGGGAAAGGATGGGGGTGGGGGCCCCAGAGACAGCGCAGGAGGCAGCGCAGAGGAGAGCTGACAGGAGAAAGGGTGGGGGTGGGGGCCCCTGAGACAGCGCAGGAGGCAGCGCAGAGGAGAGCTGACAGGAGAAAGGGTGGGGGTGGGGGCCCCTGAGACAGCGCAGGAGGCAGCGCAGAGGAGAGCTGATAGGGGAAAGGATGGGGGTGGGGCCCCAGAGACAGCACAGGAGGCAGCGCCGAGGAGAGCTGACAGGAGAAAGGATGGGTGTGGGGGCCCCAGAGACAGCGCAGGAGGCAGCACAGAGGAGAGCTGACAGGAGAAAGGATGGGGGTGGGGGACCCAGAGACAGCGCAGGAAGCAGCGCAGAAGAGAGCTTACAGGAGTAAGGATGGGGGTGGGGGCCCCAGAGACAGGGCAGGAAGCAGCGCAGAGGAGACCTCACAGGAGAAAGGGTAGGGGTGGGGGTGGGGGCCCCTGAGACAGCACAGGAGGCAGCACAGAGGAGAGCTCACAGGAGAAAGGAAGGGGGGGCACAGAGACAGCGCAGGAGGCAGCGCAGAGGAGAGCTGACAGGAGAAAGGGTGGGGGTGGGGGCCCCTGAGACAGCGCAGGAGGCAGCGCAGAGGAGAGCTGATAGGGGAAAGGATGGGGGAGGGGCCCCCGAGGCAGCGCAGGAGGCAGCGCAGAGGAGACCTGACAGGAGAAAGGGTGGGGGTGGGGGCCCCTGAGACAGCGCAGGAGGCAGCGCAGAGGAGAGCTGATAGGGGAAAGGATGGGGGTGGGGCCCCAGAGACAGCACAGGAGGCAGCGCCGAGGAGAGCTGACAGGAGAAAGGATGGGTGTGGGGGCCCCAGAGACAGCGCAGGAGGCAGCACAGAGGAGAGCTGACAGGAGAAAGGATGGGGGTGGGGGACCCAGAGACAGCGCAGGAAGCAGCGCAGAAGAGAGCTGACAGGAGAAAGGATGGGTGTGGGGGCCCCAGAGACAGCGCAGGAGGCAGCACAGAGGAGAGCTGACAGGAGAAAGGATGGGGGTGGGGGCCCCAGAGACAGGGCAGGAAGCAGCGCAGAGGAGACCTCACAGGAGAAAGGGTAGGGGTGGGGGTGGGGGCCCCTGAGACAGCACAGGAGGCAGCACAGAGGAGAGCTCACAGGAGAAAGGAAGGGGGGGCACAGAGACAGCGCAGGAGGCAGCGCAGAGGAGAGCTGACAGGAGAAAGGATGGGGGTGGGGGCCCCAGAGACAGCGCAGGAGGCAGCGCAGAGGAGAGCTGACAGGAGAACAGATGGGGGCCCCAGAGACAGCGCAGGAGGCAGCGCAGCGGAGAGCTGACAGGAGAAAGGAAGGGTGGACACAGAGACAGCGCAGGAGGCAGCACAGAGGAGAGCTGACAGGAGAAAGGATGGGGGTGGGAGCCCCAGAGACAGCGCAGGAAGCAGCGCAGAAGAGAGCTGACAGGAGAAAGGATGGGGGTGGGAGCCCCAGAGACAGCGCAGGAAGCAGCGCAGAAGAGAGCTGACAGGAGAAAGGATGGGGGTGGGAGCCCCAGAGACAGCATTCTCCACAGGGCTCTGCTCCTCTGAGGCAGCACAGAGCTGACTTTGGCCAGAAAGAGCTATTAATGTTGTAAGGGACAATGCATTTTACCTATGCGTTTTACCTATGCGTTTTCTGTTTAGAGTGGAGGGAATGTGTGTAGTTTCAAGTGGACATATATGGTTTGGATTTAAATTGTTAGTTGTGGAATTGTGTTGCGTTGATTGGATCTGTGTAGTGAAATAATGTGGCATGATGTGCAGTGTAATTATGTGGTATTGAGTAGAGTGGGATTGTGTGTCTTGGAGTGGTATTATCTGGAATGGTATTTTGTGTTGTGGAGTGGTATGTAGTAGAGTTTACTTATGCGGTGTGCTGTTAAATATTGTAGCATGATGTGGAATTTTGTGGTGTAGATTGGATGTATGTGGTGTGTTGTGCATTTGTGGTGTTAGTCTGAATTATGTAGTTTGTTGTGAATTATGTGGTGTGGAATGGAAATGTGTAGAGTTGAATTGTGTGACGTGGAAGTTGCGGGGTTGAGTGAAATTATATTGAGTGGTATGAGGCCTGGTGGGAAGTGTAGCTATGTGGAGTGTTGCTACGTGGCATAGACTGGATTTATGTGAAGTGTATGTATGCAGCATGGAGTAGAGCATAATTATGTGGAGGTTAATTCAGTGGAACTGAGTGGTAAATATGGAGTGTTATTATGCTGTCTGATAAATCGCATGTGGATGAATTGTGGAATTGTGTGACGTGTGGAATTATGTGGCGTGGTGTATAATTATGCGGAGTGGAACTATGCAACATGTTGCAGAGTTGTATTTTGTGGGCGATGATCTGTTTTAGAGTTGAGTGTAAATATGTTGTGTGAAGTGTAATTATATAGATTGAAGTTGAAATATGTGTAGTTGAGTTGTGTGGAGTGTAATTATGTGGTTGGGAGTGGTATTAAGTTGTGTGGAATGTTATTCTGTGATGTGGAATTATGTGGTATGGAGTGAAGTGGTAATATGTGTATTTTTAGGATTATAGTTATGTGGTATGGAATGTTGTGGGGTTAAATTATTTATAGTTGAATTGTGTGGCGTGGAATTATAAGCAGGGGCGTAACACAGGCCTCAGGGGCGTAACACAGGCCCCCACAGCCCCCGTGTTGCGTGGGACCCCTGTGCTCCAGAGGCCCCCTCAGCGGTGCCAGCAAGCACTACACATCAGTGACCGTCTGGGATAGGTAATTAATTAATATAGGTAGGTTATGTAACTGACGCTCGCTCTAGACTTTTCTTCACAAATTAAATGGTAAAATGTAACAAAATGGTAATGGTGCACACTGCGCAGCGTGCATATGTCTCCACCGCCACGTCTGCGCGGTCTTACTCTTCACCCTTAGGGTGGGGCTGGTGACCAATTGTCTTGCGCATTGCTGACTGGTGAAGCGAGGAGGCATCCCAGAGGCCAGAGTGGAGATAATTGAGAGGTAACGTGCGACGGCGACCACCGGCCATAATTTAATTATTTCTCTGGCTAGCCTTGTTTGCCCTGTCTTCTGCTGCCTACGCAGGTGAGTCTGTCTGTTCCCCCAGTCTATGCCACCCCCCCCCCCCCGCAGACAAGTGCACTCCACCCAAATTCATCGCGACGACCACTTGTGTGCGTAACGTCTCCAGTTTAGAGTGAAGTCATTTAGTAAAAGAAAGGCGCCTTTGGTACAAGAAAGTTGTTTGAAAAAGAGGGGGGTTTATGTTACACATTAAAGATTAAAAGTGCGTGTCATCAGTTTCACCTGCGATTTATGTTGATTTGCGGATTTTACAGAAAACTCAAAAATCGTTATTGAAGTTTGTGGGCGCAAGAAAATGTACCCTTCACCTATGAATTTACACCTTTGTCTGTGACTTTGGGAGAAGTTTCCCGGTTTCGCCCGACTTTATCAAGGCAAAGTGATACCCACTTCCCCCCAAAACTGACCCGATTTCTTTTGTCGTTGATTTCTAGTTGCCGGGTTATGTCAGTTCTGAAGGGGCGGGTCCAGCAGAACTGGACATCAGGGTGTGAGTGGGTGGAGTGGGGGGAGGGTTGGGGCAGAGAGGGTGAGGATTGGGGCTGTGGTGGTAGTGGTGCTACATAAATTGCAGCTTGCACAAAAAAATGGTTTCCAGCTAAGACAGATAAAAGTTACTAAAATACAGCAACATGCATTGCTGCACAGTCGAATGCCCTTCGCTAAAATTGACAGGCCACCTTTGAGTTACTCTTTGCTGTTTGGCTGTTAAACTGAGACTGAGGTGAAACGTTTGCCAGAACAGTCTTAACACTTTCGTGCTCATGACGAGCTCAGCTCGTCATGAGGCACGGTGGCGCTGTACTCATGACAAGCTCAGCTCGTCATGACCCACGCGGCGCTCACACGTGGGGATAATTCCCCTGCTGTGCTGAACGTTCCACGGAAATGGGCGTGGTCTTGACGAGCTCAGCTCGTCATGAGCACAGCGCCACGGTGCAGTGTGACGAGCTCAGCTCGTCACAAGCACAGTGGCGCTGCGCGCGCCCCCTCCCACCCAGCGCCGCAGGGGAATTAGCCCCGCGGCGAAGGGGTTAAAAGGTGTAAAATATACAAACAATTAAGTATTAGTATCACAAAATGTGCGCCATTAGACCGCATAATTTGCATTTTCCTGCTGCATAAATGAGTACCTGCAGCATAATTCACATGGCACTGCATACCATGTACTTCCCCTCTGTTTACTGCTGCCGCTAAGAGCCACCAATCCTACCCCATTTATAGGAAAGGAAAAAAATAACATTTACAGCCTTTCTACGATACGAAGCATGTTCTACCAGAGGTTGCTCGTGACTTGCGTGGAAACAGGCTCCAGCGCGTGTAACTCTCTCTTCTCTTTCTGGACTTTTTTTTTTACACCAGCACAACCTACCTCACTTGCGACCTTTGAACTTTGGGGCGCTCCGAGCACTGTTCCGCCCTGAAGCCATTGTACTCCGCTCAGTACCAGTAAAAGGAGCAATGTTTCTGGTCCATAAATGTCTCCAAATCCCGACCCTGTGGGTGTAACAAGATCACCTAGCCTCCTGCCCCAGAAACCTGCCAGCTCCACAGACCTCTCGAGGCAGAGAAACCTTCCAGTCCCACAGACCTCTCGGGCTCAGATACCTGCCAGCCCCACAGACCTCCCCGGGGACAGAAACCAGCCAGCCTCACAGACCTCCCCAGGCAGAGAAACCAGCCAGCCCCACAGACCTCCCCAGGCACAGAAACCTGCCAGCCCCACAGACCTCTCCGGGCACAGAAACCTGCCAGCCCCACAGACCTCTCCAAGAAGAGAAACCTGCCAACACCACAGACCTCCCCAAGCATAGAATCCTGCCAGCCCCACAGACCTCCCCAAGCATAGAATCCTACCAGTCCCACAGACCTCCCCAAGCACAGAATCCTGCCAGTCCCACAGACCTCTCCGGGAACAGAAACCTGCCAGTCCCACAGACCTCCCCAAGCACAGAAACCTGCCAGCCCCACAGACTCTCCAAGAAGAGAAACCTGCCAACGCCACAGACCTCCCCAAGCATAGAATCCTGCCAGCCCCACAGACCTCCCCAGGCAGAGAATCCTGCCAGTCCCACAGACCGCCCCAAGCACAGAAACCTGTCAGCCCCACAGACCTCTCCAAGAAGAGAAACCTGCCAACGCCACAGACCTCCCCAAGCATAGAATCCTGCCAGCCCCACAGACCTCCCCAGGCAGAGAAACCTGCCAGTCCCACAGACCTCCCCAAGCACAGAAACCTGCCAGTTCCACAGACCTCCCCAAGCATTGAATCCTGCCAGTCCCACAGACCTCCCCGGGCACAGATACCTGCCAGCCCCACAGACAACCCCAGGCACAGAAACCTGCCAGCCCCACAGACCTACACATGCACAGAAACCTGCCAGTCCTACAGACCTACACAGGCACAGAAACCTGCCAGTCCCACAGACCTCCCCAGGAGTATAAACCTGTCAGCCCACAAGCCTCCCCAGGCACAGAAATCTGCCAGCCCCACGGACAACCCCAGGCACAGAAACCTGCCAACACCACAGACCTCTCCAAGCATAGAATCCTGCCATCCCTACAGACCTTCCCAGGCAGAGAAACCTGCCAGCCCCACAGACCTCTCCGGGCACAGAAACCTGCCAGTCCCACAGACCTCCCCAAGCACAGAAACCTGCCAGCCCCACAGACCTCTCCAAGAAGAGAAACCTGCCAATGCCACAGACCTCCCCAAGCATAGAATCCTGCCAGTCCCACAGACTTCCCCGGGCACAGATACCTGCCCGCCCCACAGACCTCTCCAAGAAGAGAAACCTGCCGACGCCACAGACCTCCCCAAGCATAGAATCCTGCCAGCCCCACAGACCTCCCCAGGCACAGAAACCTGCCAGCCCCACAGACAACCCCAGGCACAGAAACCTGCCAGCCCCACAGACCTACACAGGCACAGAAACCTGCCAATCCCACAGACCTACACAGGCAGAGAAACCTGCCAGTCCCACAGATCTCTCCGAGCACAGAAACCTGCCAGCCCCACAGACCTCTCCGGGCACAGAAACCTGCCAGCCCCACAGACCTCCCCGGGCACAGATACCTGCCAGTCCCACAGACCTCTCCAAGAAGAAAAACCTGCCAACGCCACAGACCTCCCCAAGCATAGAATCCTGCCAGTCCCACAGACCTCCCCAGGCAGAGAAACCTGCCAACGCCACAGACCTCTCCGGGCACAGAAACCTGCCAGCCCCACAGACCTCTCCAGGCAGTGAAACCTGCCAGCGCCACAGACCTCTCCGGGCACAGAAACCTACCAGTCCCACAGACCTCTCCAGGCACTGATACCTGCCAGCCTCACAGACCTCTCCAAGAAGAGAAACCTGCCAACACCACAGACCTCCCCAAGCATAGAATCCTGCCAGTCCCACAGACCTCTCTGGGCACAGAAACCTGCCAGACCCACAGACCTCTCCGGGCACAGAAACCTACCAGCCCCACAGACCTCTCCAGGCAGAGAAACCTGCCAGCGCCACAGACCTCTCCAGGCACAGAAACCTGCCAGACCCACAGACCTCTCCGGGCACAGAAACCTACCAGTCCCACAGATCTCTCCAAGCACAGAAACCTGCCAGTCCCACAGACCTCCCCAAGCACAGAAACCTGCCAGTCCCACGGACCTCCCTGGGCACAGAAACCTGCCAGTCCCACAGACCTCCTCAGGCAGAGAAACCTGCCAACGCCACAGACCTCCTCAGGCAGAGAAACCTGCCAGTCCCGCAGACCTCCCCAGGCAGAGAAACCAGCCAGCCCCCCAGACCTCTCCAAGAAGAGAAACCTGCCAGCCCCACAGACCTCTCCAAGAAGAGAATCCTGCCAGTCCCACGGACCTCCCTGGGCACAAAAACCTGCCAGTCCCACAGACCTCACCGCCGGGGCACATGAGAACGTTTTTCTATGTTTGTGCTGAGGCCAAAGTAGAATAAGCTTACTATGGGCTAATTATTGTTGCTCTGTCAATGCAAAATGAATTTGTTCTCTCTTTTACCTGGTGTTAAAATGGACTTATGGCCCGAAGTGGTAGGTCTGTTGTTTTTCTAATGAGATAGCTCCAAAACTGAAACAAGAGGCATTTCTGGCATCTTCACAGTGTTGTAAAATAAGTCCCCGCAGCCCCCTCGGTGCAGGGTGGGCCCTCAAGCTCCAGGGGGCCTCCTCTACAAAAGTGGTAGGTGGTGGCCCGGGGAGGGGGCCCCCTCCATGTTCTTTGCAGGGGGGCCCCCTCAACTTTCGTTACGCCACTGTGTATATGGACACATGTGCAGTGATTTACGGGGCTTTGCTGTTTAGCGCAGTCACATTTTTCATCTAGAAGTATTCATTGGTTGGTGTTTTTTCCAATATCTCCATCACCCGTGACCTATTGAACTAGCCTTATAGTTTCTAAAGAAGTTCATTACAAGTTGTGACATGAAGTGCACGTGTTACAGAAGTACCTGAAGTGTGTTATTATGAGGTTATACAGAAAAAAGATCATTGCGTCAAAAAAAGCACAGACAGTCATCTGTAAATAAAGGGCACAACAAAGATAAGCATAGGCAAAAACAAGCTCTCGTGTGGAAGAAAAAGCCTTTTTAGGGGCTCACTGGTGCAGAGGTTCACCCCTATCTGTCCACCGGTCCTTGAACCAACAAAGAAGAGATTGGCACAGAAGCTGGAATGTCAAAACTAGGAGTTTATTAATCACTCATGAGTGGGACTGTATCAATACAACACCCTGGGGCACTGTATGAGGCAGTACAAACAGTACAGAAAGCAGGGGCCTTTTATGCAATATTTGTTGCATAGTCAGCATGGGAGCAAGGGGTGGTATTGGCACATACAAGAATAACTATTGACTAACATTGGCAGACAGAAACTACTTGTTCAGCAATGTGGAAGGAGACATAGTACACTTAGTCAATTAAAACAGCCTGACAGTTACACTCTAAGACAGGTGCATTCTAGCAGCTGCATGCCTTTCTGAGCATGCGCAGTGCTCTGGCTCATTACTGAAGGAGTTAACTATAGTTGATGACTCAAGTAGAATACAAAAGCAGGCAACAGTGAAGATGGAAGAAGCACATTGCTAACACATGGCTAATTAAAATGGATGCCACAAACAAAATGGCTGCAGTTTCTGCTAACGATACTGTCAGCGGTTTCCACATCGGCATTGCAGAAAGGCAGCCGCTTGTTTATAATTGCATCGCGCTTTCACTTTAAGTGAAAGTGCGATGCAAAAATAAACACGCTGCTGCCTTTGCCAAAGTTGAATGAGAACAAAAAGTGGGTAGCGGCTAATTAGGAGACACTGTCTCCCGCCGCCAGAAAAAGATGTAATTCCGGTGGGCAGGGCCAAAAGCGGACAGGGTGGTAACCAGGAGGGACAAAAAACCCTCATGGACATTCATAACACTCGGTTTAGCATAACTGGTGGCGCAAAATGACGCGCACCAATGCAAAACACGGGCAGAGCAGAAAGCGAGTTTCTGGAATCGTATTGATTCCAAAAAGCCCTCGCAGGGTGAGGGCAGCACATGCGCACTGCTAACGCCAGGCGAGACCTAAAAAAGACATGTGTGTGAGGAAATGGGAGTTGTGAAATCCAAATAAGTGAAATATATTCGAAACAAGTGACTTTTCGCTGCTGTTAGAGTTAGGCTTGGGGAGAATCTACCCATCTATTCTTCCAAGTACACTCTGGTGCAGACCACTAGCCCCCCTCCCTCCCAGGGACCCCTCTCCCATCCAGAGATCACCCTGCTTAATCAGAGTCTATGGTTTGAGCAGGGGCCAATTGACTCTAAAACCTTTCAACATCAGTGGGATAATGGTGTGTGGGGCCTTTCATCACATTCTGCGGGGTTTAGCATTGTTTTTACATTAGGCCAGGGGGCGATAGTGCACCCCCGGAGGCTTGTATCCTCCTTGTTTGTCAGGATTTAAGAAGCCCATTGTTTCTATCTAATTCCTGTGTACACTCTGGAAAGTTCATGCCTTTAACCAGGCCACTCCTTCAAGGACTTTGTGCAGTGCAATAGCTCGTTGTTAATGAATTTGGGTACGGGGGTGTTTACGTGTGGATTGTATTGTATCCCCTCCTATTGTGTAGTAGAAGAACAACCTTGTAACTAATTTAGTGCAGCTCAAATGTTTTTATTGTTTATTGAGAACATGTTACCTTTGCAGAAATGACGCCACTATTACCTGCATACATGAATGGCTTTCCATTTGTCACAGTCACAGACATTGTAAATGTCCCTTCACGGACAGGACATGACATGCTGTGCCTGCCTCCACTAAAGTTAAGCTGTTTTTATTTGTTTTGGGTGTTTTTTCTTTGTTTCTTTGTTTCTGCTGTCAGCGAGAGTGCACATTTCCCTAGGTTTTGATGCTCAGATTACATATCTAAACATTACCAAACACACCTTGCTCTGTCTACGCTGCATTAGATTGAGAAATCCTTCTGAATGTTTGCTGAATCTTGCTCTAAACTATAAACTGCACTTTAAAGCAGTGTATGGGGGATCCTACCCTAAAGCAATTGCTACACACATGTATTACAAAAATACAAACATTATATATGCGTATATGGCTGTTTATTTCTTTCAGAAAAGTGTTGACGGTCTTTCAAAACTTGTTGACAGAGTTATAGAAATATGCTGATGCAGTAATAATTTAAGCAGTCAGCAAGCGCAATTATTTTCTCATTTGTTGCCTTAAAGTGAAAATAATGTATTATATTTTCTGGTTTTTATTACCTTTTTAATCGAGGAGGCTTGTTATGGATTTTAGGTCGGGTGTTAGCCAAGAGCTATTGATTTGACTAAGATTTTATACATCTGTATAATACATTTACTTATAAGGACTTCCAGCCAACCTACTTCGTCCATTTGTCTTTCGTTATGTCATTCACATTTTCTTCCTTCCACTAATGCATACAGCATGGGACAGTGAGTCAGCCCATTTCAGCCATTGGCTAACTTCCAGTGGCGGCTGGTAAATGTAAATTGTAAATGTAAATTGATACTTGTATAGCGCACTACTCACCTACAAGGGTCTCAAGGCGCTTGTACGAATACCGCTGTGGAACCCGTCCTGGCTTTCCCTGTGAGGTGTCTACTCCTGGGCACCCCCAAGGTGGAGGCCAGGCATCCTTAGCGTTGTGGGGGCCGTTGTGGAGATTAAGCAAGCTATTGCCCAGAGTTGCAGAGTGGGACTCCATGATTGGAATAGGCACCGAGGCGAGAATTATCAGGTCCGTGGAATTTTTGAGCCCAAGACCCGCCGAGGTGGGGTATTGAACCCTGGTCCCGGGCTAGACCTCTGCATCAGGGTCTGCCGCTCTAACCATTGAGCCACACTTCTCCACTGGTAGGGAATGTGGTGGTGGCGGGGGTTAGAAAAAAAACGAAAACAAAACTTACCTGCTGGTCACCGGTCGCCATCTGCCACCTCTCTTCCGATGCAGGAACCAGGAAGTACACAGGCTCCCAGACTCCCCTAGCCAATCTCAACACTGAATACTGCAGCGTTGTGATTGGTCTGAGCGCTGTGGTTTGGAGCTCAGAGAAGGCCTGGTAGGCTGTGCATGTTCTCCAGCCAGGCTGTGTAATTGAGCCAGTGGGGAACATGCAAAGTGTGCATGACTGTTTGGCTGGCCAAACCATCATGCACACATAAGGTGTAGCAATCAGTCCTCCTTCCTCTGGGTCACAGTAGCCTGGCACGGCCTGGCCCTGCCCTGCCCTAACGTAACCTGGCTGTAACTTCATTAATAAAATGAAAATAATGTTGTTATTATCATTTCATTTTTCCTTTGCACCGCTCTTAAAGCTGTGGGGAGACTCTCCTCCACCTTAGATGAGAAGCCACAGCTGCTAACTTCCCTGTGAGAGACTGCATTTCGCTCTTTTATAAGGAGCACATCCACAAACAATATAATTCCCTTTAATGCCAGAGGCTACAATGGGAATTTTTTAAATGAAAACATTTTTTTGCGTCAAGGATTTTTTTTTATATTGGTGAGTCAGGCAACTCACCTAACAACAGTGTTTTTCATAAAAGACAGAATAAAACAAAACAAGTATTGAAAAAGTTGATAGGCTGGACAGCCAAGGCCACACAGATTGGCTCTGCCAATGCTTGTTTTTACTTGTTGTGGTGTCATATTACTACATTTAATAAACTGCAATTATTTGAAATGTGCAATACTGGTGAAATATTGGAAATTCTAGTCCAGAAAATTGGTGCTTCGACTATTCCCTTGATTCAAGGCAGTGTTATCCAGTATGCGTTCAACTTTCCATAAGCATTAATGCATAGATGAAATATTTTAAGGTTACAAAAGACACATACTTTTGGCTGACCTGCAATAGAAATAAAAACGCTTTCCAAATGTTTCTACCCCCGTCTCCAAATCACTAAAACGATTTCTGTTGATAGTAATGAAATATTTCTCAGAATAGCGGTAAATCTAAGTATCATATAATGTATTTGTCATTGTTGTAGTGATATTTCAAAAAATAACATTTTGCACAGTAGTTTTAAAATCCATCGACTTATTTTTATCTCTGGCAAAACAAAAAACTAATGACAAATAACTATGTAGGAATACATCTACAACCATATCTAGAGTGCGGGTGTGTCTGCCTAATGTTTGTGAATATCAACAAACTCGAAAGCTTGTAGGCTATAACTTAGCCAGGCACCCCTTGACATTGCCGATGTCATGTTGTGTGTGTAAATCATTTTCCATATTACGGCATCTACTGCTAGCATAGTGAGCCGGTCCTTCTAGGCAGATGTGTAACTCTGTGAACCCCTACGCAACATTATACCTCAGTCAGGTATAATGTATGCAGTTTGGGCGAAATCTTCGTAGAACTGGCGCAGTGAAATCTATCCACTTCTAGGACGTCAATGCGTCAAGCAGTCAGAAGGGTGATCAGTGCAATAGGTAGAGGCCTCCCCCAGGCATTGCTGAAGTTGTGTCATGCTTACAAGTCCAGCAATGCGTGAGTTTTGGGCCGACAGACACGCCAGGATTTCTGATGCATCTGTCAATCCTCACGACATTGAGCACCATACAGCAAATAGGGCGCATCCATGGTGTCACACGGAAGGCGCCGTGAAAAGTTTTGCATCGCTGTTTTAGCGCCGCAATGCCACACTTTTCATAAATGAGTCCCTAAATGCTGTATAAAATCAAGTTAATGTTACAGTAGGGATGAGAATGCTCATTGTGACGTGCACAGGTGCGCTTCTGATTTGTACAGATTTTAAAAAGTCACAGCAGCAAAAATCTGCTATGGTCATGTAGTCTGCCCATTTCCGTGCCTGTTGTGACACATAGAAACATGTTTAGTCTCCAGCTTCACCCCCCCCCATCTTGACGCTGGCTATCTTTTCTTGAATTGTAGGCTGTTGACTTTGTGCTGTCTTCCTGCCGCTGATTTTACCTACACTATATTTTGTGCTTAACATCAGGGTTTCTCCTCTTGACTCCTTACAAGAAGAGTCCAGATGCAGGTATGGCTTTCAACGCTGAGCCCTTAGAATGTGTCCTGTAAAGTTCCATGACCCCTTCACATCGACAACAAAGAATAAATATTCCGGGAACATGTTTGTGAACTCTGTACTGTGAGGCAAGGCCTCCCTTGAGGTAATGATGTTGAAACACCAACAGCAGCCTTCATACCTAGACCACTGCCTGTATTTGTATAACAAGCGTTTACGAGAAGTTGGGGGAGAAAAGGGTTCAGACCTTGCCCTAGAGGCCAGCACTGTCGAAAGTGAATTCTCTAAATTTGTCTAAGGTTTGGTATTAGGAGGAAAGTACAACATGGACGTTTCACATGACCTTCATCCATTTTATGCATTTTGAACCACACTGTGACTCCTGAGTTTGACGAATGTAGGAATCAGTGAAAACAAGCTGGGCAAAACTTTTTTGACAAGTCTCCAATCTTGGCGGTAGTCCAAGAGATGAAAAATGGAAATGGCGTTGTACAGTAAACAATGCATGGGACCGGTCTGAACCCATTCAAGGGTCCAGGGGGGTGCAAAGGTTCCTAGGACTCCACAGTGGTGATTTAGTATTTTTTTACCTCCGTTGTCCCAGGGCCTGACCTACCATGATCATTTGAACTGAGCCCCAGGTAAACCCTCCAGCTCTGAGCCAGTGGGGTAATGCAAAATAATGGACCCGCCTACAGAATGGGCTCAATGGAGGTCCCATGAACTGTTGGGTCCCAGCCTTACACTGCAGGGGCCTGCTCTGTAAAGCAGAGAGGCTTACCTGAGCGTTTAACTATTTCTTTGTCAATGCCATTGCACGCATTCTGCAAGGCAAGGCATGCCAAGTCATGGCTTAGAGCAGTATTCTTCAAACTACAGAATGCTGCACCCCAGTGTTAACACGCATTGTCGTAGCCAATAGGTCTCGCCTTTGGGACCTTATAAGTATTTAGTTTTGCAGCACAATATTCTTGGTGCAACAACATCAACTGTTGCATGGCTAAACACTTATAAGGTCCCAAAGGCGAGACCAATTGGCTATGCCAATGCTTGTTCATTTTTTATCTCAGGACAGCTTATTTCATAACTTGTCAGCATTTTAGACGTCAAGATGCTTTGTAACGTGCCAGAGATTGGCTTTACTTCGACCCTGCTGCATGGTGTTGACATTCCTTCTGCTTTTACCGCCGAGCATGTAAACCCTACACTCAAGGCACTGTGTAATTGAACCCTACGGGAAGATTGTCGCGATACGGTGACAGTCACCGTATTGCGGCTATGTTTTGTCTGAATGTTTGCTTTAGTATTGGCATGTGTAGTAACAAAAAAGCAGTTCCCTATTTGCCTTAAGCTTTGATGCACGCATTTTAAAAACAGTTTGGACAATTAACTAAAAAGCTGAATATTCGAAAATCGTCAATCAATAAAAAGAAAGCCAAACTAACAATGTATTTGCAGATGTGTGTCTGTGTGCACCAGGACTGGTTGCTTTGTCATCGTGTGTTGATAAGAGAGAGCGGTCTTATCCGCGGGGAGGGAAGGTGGGGCGCCCCGCTCCTCCCGCGAGGCTAGGATCAGCACACGCCACACGAGGTCACTTCTTCTGGAATTATCCATGGAGTAATATGTGCTTAGGAGGCTCCTGGACAAACTTCCATCCGAAACCCCTCCCTTTGACCCTCTTTGATCTATGAACAGAATGTCTATTTGATTAGCTCAAATGTTTGCATGAATCACCCATCTTGGCGCCTGATCGTAAAAAAAAATGTACCAGTTCAGTTTCTTTATAAGTGTGCTTGCGGTACATTTCCGACTTTTTAAAATTCTCACAGAGGATTCTCGGAGTACTCCTGATTCCTCGAGACTTGTAGTTGCCCTGCAGTCATTTTGGAATTCTTTTGAGCATTCCAAGTTCCTCCCTTGGGAAGGCATGGTATGGCCTTTCGCATCCCATACTGCAAAAGGTGTACATTTATTCCCGTGCAACGTTTTCACAATAATGCAACTACACTTTAAAGCTTTATTGATTTTTGTATTTGTTTATTCTCGCTGTGGGGAATACTTTTCTGCTTAGATACACCATCTACATTACTTTTCCTCAAATGTGGGAAAATTCCCTTCGCATTTTCACCTTGGATACAGATTTATTTCTGCCATTGCAAGGGAATAAATAGCCATCTGTTTCCGAGGTGAAAAGGGTAAATAGTTTTTGCATATCCACAAATTCACAAGTTTGTGGGTATACGCCTTCTTGCTAAAGCATACCCCTCTCTGGCGCTCCGCCGCCTCCCCACCCGTCAGAGCAGGTTTGCTCACATTTCATGTTAGACTATAGAGGTGTCATATTGTGCACGAGTAAATCACATTGAAAGAGTAACATTCATTTTTTACAACCAAGATGGATCGCACACCGCTAGCCTCTCCTCCGGGTCGCCCCTTAGCACTCTGGTACATGTAGTGCATGTAGATGGACGAGTAAAAAGTAGTTCACCACAGTTGGTGCGAGTGGTTACTCGTTATCCCCAAGATCTCTGGACCCGTGACATACAACACGAGAATTTTCACTTCTAAAATGAGTTCTACCTGCCCCCGAGTCCAATTTGGGTATGGAAATGCCTTAGTGAATTAGAGCTTTACAGGAATTGAACAGGCGCCCCCCGCGCCTAGGGGAGGGGCGCCCTTAGTTGCGCCACGGGGCTGAGCCTCCTCCGCGCCCCAGGACTAAAAGAGAGGGGGTTGGTGGTGATGACGTGAGGCATGGCATGGAGAAACGAAACCTAGGAGAAACGAAACTTGCCAAGTATTTAAGGCTGTGCCCTGGGGAGTTTCATTCTCTTTGTCCCCTTAGGTTGCAGCCTGAGCTTCAGGAGCGTCGTCGAGCAGCCACCCACCCGGCAGATGAGCGTGGCTTCATGGAGGCGGAGCACTGACAGTTAACAATAAAGAGGGTTGCACAACAATGGAGGTGCAGCTATTCCATGGACCCCAGGAGGGGGTAAATTCCACGTGTGTACTGGGTTGGCGGGGAGGAGGGACCGACCTGACGGTGGTCCTGGACTCTACTGCCCTAACCCACAACGTAAGGACTGAGTAGTATCTTGGGAGGCTGCCTGTGTTCAGGTACCCCGGTGGGCCGGTGCGGTATGCAGTGCCCTGGATGTCAAGTAACTGTTGGCTGTCGCGCATTGGGGCCTGACGGCGCAATGTGCACAGCACACTGGGACATTTGTGGCCGAGACGGATAAGTTGAAATGTACGGCCAAGTTCTAGTGTACGGCTGAGTTTAAAAGTTAAAGTGTAATGTTTAAATGTACGGCCAAGTTGTGTACGGTTGAGTTAAAGTTATAGTGTAAGCTTTTAACTAATTTCCTTACTGCCGTTGAAATGTGCCATTTGATGCAGCTAAAGTGAGATGCTGTGAATAATTCTTATATACCCAAGAAGGGTATCTTTCTTTGGTAATAATCTGTGGTTAATTGCCCAAAGTAATATCAATAAAAGGCTACGCCGTGAACCACAAACCCTGATCCTGAGAGTTATTGGGCGTAGTGGGCGGTAAGGTGAAGGAATTTGGGGAGGAGGGCATGTCACGTTGTGCGCACACTATTGTATATCAGAGTGTGCACCTACTCACAATGTGTCCCTGTATTGCCAGAGTTGACAAAGCACGTATTTAGCGCCTTAAGACTATCCACCTCTTCAGTGAGTGGGTAGTGTCCGTTTGTGTATTTACATCTACTCATGCTAGGGGATGAACAGGGGCTGATGTACCGTAGTACTGAAGATGCTGTGTAAAATACTAAGGGGCAGATTTACAAGCCCCTTGCGCCACTTTTTCATCATTAGGTCGAGCGTAGCGAACAGACCTCTTGTATACTTTAGTATACCTATATGCTAACTGAATATGTGGACACGAGTCGGACGCGCGCATTTTCCGTCTCGGATTTGTCCGTGTGAGCGCGCTTCTGAGACGCGCTTGCGCAGACGCACAAACAGCCCCTGCTTTCGCTTTGGGATTTGGTGGGCCCCTCCCGGGCCGCATCAGCCGCTGGGCGCGAGTCGCAGTCCACGCTGATGTGCACGCTCACGCCGTGCCTACGACGCGCGCATGGCGCTCTTTCACTTTACCTTGTTTTTTATTGAAAAAACAATAGTGTGCCTACGTAATATACTTTTTGTCCCCTTAACTTGCTTGAAAAATAAATAAAACCACTCTATACATTCAACCGCCGCACGTGAGCCGGAGGATAAAAATGCGCTCTCACTCGCAAGTATTACCTGTAAATAGGCGGGAAGCAAACATTAGCGGAGAAGCTGATCTTTAGAGAACCGTAGCATTTCCACTCACTTTGCGCTTCTTCCCCGTCATTTGGCCTCATGTGCAGTCAGACTTCTCTTCCCTTTTACCGAGAAGCACGTGGTTTAAATGTGAAGAAAAAATGGTAAGGGCAATTGCACCCCCCCCCCATTGCACGGGCAGTGCGTGCTGTATATAAACACGGTCAGCAACAGTGGTAACATCTCTTGTTTATTATTCCTTCCTCCGCATCGCTGGTTCGCTCTGCCCTTATTGTCACCTCAGCTTACACTCACGCCTCCTTTCTCCCCCTTTAATTCGGCCGCTTTGTTAGCAGCTTGTCATTAACTTTTGCATTGTGGGCGTATTATGATTATGTTCCTTAGGGAAGGGTAGTGCTGGTTCAAGGTACATTGTGCGCGCCCACGTTACTCTGGCCTCGTCTTAACTTGCCTCTGTAAATAATTCAAATTTAGCACCTGGGGGATTGTAAGTTACCTGTAAATGTGAAGCAATCTAATTTTAGTTTCTGCTTTGACGTTTCTGAGTTTAAGTTTGTTTTCATTTATCTGAATAAACCTTTTACGGGCACAGTTGTAACTGTTCTCACTGTGGATACAATCACGTTTGCAAGCGCTGCTTCTAGTTCGAACATTTGTAGACAGCGCCTACACTGAGCATGTTCTTGTTCTAGGGGCTTAATTTTAGCCGGGGTCTACCGGTGCGCACATTAGCGTTTAATTCCTGGCGCTTTCTCTGGGCATGTTGTAATACATATTACTTAAGGAATATGCTGTTTCTGTTTTTTAACACCCAAAAGTGCAAGTTATCTGTGTTCTGCTTATTATGTTATTCAGCCAAGGTGTCGGGGCCACGGCAACATTTGTGCTCTTGTGCTGCCCACACAGGAAGCACACCAGCCCCCTCACTGTAACAGGAGGCAGACCCAGCACCCCTCCCATACTTCTAACAAACAGATCTACAGTAAACAGTCTGTGTACTGTTTCTTATCACTGCAATCTATCTCCGTTCCCTGGCTCCTCACCCGCCCCTTTACTCCTCTCTAAACATTCCTTCCCATGGCGTTTGGATCTCGGAAGAGAGCAGTGGAGCACAGCTGCATTCCTCCCCTGTTGTTGCGGATTTTATCACTAAATAACACAGTGCGGTCGAGGTCGCTTTCACTTTTGTGTCCGCGCTTCTTTGATTGGTGAATTTCATGCCTATCTGTGCTCCTCACCGTCGCGCATAATAAAGTGTAATTCATAAAGCACATTCGGTACCCGTCCCTGTGCAGGTCGCAATAACTGACTTACTTTAATAATTGGGTGGCAATAGTAATATCCAACACTCCAACATGTATCCCAGTGAGCTGGGCACGTTGTTATGACTACTTCCCTTTTGACAAACTGCGATACATACTGAGATAAAGGCACACTTCCACGTCTCTCTGGCCTTCTTTTAATTTGCCTCTGTAAATAATTAACATTTAGCACCTGGTGGATTGCGGGTTACCTGTAAATGTGAAGCGATGTCATTTTATTTTCTGTTTTCACGTTTCTGAATTTAAAAGTTGTTTTCATTTGAGGGGGGCGTGGCTTGCGCGCCGCTCGGACATGGCGGGTCGCGCTTGAGCTCTCAGGCGAGTGGGAGCCGGCGGCGATTCTTTACCGCTTCCTGACTGCCCCTCTGCGCTGCATAGACATTTCCTGGTGGCGGAATATGTCAGGAGCCGCCTGACGTCCATTTGAACGGCTTCTGGTGAAGGCTGCATCTTTTCCCGGTCAGCTGAGGCGACGCTCGGTCTCTTCACGAGCGGCCGCCATTTTACAGCTGGTGACGGTGACGGCGCTTTCCCTTCAAAGGTGCCGCTTTTGTTACACTATAGCCGGTGTTGGACAGCCTGGACCTTTTTTGCTCATGGCGCTGGATTGGTAACATCTTTTTTCTATTTTTCTATGCTCATTGGGCTGCGTGGCTAGATACTATGTTGCATGCTCTCTATTTTCTTCAGTGCTACTATCTCTGAATGGAACTGCTTTTGCCTCACGATGTTTTTGGTGTAACCTGTTGATGTCTCTGAGGCTCTACCATATATTCTGCTGCCTGCTCACCTTATAAGCCCGCCGTTATCACTGCTTTTTACGCTTCTCACGCTTGGTGTGCTGTATCTCTTGTTTTTGAGGCAACTGCGCAGTTTTTACTTTTTTCTCAAGAGGCTGTGTATATTCTTTGGGTTTGTCTCTTCATGGCTGCAAGTATGGGCCGTTCCACAACTACTAAAGACCCAAAAGACGCTGGCGCTTCACTCAAACGTCTTAAGTCTGTGTCTCCTACACCTGAGACTGTTCCGTCAGACACCACCTCTACTCTTGACGCAATATTATCGCGCCTTAATGAGGTGCATGATATTGCGCAATCTACAAAGACTAATACGGATTTACTACAAGTGGAGGTGTCGGCGATTCGGAATGACTTCAAGGCCCTGTCTCTTCGAGTATCGGCCACGGAATCGCGTATCAGTTCTTCAGAGGATAATATCCACCAGCATTCCAGGTCTCTCAGCCACTTAGAGCGTTCAATGGCGGCGTTGCGTAAAGATCTCACTGAGCAGGAGGACCGTAATCGTAGATCTAACCTACGCATTTTTGGTCTGCCGGAAGATGCAGAGAAATCATCTTCCTCTATGATTGATTTTTTGTATCATTGGATCCCTGATACGCTACAAATTTCATTTCACAGAGACTTTGAGATAGAAAGAGCACATCGTGTTCCAACTTTTCGCTCTAAGTCTGCCACCCAGCCAAGAGCAATAATTTTTAAGCCACTGCGTCATCAACATACTGAACAAATTCTTTCGCACATGCGCAAGACTAAAAATGTCGTTTGGGAAGGTCATCGAATTTCAATATCTCAAGACTTTGCCAGGGACACAGTCATAAGGAGGAAAGGCTTCCTTAATCTTCGGAAACGTCTTTCTGAGATGAACATTCCCTTTTCCTTTGCAGGTCCCTCCAAATTCCGCATTTCTTACAAGGGACGTTCCAGGATTTTTGATGAGCCGGCGGAATTAGCTACCTTCCTGGACAATCAGATGGAGATTCAGATGGAGATTCAAAGGGCGACTTCCCAGGATCCTGGTGCTTCGGGCACGTGAATTGTCTCCTTTAGTCTCCTATATTGTGGCTTTCTGTTTTTTGCTGTTTCCGCTTCTCTTGCTTGCTGTTAGCATACTGCTGTGTTGACTTTTAACTCCGTTAATGGAGTTTTTTTTTTCTTTTTCTCTGCTTCATATTTTCTTCCTAGCCATGTTATATACTGTTTTATTTCTCTCTCACTTATCTTCCTTGCATTCTTTGCTATTATGTATATACTGCTTACTTCTTAGACGATCTCTATTTTTCCTCTCTTTATCTCGTACCCCCCTTTGGGGATATATACTCTACGTTTCCTTTCTTTTCATGTTAGTCTCTTTAGTTGAGGCTCGTTTTCCAATACAAGCTACCTTTCTCTAGTGTGTTTCGTCTTTTCAGTTTATTTCTTTGTTTTTATTCTCCTATTCTCTTTGCGTTCTTCTCTTACAATTTTTTCTACTGTTTATGATTTTTTAATTGTTCTCACATTTCGTACGTTATAAAGTCATCAGGCCATTCTCTATCTTTCTTTTTTCTCTTTTCTCCTCCTATTCTGTTATTTTCCTACTTGTCTTCTCTCACATATATAATGTTATTATATACAGTTATGGTGTACTCATTGAATGTGTAGATATTTTTTTAGGATATACATATTGTTTGTCATACATTACTCTACTGTTCTTGGTTGTCCTCATGCTTTTCTTTTTCTTATCAGGTTTTCTAATAATATTTAGTAATATAGCTATGTTTCTCGCCATTGACTGCTTTATATGTACTTATACAATATCTTAGTTCGAGTATGATTATTTACGTTATTAAGCTGTTTGGCGATACTGTTTTTGATTGTTACCAGTTTCTTTTTTCTTGCCATCCGGCTATTATAGTTTTTGGGGCTATTGTTATCACTTATTGTTTCGACTAGTACTGCCCCTTGTTTGCCTTTCCACGTTCTCCCTAGTATGCTGTCGAAGTCTTAGTGCTATTATATACAGTTATACATTGTTTATTACCTATACAGTTATCTTTTGTAGGAGTTACATTTTGGTTGCCATGCTGTAATCTAGTGTTCATGATTTACCTCTTGCTGATTGTCTCGGTAGAATTTGTTCTATTCTATTTGCTACTATAACTATGCTGTTCTTCCTTAGCCTATTAGCTAAATGTGTTTATGTATTTTCTTAGATATACGTTTTACTTATTTACATTATTAACTGTTGTGCGCTGCTACTTTTATTTCTTACCAGTTCCCCTATTCCTGCTATTTGGTCACCATATTTCTTTGGGGCTATTGCTATTACTTATTTATTCGCCTAGCACGGATCCCTTACTCGCCTTTCCACGTTCTCCCTAGTATGATGTTGGTCTCTTTTAGGCCTTCCCTCCTGCTTCTTCTCCTCCTTTCTTTTCTCTTTTCTTTTCTTCTCCCTTTCTCTTTTTCTTGGATTCCCCAAATGCACCCGCCTACAGTGCTTCTTTTGTTTGATGATTGGCTCCTTGTAGTTCTGTCGTTGGTCTTGTTTCTGTCACCCATGTTGTCGTTTTTCGATTTTTATGTCTTTCCATGCCGGGTTTGAATGTATTATCCCTTAATGTTAAGGGGTTAACTCACCCAGTGAAGAGGTCAAAAATTTTAGAATATTGTAAATCCCTGTTGTCTGATTTGGTTCTTTTTCAAGAGACCAAGGTCTCTAACAAAGAAGCGTTGTTTTTAAGGAAGGAATGGGTTTCGGATGTTTGCTGCTCTGATGCCCTGGGTAAACGAAATGGAGTTATTACTTTAGTCTCCAAGAATTCTGGTTTATCGCTACTTTCTTCTGAGCATGACTCTGAGGGTCGGTGGTTGTTATCTAAATTATCGGATGGCCAGCATGTCTTGTATGTGATGAATATTTATGCGCCTAATATTGATGATCCGTCCTTTTGGAAATCGGTTACCAAAAAACTAAATGACACCCCGCACTCTGGTAATCTTATTGTTGGTGGTGATTTCAATTTACCAATGGACCCTCTTTTAGACAGGAATTCTGCATTCCAGTTTCGTCCTCCTAAATCCCACAAACAAATGCTTAACATGTGCTCCTTTACTCATCTTCAAGACATTTGGCGTCTTCATAACCCCACTGGTAGTGATTTCTCTTTCTTCTCTTCGCCTCACTCTTCCTTCTCTCGTATTGATTATCTCTTAGTTCATTCTTCTCTTGTTTCATCTTCTTCTTCTCCACTTATACATCCTATTTTGATCTCTGATCATGCTGCGGTCACTTTTACTTTATCATCGTTTGCCCCTAACTCACGAGCTCGCTCGTGGAGATTGAATACCGAAGTGTTACATGATTCTTCTCAGGTTGATGAATTCTCTAAAGATATTGATACCTTTTTTCGTGAGAACGAAGGCTCTGTTTCTTCCCCAATTGTTCTATGGGATTCCTTTAAATGTACTTTCCGTGGTCAGGTCATTAAATGTATGTCCAAACGTAATTCGGCTATTAAAAAAGAACTTACGGATTTGTCATCTGAAATAAAGACTTTGGAAGCTTCCTTCAGACATTCTAAGGATCCAACTTGTTTACAGCAAATCAAGTTACTTAAATACAAATATAATACCATTGTTACTAAAAGAGCCTATATTGGGGTACAAGCTCAGAAATCAAAGAGGTTGCTGTTAAAAAATCGAGCTGGGAAAATCTTGGCTGCTACACTAAAATTTCAGGACTCTTCTTTTAAATCCTCGCAGATCTCTTCTATTACTGACCACGCCGGTTCTAAAAAATTCCAACCACAAGAAATACTTGAAGTTTTTCGGGACTTTTATACTAAGTTGTATACTCCTTCTATTCAGTCCTCTTTTGACCAGTGTCAAGCTTTTTTAAAATCGGTTCCGATTCAGTCGGTTTCTGATGCTCATCGCTCTTTTTTAAATAAACCTATTTCTCCCGACGAAATTGAATCTGCGATTAAAGCTACTCGGTCTGGTAAAGCTCCAGGTCCTGATGGGTATCCAATCTTATTTTATAAAACTTTTCTCCCTACACTTGTCCCCAAATTAAAATCTGTCTTTGATTCTTTTATCCAAGATGGGTCTGTATCTGGCACGGCCGCTGAGGCTACAATTGTAGTGATCCCGAAAGAGGGGAAAGATCATTCGGATCCTAAAAACTTCCGACCTATCTCTCTCCTTAACATGGAAGCAAAGATTTTTGCTAAAATCCTGGCCAAAAGACTGGAATCCTTTGTCCCTCTTCTTGTCCATCCTTCCCAAACTGGGTTTGTAAAAGGCCGTCTTGCGCGAGACAATATCCGCACTTTCTGTCATGTTCTCGGTGTTGCCAAGCGATCTCTACTTCCTGCCGCGGCCTTGGCCCTTGATGCGGAAAAGGCTTTCGACAAGGTCTCTTGGCCGTTTCTTCGTGCTGTTTTATGCGCGCACAATCTTGGTGACTCCTTCATTAATATGATTATGTCCTAATATTCTCAACCCAAAGCTAACATTCGGGTTAATGGTGCTACGTCCTCTTTTTTCAATCTTAGTCAGGGCACTCGACAGGGTTGTCCCTTATCCCCGCTCTTATTTTTATTATCCATTGATCCTCTTCTTCGTTTGATTGATCTACATCCTGATATCAAGGGTTTCTCTTTTGGCCCTCACTGTATTAAAACTGCTGCATACGCGGATGATGTTCTTATTTTTTCAGATGATATCGCTCTGGCAATCCCGGCTATTTCTAACATCATTTCCCTATTCTCTTCGGTTTCAGGTTATACCCTAAATAAAGACAAGACGGAAATGTTCCCTTTAAATGCCTATTGTTTCCCCTCGCATATGGGATCAGCGGGCTTTAAGTGGCAGTCTACACACTTGAAATACTTAGGAATTTATTTTTGTTCTACTTTACCTTCCACTGTTGCCTAAAATGAATCTCAGACTATACTTAAAGTGCGTCGTCTTTTGGATACATGGTCTCCGAAACATATTTCTTGGTGGGGTCGCCTCCAAACTCTCAAGATGATGATCACGCCGATTATTAACTTTGTTTCATCCATGCTGCCGATTAAACTGTCGGATTCCTTTTTTCGCGAAATCGATATTCTGACTTCTAAATTTTTGTGGAATGACAAACGTGCTCGAATTGCATACAAATTTTTGCGTCGTCCTTGTGATATGGGAGGTTGTAATTTTCCTGACTGGGAGAAATATCAGACTGCTTTTTTGGCGTCTCAAGGTACTTTATGGTTTTCTCCGCCATCTCTGCATGTTCCTTCTTGGCTACTTATAGAACAGCATTTAGCATCTCCTTTGCCTACTGCCTCTTTTTGCACTGCATCCACTTTGCATATCCTATTTTCCCGGTCTATCATTCTTGATACAATTGCGGCGGTCAGGAAAATAGACAAGAAGGTGGCAATTCCGTTGCATAAAACCAGGTGGACATCTATCTGGCGGAATTCCAAATTTAAGTTTATCATTTCTCCTACCCTCATCTCCTATTGGGCAGATAAAGGAATCTCTCTTGTTAAGCATCTATATGGTGCTTCTGACGAACCATTACCCTTCTCTACCTTGGCTCAGAAGCATTCCTTAACAAATCTTGATTTTTATACTTTTCTCAAGATTAAGGTGGCCATTGCTAAAGTTCGTCTTCATCCTACTTCTTCTACGATCTCACTTTTTAATATTTGGATCAAATCTGGTCACGTTGCCTCCAAAATTTATAAATTTTTGTCCTCTGTTGCACTCCCCGAACAGACGGTTGCTCATCAAAAATGGTTGCATCATTTTGATCATGCCATTATAGAGCATATTTCCTCTGATACTTGGCAATCAATTGGTAAATTCTCTCTTCGTAATAAAATCGCACCTTCTTTAATGCAGTCTAAGTTTTTTTCTATTAATCTCCTCCATTGGACGCCTGTGCGTCTTCACTCGCTTAACCTTAAAGAGGACAACTTATGCTGGAGCTGTGGCCTGATGGCAGGCGACTTTCCTCATATGTTTTTTCATTGTTCCTTACTTCACCCTTCTTGGAACCTCATTCAGAAACATCTCTCTCTTATCTTTGGTATTGAGCTCCAACTTTCCTTCCCCGTAATTTTATTAGGTCCACTGGCTGCCCCTACTCCTCTCCCTTTAGATCCATTGGAGTTACAGTTGTTGGATCTTCTCCTGACTGTAGCGGTGAAGGTTATTCTTATGGAGTGGAAATCCTTTTCATCGGTTTCCTATCATAGGTGGTGGGCTTGGGT
Organism: Lissotriton helveticus; assembly: GCF_964261635.1. Lineage (NCBI taxonomy): Eukaryota > Metazoa > Chordata > Amphibia > Caudata > Salamandridae > Lissotriton > Lissotriton helveticus. The sequence continues at coordinate 1,428,527,189 of NC_136057.1, forward strand.
CTCCTTTTTACGTAGTGCACACACTTCGGTTGATCAAGCTCACCTCTCTCCAGCTATCTCTAGTGGGGTTTGGAAAGCTTTGGAGGATTATATGGAATTGTCTTCCAAAGGGTTGGTTCCTCAGTTTCCTTTTGATGTGTCTGTCTAATTGTTGTCTGCTGTTTGGTCTCTAGGCTGGGTTAGTCCTGTGGGAATCCTTCTTTCTGCTCTTTTTTCTCTTCTCTCCTCGCTGTCTTCCTTTCCTCCTCATTCTCTCTTTACTCGTTCTCTTTTCCCCTCTCTTCTTCTTTCTGTTTCCTCCCCTATCCCTTTCTCCGCATTTGATAGTGATACATATGTTGTATTGCCTTGGTAGAGATTTTTTATTTGAATGAAATCTATAGCTATCACAGGCTTTTGTTCATTATGTATATATATTATCTTGATTTACCTATCAATTTTAGCCCTTTTTGCATATCTCTATTGCATCGATTGTATCACTTGTATTGCATTTTATATTTATTATTCTTACCATTATTCTCATCAATAAAATTTTCTTGAAATCAAAAAAAAAAAAAAAAAAAAAAGTTGTTTTCATTTATCTAAACAAATCTTTAACGGGCACAGGTGAAACTGTTCAAACAAATTGATACGATAATGTTTGTAAGCGCTGCTTCTACTTGGAACCTTTGTAGGCAGCGCCTAGAATAAGCGCGTTCTTGGGCTGGGGGCTTAATTTCAGCAGGGGTCTACCGGTGGGACTGTTGGCACTTAATGATTAACACTTGCATTCTGTGTGTATTATGATACATATTTCTTATTTAGTCAATTCAATTCAAAATCTTTATTTCGGTACACTTTTACCATAAAAGATACATTAAAAAGCACATACATATACATATTAGCTCAGAGCATTAAACTTGATTTGCATGATTAAACAATGACAAGCAGGGTGTATTACAATTAGCAAAGATTCGGGGAGACAGTTTCGTGGGCGATCATCATTACATGTAAACCTTCTATAAATAATTAGGAATATAAAAAGGCATATATACAAATAAAAGGGATGTGACCCCGACATTCCTACATTTAATAATAATTAGTGTCGGTTGAATGAGTAAACGGTATACCAGTTCATTTATAACCATAAAACATGGAGCAGCTTGCGTTTTTTTTTTTTTTTTTTTTAAGCAACAAGAAATGTATACTAGGTTTTTCAGCATATGATTTAAACTAGAATTTTAGACCCAATTTAACTGTAATAAAATTAGTGGCTAACAAAAATCTGCTGATGCCAAAAACAATAACATGGCTAGTATCCATTTTCAGTATCCTTCCTGCTTCTTTACATGATCTTACACCTATGGTTTGGCAGGGAGGTTTGATTCATCTTTTTCTGGGAGCCACATAAGCCTGGCAAAAAAACAATATATGTAATTCATCTTCCTTTACTTCACCATGGCATAGAGTGCATTGGTCGTTGATATTAGTATTAGACCACCTTGCTACACAAGCGTTTATCCGCAAGGTGCCATATCTATATTTCATGTAAAGTGTCTTGGCTAGCGGTGGTTCTACCTCATCTAAAAAGCATTCATAATATGCTGTGTCTTTAAATGTGAGGAAACTATTTGATATTGATCCAAACACTCTTCCATTCAATACGTTATGGTTTAAGTAGGCCCAGAATGATAATTTTAAAGTTTTCTTTGAGGTTGACGATAATATAGATGCATCGTCCCAAAATTTAGTCTTATTGATACTGTTGGACTGCTTTAATAGAACGAAGATGTGTAGCTACCTCAGCAGTTAATACTCTTCTAGCTGCCATGCGTAGGGCCCATAACTATACCTTTTTATATTGTAGTATGCTACATTTAGTTTGTCTTGATGAAGACCCATGAAAAGGTGTTGCAAGGGGTCAAAACGCTTATGCTTCCCACTGATACCGTTTGCAAATAATTCTATGCATTGCAGCCTTCACATTGGGTGAAGTCTGTGCCCTTGTAAAAAATGTATTGTATAAGCCAAAAAAGAGACTTTGGGCCCGATGTAGATAATCCCAGATTACCGATTGTTAAATACCGAATCATACCGATTCTGTATTTAAGAACTGGCAATCGGGATGTAGGTATATTTACCGAATTAATTACCGAATCGGTATGATTCGGTAATTAAGTTATCGGTATTTACCGAGTCTGTAATAGTCATTGATTCCTATGGGCCTTGAGGACCATAGGAATCAATGTCAATTACCGAATCGGTAAATACCGATTCGGTAATTGGGGGAAACATTGAAGGGTGGCAGGGTGTCACTTTGACACCCTGTTGCACCCCTCAATTGTGCATGGGTGTACATGTTGCTGACATACATGCCCTTATGCCCTTATGTTGTGCCATGTCTGCAACATGGCACAATTTTTAAAGCAAAAAAAATGCTTTTGGAAGGGTTTTCATTATTTACCACCAACTAGTTGGTGGTAAATAACGAATTCTTAAACCCTTGTAGCACTGAAAACAGTGCTACCTACATCTAAAATTACAGAATCTGTAATTTTACCAATTCGGTATTTTACCGACTCGGTAAAATTACAGAATCAGTAAAATTACTGATTCTGTAATTTTACATGCCCTTACATCTCAATATCCACATACCGGTCGGAAACGGCCGTAAATCGGTATTTTCGGCCGTTTCCGACCGGTATTTGCCTACCTACATCGGGCCCTTTGTTTCTCTTTTTATTTAACTTTCTCCATGCACCTAATACTTGTTCACTTGCACTGTGCTGTCACTTGGAGCACATTATATCATATTTTGGATAAACTATAGTTTTTGTGTAGTTGTGACAAATCTATATATATAGCTTATATTGAATTTTATACAAGTGTTTACTCTATATAAATGTGTTCTTTTCATTTGGTGCAATTGGGGTGGTTACTGCTTGTTTTTTTATTTCAGCACTTCGTGGGAGACCATTTGCTTTCTTGCTCCCTCGTTTGTATACCGCTTCCCACTCACAACCACCAGTATTTTATTAGATTTTTATTAACATGCTTTCTTTGCATTTGTATAAATCTCTTGTTATAAACCTTTTTTTTTTTAAAACTCCAATAATTGTGGGGAGCTTTCGAGAAGCACGTCACTGCTTATTTCACTGAGTGAGCTTGTGATCTTGTGCATGCTGTAGAATGCTAGTGTTCTCTTTTTTCATTATTAATTTCTGTAGGGTGTGTTTACCAAACAACAGAGTAAATCATGGAAGCACCCTGCTTTACTCCTTTGTGTGGTCTCTGAAGCCTTGCATCGTCTTCAAGGCGCTGTGTAAATGCACACTGCATCTTCAAGAGTGTAGTGTGGTGCTATTACTAAACTCGTTCTTTCGTTGTCCACTTTTGAGTGATGTATAACATTTACACAATAGTACACTACACAAAGGGCACAAATGTAGTGTCTTCTGTGAGGATGACTCTGTTTGGTCTGGGCCCATGCAGGCTTTCAAGACCTGCAATTTGTGGGACTACCGCGTGTAATGAAAGGACCCATATCTACAAAAATATCTGTTAAGTTTAAGCATGTATTTTTCTATCTATTCTATCTATCTATCTATCTATCTATCTATCTATCTATCTATCTATCTATCTATCTATCTATCTATCTATCTATCTATCTATCTATCTATCTATCTATCTATCTATCTATCTATCTATCGCCCTCACTCGATCTATCTATCGCACTCACTCGATCTATCTATCGCCCTCACTCTATCGATCTATCGCCCTCACTCTATCCATCCATCTATCTATCTATCTATCTATCTATCTATCTATCTATCTATCTATCTATCTATCTATCTATCTATCTATCTATCTATCTATCTATCTATCTATCTATCTATCTATCTATCTATCTATCTATCTATCTATCTATCTATCTATCTATCTATCTATCTATCTATCTATCTATCGCCCTAACTCTATCTATCGCCCTCACTCTATCTATCTATCGTCCTCACTCTATCGCCCTCACTCTATC